>NW_021703775.1:78930209-79481705 GCF_005190385.1 Monodon monoceros | reverse complement strand
ACTGTGTTTTTGGTAACTGCCACGCTAACACATGCGGTGACATCTCATTGTGTTTTTGGTTTGCATTTTTCTGATGATGAGCGAAAACCGCCTGCATGAAGAGTTAAATCTCTTTAGAAAAATTGCATAAGAATCATTAGCTCTAGATACACTATAATTTATATTTTGAAATAACTTATCAGTACTGTCACAACCTATAAAGTCCTTTTAATAGCTCTAGTAACTGTTGCATCAGCAGAAAGATCCCTCTGAAAAATAAAAATTATCAGGCAATGTCTGTGATTTTGCCTTTGCCAAGAGTGACTGATGACATTTTCGTTGATATAGATTGTAAATAAAGTAACTAAAAGTGTAAATTTTGATGACCTAAGAAACGAATTTTCAGAAAAGCAAGACATAAAACTGTTTTGGTCAATGAAGACATCACATGAATAAAGTATTATGTATTGTCTTATATAAAATTGTGACACTAAGATATTATTTTTTGCAGTTTGTAAGTTTATGTCAATAGTCATGTATCGCTAATATCTTTATTATGGCTTATAAGTAAAAATATATTTTTAAAGGAAAAATTTTATATTTTAGTACCTTCACCTGTTCTTCTTCCATCCTGCTTTTTGTGCTACAGGCCCTGAGATAGCATTTTGCACTAGGCACCACAGATTACGTGTTTGACCGTGGATGTGATGCCTGAATTATGGCTTTTACCACCTCCTTCAGGAGACCCGGGCTTCCAGATAATAATTTTTTTTTTTTCCCCTGAGGAAGAAGGATAAGGAGGAATTTCCACCTTCTCTGACTCAGGCTCCTTGCTTCCAAAAGACCAACCAGAAATCTTTCAACAAACGGTATTTGCATAGGATTACTTGGGCAGATATCTGCACATCTGGCTGACAATCCGAAATGCTTAAGACATAGTCTTAAAAAAATTTAAATCATATCAATACTTAGGACATAGTCTTTAAAATAGTTAAATCATAACAATAGCTAACTGCCAAACTTGTTCTGGACTTTATCTGTATTCAATTCTTGGGCCAAAGGGAGGGAGAGGGGTTTTGTGGCAACCAATCCTTTTTATAGCAAGCATTCTTTACAGTTTTTCTTTACTATATATTATCTCATTTCCTCTTCACAAGAACCACATGAAGGCATTACATTAATTTTAAATTAGGAAACTGATGCTCCGAGAAGTCAAATCGGACTCTTGACTCAGTTGAGCGATTTTTCTGATGCCAGTGGATATGTATGTGCATATCCACCCAAAAGGAGCAGAATTTTCCCTTTAGATCACTTGCCAAAAGCACGAAAAACACTTTAATATATTTGCTCTTTGCCCTTTAAGGAAATAGGTCTTTTGGAACCAAGGCGACTTATTTTAGTTTTCAGAACCCAGAATGAAAGGAAGCAAGCTCCCTATGATAAAGATCTTTCCTAAGATGCTCCCTCTTTAGCATTTAACCTCACCTTCCAGCATTTCCTGTTGCTCATCTGCTGTGTTTCTCTGCCAATTAAGGAAGGTACTTTTTTCTATATTCCCCTTTCTTCACTTTTGCTATTTATTCTCCATTTGTAAACCATCTAAAAGTTTGTACCTACAGCCCATATTAGGCTTTCTTTCATTTATGACATGATTCAGGTTTCTAGCCAATTTCAGTGTCATTCCTCATAGAAAAATAAACAAACAGCTCAGAGTCACTCTGCAGAGGGTCTGGAAGGTGTCCAGCTCATAGAGACCAACCTTGAACAAGCCCTCCCAGGGTGGCAAGGCAAGCGCTGACTCCTTTGTGCCCTCGTAGTGCTGACAGAGGAGTCATTGGAGAACCTAGGAAACCACTACCGACCTGGAGGAGGATTTGTCTCTGGAAAACGACCAGCTTACGCTTCACAGTATGGCACAACAGTAAAGACCATACGTGGTCCTGGATTAGGCAACCTGAGGTTTGAGCCTTGACCGTGGGACAGTCGTATCACTTTTCTGAGCTTTTGTTTCCTCCTCTACAAAAGGGAGGTAACAATAGCATCTACCTAGTGGAAGCTTACTGTGAAGATTAAATGAAGAAATGATTACACGAGATAATGTCTGGTTTAAGTATACACTTCTGATAAATATTACTATTTGTGAAGCAATCCTAAAACAATCAAATCAATCTTCTTTTCTCTTTCAAATCAACTGATCTGACTGTACTTTTATTTCTAACGCTCAGGAGATAAAGCTCACTAAGTCTGGGTAAGATAATTATTGAATTAAATCATCGAATGGGTTCTGCTGGAGAAGAAGCAGGCAAGACGTCCTACTCATGTGGCTGCAGAGAGGGGTACCATGCTCATCTGAAGGAAGTGAGCCCATCTCAGGCTTCCAAGACCCACACTCTTCTCTTTTCCCATTTCTGTTGGCAGTACCCCCAACAAATGCCTCAAGAACGTAGGTTTTCCTTGCTCTCCCCCATCAAACTATTGTTGGCAAACATCTCAATAGGCAACCCTGGGACGTTGAGATGGCTGAAGATGTTTAAAGGGTGGCTCCCTCCCTGGTTCCCTGCATTTGAATAGAGCCCTAGACAACGGACTTGCCGTCTTGTCGATGTCAGCCTTCGGAGGATGTCAGTGCTCGGGGAAGGAAGGGCTTACTGCAACACCCTCCTTGCGTCAGAGCATCTATATTCGCTTGTAGGTCAATGTTGCCTAGGCAGAATTCATATCAGTAGCGAACAAGATTTGGGGATGATGACGATTAGTCACAGATATTCGTCTAGTGCTTGATGAATTCAGCATAATATCTGAATGCATTTTGTTTGGTTTTCCCAGCATCAGTGTGGGCAGACAGAGTATCTCAGTGCAAGAGCAGGGACATAAGACTTGTCTGCGGAAGTCCAGGTTCCGATTTCAGCTCTATCATTCCCTTTCTGTGTAAGCTTAGAAAAATGGCTTACCTCACTAAATCTCAGGGTCTAACCTGGACAATGGAGAATAAAAATAATGCTATACTTCACAGGGCTTTTGAGGGGGGTTGATGAGACAAAGCCACTGATACTTGTTGCTTCCCCAGAAATCGGCAATTCAGGAAGTTCAAGCATAATAAAAGGCAGAGGCAAAATCAGAGCATTGATCTTGGGGTCTGAGGCCACGCCCTTAGACAGAGCTGGGACCCGGGCAATCACTGGGGACTGACTCTAAAGCGAGATCTCAGCACTGTGCTGGAAAATTTGGGGTCTTGGTAAAACAGTTGATCAACACAAACAGTGTTTGTCTCCCGGGAGACAAGATAGTAAAAGAAGCCATGGCTACAGACATCTGTACGCAGAGGCAAGGAAGCGGGGAGGCAAGGAAGGAGGGAGTCTGTGACATTTCTGCAGCGAGGAAATGAAGCATCTAATGCATTTCAAGATTGTGTGAGGTCAGCTGTAATAGTGGTAAAAGAACCTGAGGCCTCGCAGTAAGCTGTCTGTGAAGAGAAACAGACCACTAGGCACACAGGGCTCTAAGCCATAAGAACATTTCTCTTTGGGGGAAAATTACCAAGCAGAAAAATGGCAGAATTCAGGCTCAGCACGAACAACTTCAGCGGCCTCCACAGTCTGGACTCAGCCTAGTTTTCTTGCTTTATTATTTTAAAAGCTATATTTTCTACCTAGAAATATTTCTATATATTTGTGTCTCAGGTAGGATTCGTTGGGAATATATTTGTGTTTTATTATTATTCTCTAATAATTTTTATATTTACATGTTATTGCTATAAGTGTCAAGTTATTTTGTAAATTCTGTTTCTTTTCTGTTTTATTTCTTTCCTTCTTTTGGCTAGATTAAACATTATCTCTAGATTAGGTATTTTTTCTCATTCCATCTTTTCTACTGATTTGGAAATTAAATAGTCTACATTTTCTTATTAATTAGCCTAATTAAATTGATTGCATGTTGGATAATTCAGATAAGTCAGTCTTTGGCTTGTTTAATCCAATGGCCAACTCACTTTGAATTTTTATACTCTTGATTTCTAGAACATTTATTTGGTTACTTTTCAAATCTACCTGATCATTTTTTCTAAGCTCTTAATCCTTCTTTGAATTTCTTCTTTCACCATATGTAATGTAATATTAATACTGTAAATGTAAATATTTACACTCATGTGAATTTTAGTGTCTCAATTCTTTGCAGAATTTAATGCATTCTTTGCTGCTTTGGCTGACTCTCTTCATGGTGTCCAGTTCCCTTGTGTGTGCATGTTTTGTCCCTGTGTTTTTAGTTTTCCCTGAAATATTATCTATCTAAATTATTTCAAGCCTGGCTTGAGTTCCCAAATTACTTCAGGAAACACCTGCTTTTACCTCTGTGGGGCACCTAAGAAGACTACCTTAAAAAATCATATAAAATTCTTGGTCTAGACCTTTTTAGAATACACAGGTACTTCAGACCCCAAAGATACCTGAGGTCTAACTGATGGTTAGTAACTTCCTGGAAGTATCCCTCTTACTCCTCACAGTATCCAAAACTAAAGGTGAATAGACAGGTTTCTTTGCACTTTCTTTCTGAGGGATATTTTTCTACTCTACCTTTTTTTTTTTTTTTTTTTAATTACAGATATAGATCATTATTATCTTGGCTTCATGCAGGAGTTTCCCATCCAGCTACTTTCCTTGTGCAGGCCCTAGGCATTGCTTTCTGTTCCCTTGAGCCTGGTTAAGATGGATGTGCTCTTTCCTGGAGGATCACAGATATCCCCAAGGAAGCTGATGCTTTAGTTCTTATCTCTGGATTCTGATTCCATCTGGCACTGGATCTCTGCGTTTTTTCCTTAGTATCTTTTAAGATTATACATTGATTTAAATTATATATATATATTATATACATTATGTATAAGACATGGAAATACAATATTTATAATAAATATATAATAAGCATTTATATATAAATAGATACAATAAATATTTATGATATATAATTAACCATTTTGTCCTTCTTAACCTAATTTTCTACCCTTGCTTTCTTACTGCTTTTGCAAAGTTCCTCTCTTCTTTGCTGTCCTCAACCCAAAGAAGTTTGTATCTAGCTATAGCACTTACTTCTTTATTTCTTCATGCATTCAGGTATTTAGTAAAAACAGACTTTCTCCTATTTGAAATCAAAACTTGTGCTTGACATTTGTGATCCAAGGATAAGACTTGATTTTTGTTGCCAAAGAACTCACAGTGCACTGGGGGAGATGGACTGGTAATCAGGTAGCAACCAAGAGAGTGATAACCAAGGTAAATATTGGTTGAAATGGAAGCATAAAGGAAGGGAACTTAACCTGGATAGGAGTGGGCAAACTTGTCCAGCCTTCTAGAAGACATGACACCTGAGATGTCTTAACGAAGCAAGGTGAGAAAGAGGAAAGGACTTCTCAGAAGCAGCATACGACTAGGCAAAAATTACTGATTGTTTAAACCTGTCCTGGGTGTTATTTTCCCCTAATACTATTTTCATGCTCAAGACAAATTTTGAAATTTTTACAGCACTTTAAGGTTAAAAGCTTATGTTTCTTCCTCTCTGAAATCCACCCTGGAACTCAGTAAAAATGGATATTTCCCCCATTTTGTTCTCAGTACTTCCCATCATTTGGCTCCTAACCTCACTCGGGAAAACTCTCAGATCACAGATATTTATGGTGGGTCCCCAAGGTTTATGAACCTTTGAACAGCTTAGAACTCATATTACTTTTTTTCTGTAACCTCATGGCCTAGAATTTTCACTTTTAGTCTCCCATATCCCTGCTTCACTAAATTAAGAAATGACAAGACCAAATGACTCTAAACGCAACGGGATGGACCTCGGTTAGATGCACAGTAGAATTGCTTGACAGGAGACGTTGTCACAGGTGGAACAAGTGAAAAGAAGTGGTGTGAACTGGTAGCAGGCGGTCTGTCCTGAGATACAGCAACACAGTTGTGAACTCGTTCTCTGATTCGAACTCACAATATGATCTCAGAATTCTCACTTTGAACACAGACAGGTCAGTATAGGGGCACTGGACTGATGAGTGAGAATGTGGAGAAAGGGGCCAGGAGGACTTGTAGATTTCTGGCTTGACCATTGGCCAAATAATGTTTCCATCCCCTGAGAGAGATCTGGTCTGCTGGTGGTGGGGTATGGCAATAATGACTAAGACTGGGACCTGTGTGTGAAGCCTACACATGGAAATGACAAGTAGGCGGTTGAATAGCTAGACCTGGAATAAGTGTACTCTGGTCAGGAGACATAAAAATAAGAAGGAGTAAGTTCAAATTTGCATAACCCATTTTGTTCGTGATTTAGTTGACTTCATCCATCAATTTTCATCCTTCAAGTGAAGCACTCAAAATCTTTTAGTATGATTGCTTTTAGAATATATATACCCATTACTCCTAAATTCTCCCTTTGATTTTTATTGTTTTTCTTTGGACAGAGGGCATGAGAAAGGAAGACATAACTTTGCCTCTCCAGCATTCCCAGGCCAACATTGCTGTATCACCTTCTGTACCCTATTGCTGTCCCCTTCTCTGAGCATCAGTCACCTGTATCTGTAAAAGGAGGGATAGGAAGAGATGAACTCCCAGGTAGCATTTTCGTCTAAATTCTTCTGAATCTCAATCTGGTTTGGAGGGAGAATTAGGATTGAAACTTCCCAGCTTTTCTTTGACTCTTTCTGTATCATTAAAAACAGAAGAGTAGCTGTGCTTCCCAGCCCCAAAGCAACTGTCCTTCTGGTCCAGACCACACGATCAAAGAAAGGAATTAGCAAATAAAGAATGTAACCTAAATGTGGAATTGTAGGTTGATTTTTTTCTTACCTTATTTTTCCTTTCATGTAATAAATGAACAGCAACAGGAACAAAACCCTAATAAAGTCAAAACAAAATAATTGGAAGGATTGCATTCAGATCTTCATAGTAAAGTCTCTTTTTAATCAGAATGCTCCAGGGTCAGCAGTGTAGTGTAACAATGTAAACAGATTATTCAACTATAATAATAGAGGTATGCATTTGATCTTTGGGGAGAACTGCACTCATCTCATTTTAATGTAATCTTTTTTTTGTTAAGTCTCTTTTCTCAAAGAAATCCTAAGACCGAGGCCTGAATCTCATTTATTATTGTACCTTCAATTCCTGATTGCTTGTCTGATGCTCAGTAGATATTTGTTGATTGAATGGTAGCCATTATTACACTGGAGTTTTTTAGCACAAAATCTATAATGCAGATGTCTTAAAAAAAAAACAGAGAAGAGACATTAGATAGTAAATTTCTACTTTACTATCTTTTTTCAGAGTAAATAGCTTAAAAACTATTGCTGTATGTTGTACAGAATGGGGCTTAGGGATCAGAGCCCAATAATATTTACAAATAGAATCAAGATAATCTTGAAGAGAAAAGAGGGGAGTTGGTAACTCATACAAGTTCCATATTAGAGGTTTGGTGGGGGCAGGGGGGGTGGTGGAGAAATTAACTTGTTATTTACATAACCGTCATACCTTAAGAAAGGGCCACTGTAAACAGCAGGGTTGACGGTCTTCAATCAAGGAAAGAGCTAAGAGTGGGGGGGAAATGATGCAAATGTATGTAGTCAGTCGAGGCTGAGGTGAGATTTGAGTTACCCAAGAAAAACATGGTCTTGATCCTAAATGCAATGGAAAACCTGCCGTATTAGTCAGGATTTTCCAGAGAAATAGAATACATATACTTATAGCTGAAGACCAAGAAACCCAAGATCATCCAAGACCTGAACTCACAGCAAACTGAAGACTCAAGACAGCTCATGCTGTAGTTTCAGGTCTGAGTCCAAAGGCCTGAGAACCAGGGCTGCTGATGGTACAAGTCAGTTTAGGAGTCTGAATCCAAAGTCAGGAGAAGACTGATGACCCTGCTTGTGGACAGTCTGAGAGAAGGAATTCCCCCTTCCCTTTTCTGCTCTATTCAGGCCTTCAATGGATTGGACGAGCCCACCCATGCTGGAGAGGGTGATTTTCTTCACTATCAATTCAAATATTCGTCTCATCCAGAAACACCCTCAGACACACTCAGAAATAATGCTTAACCAAATATTGGGGCTCCCGTGGTCCAGTCAAAGTTGACAAGTAAAATTAACCATCACATTTCATTCCTCTCCCTCCTGGCTTTGTGACCTTACAAATAGAGCACTGACACCTCCATGCCTTGCTTTTCCCATTTACTAAATGAAGATGGTCACCTTAAGCTCGCAGGAGACACAAACAAGAGTCATGAATGTCATGGTGGATGAAATAATGATGACAATATCTACAGATGACTTTTACTGAGCACTTTTGTGTGTTCTGAGCTCTGTGCTAAGCATTATCAACATACATTATATTTTTCAGTGTTGCTTTACAAAGGTAAGACATCCATTAATACAGTGGATGTCTATCCAAACTATTTTTTAAAGTAGTGAAATCTTTTCTTCTAATGAAGTTTTAGCCAGAAGTCCAAATTATAAAACAAATAAAAATAGAGATGCTCAGGTTGAAGTAGGGCCCAAGAACTAGTATACTTGAGTTTCAGAATCCCTCTCCTCTCTATGGGGCCATTCAGTATGGATTAATGACCATTAGAGGAGGCGGTGATGGTTCCAAAGGCAAGAGCAAATTTCTCTAATTCTAATCTGAGAAGGGATATTGTTACATCCACTGCAAAGACCAGCAAAATCTTAGGAAAATTACTGAGTGCTCTGCTTCCGATTTTATGGAACTGTTTTAGGGCTGAAATTAGGTACTGAGCAGTAATGTAAATCACACAGAAGATGCTGAGCACGTAAAGAGTTATCGTTAAGTGTTAGCTGTTTTTATTATCATGAGTTGTTTCCGAATCTAACCGTCAGTGGTGGGGTGGTGTTTACAGTCTACACTGTGCTGTATGGAAGCTCTTCCCAGGTATCAAGAGTAGCACAGGAATTCTATATATGCATTCTATGCTCCTAGCCTCATGGCTTTCTTGGAGAGTGCTGTCTGTATTTCTTATTCTAGCTCTTTGTTATCACATGCTTTATATCCATTTGCAAAATCTTCCACGGCAGAAACAATTAGGCCCTTCCTATTTAAATCGTCATTTCCCTATTCCCAGCTAGAAGAGGGTCTAACCTGACCACCCACTTCCAGGGACTCTAGGGTGATGTTTGTGATGGACTTATTTTTATCTAACCATTAAAACCAGAGGTTCACTCATTTATTCATTTCCTTTTACCGAATTACAAATTAGGTCAAATAAAGGCTTAGGCCGCTGGAGAGTGAAAAATAATACAAGTCCTACTCTTGGAAGACTCGGGGTCTAATAATAAAAATAAGATAGAGATGCATAGATGATCATAGTACAAGGCAGAAAATGATCATTATCCTAAAAGTGTTTCAAATACATTCCCTTGAGTAGTCAAAGGAGGGAGTGACGGAAGGTTTTGCAGAGAAGGTGGTGATTTAATAGGTGGTAAATTGCATCCCTGCTGAAGGAATTAGGGAGAGAATATATACAAAGAAGAGAGAGAACAGGGTTTGGCAGAAGGAGGATATGTAAGGCTGTTGGGGGGAATGAGGCCGAAGGGCAAGATTGTAGACAGTGCGTGGAGGGCCTTGGGTGGTGTTTTGTTTGCTAAGCAAAGGGACAGCTGCAGTTGTTTGAGTGGGAGGTTACCTTAATCACACTGTACTGGAGAAAAGAGTAATGTGTTGACGACTTTTCCGATGGGCTGTGTCTGGACGCCTGGGTCGGGGAGGTTGCAACAGCGGGCCTGGGGACAGGCAGTGAAAGTCTGAACCGGGGCGGTGGTGATGGAGATGGAGCAGGGGACTCAAGAAATACTGGAGATGTTTAATCAATAGATGCTGGCAACGGGTTGAGTACTGGCAACCAGGAAGGGGGAGCGTGCAGAGGTCCTCTGGATGCGACTTTATCTACCTGGACCACTGGAAGGTTGTTACATGATTCCCAGGTAGGCCTGGGCCTTCCTTTTCCTGGGGTTCTGATGGAGTGGCCACAACTGGTGCTTCAACCTGTTGCAGAGAGCACATTTATGGCCATGATCATCTTGACACCCCCCATGATTAGCCTACCACGTAGTAAAATCTAATAAAAATTTGTGAAACGAATGATGTTACTAGGATGCAAACTTGATAACCAAGACCAAAGCTATGAATGGCTACATTCACTAGGGACAGCAGGCTGTCTCGTGCAGTCTGGCAGGATGTTCCCTGCACAACTCCAGGGAGCGATGTGCGCATCATGGTGGCCAGAGAGGGCAGTGAGCGCAGCAGGCTGGGGTGGATGTCACAGCGTCTGCGTCTTATCAGGCTCCCAGCCCATTTCCAGCATGGAGTTATCATGAGGGGCAGAGTGGCGTTATTAGGGGTGGCATGGCTGCTGTCCTTTTCTCCATACGTGTGAGATTCAGGACAGGATGCCTGCATTCTGTTCATGTCCTGTCACAGATATGCCACCCCCATTTGGCAGAATTGCAGGTTTCCGTATAAGAAACTTTAAAAATATGGACAAGTTGAATCTAGTATATTTCAAAGGCGGGAAAGTAGGCTCTTGGGAGCATCCTTAGCATCCTGAGAGGTAAAATTCTGGGTTCCAGATCTAAAATGCTCTGATTATAAGATTTTAAATGATCCTATTGAAATAATCAGACTGAGATGCTCCTGCATTGTCTGTTCACTTAACTGAAACCTTTCATACTTTTGGACACGACTCAGACTCCACATTTTCTGAGAAGCCTTCTGACACCCAGTCTGAGTTACATTTTCCTTCTCAAAGCATGTGACATGCTGGGTCACCTCTGTCATAGCTTGGATTGCCTCACTCGTGCCTGCTCCGTGAGGTGCGGGTGCTGTGTCTAATTTGTCACTGCATCCCCAGCGCCTGCACATAATAGGTGTACGGTAAATATTCATCAGATGAGAAGAAAAGGCTGCTGCTTACGTTATCATTGTCATTTTAATATATATGCAGTCAAGAACTTTCATTTATATAGCAGACTGAACAGAGCTGTAAAAAATAACGTGATGTAAATGTAGTCATTCAAACACTTCTCTCCTGAAACATTTCAATCCTGAAAGTGGTGGGGGGGAATATTTGCAATTTTCGTATGTATACGAAGGAAATGCAAGGAAATTTCAAGGGTTCTCCAAGGTCAGGTGAGGTCCGAGCAGCCCAGTGATTTCTCATGGCAGAATTTCTGATGAAATCAGAACCCCAGGGTTCTGACCTAATGTTCCATAAAGTAGGCGATACCAAAACTGGAGAACTTTGAAGGGAGGTGGTGTATTTTCCTTGGGGCAATATGGGGAAAACATGTTTGCCTATGACTAATTCCCCTCCTTCAAACTGTTGGTCTTATCTTTGAGGGTTTTCAAGACAAATAGATTTAAACTGCTGTCAAGTTTCACCAGACAAAAACAAACAGACCCGGGGTCTCTTGATGTGTCTGCCCTTCCACAGTCACCCCCCCCCCCACACACACACACACTGCTTGTTGCTCTGTGGTTTTGTGGTGCTGTGGGTGCTGTAGAGACAAAGAGAGTGTGCAGGGAAGGGGTGCGTACCAGGAAGAGGAGAGCATGGTCATAGTTGAGCCCGGCGCTGCTGGAGGACTCCCCGCTACTCGTGCAGTTCACTCAAGGCACCAAACCATCACTGAGCACCCACTCTGCACCCAGCCCTGTGCCAGGTACTGAGGGCACAAATGCAAATAGACCTTGTCCTCACACTTGACCTTGAGAAATAACCTTAAAAATAACACACAGAGAATGAAATTGCCTTACTGCTCTGCTGGAACATCACAAGATTACCAGCTAACAAAAGCCTGCTCCATCAGTGATCAGAAGGGACAATTCTAGCCCCAGCACTGTCATCAACTGTCTGTGTGACAGTGGACATCCTTTTTCCCACTCTGGTCCTGGGTCTCCTCACCTGTAAATAGGAACTTTTTAAAAAACTTTTTATTTTATACTGGAGTGTAGTTGATTAACATCGTTGTGATTGTTTCAGGTGTACAGCAAAGTGATTCAATTATACATTTTCCTATTTAGGTTGTTACATAGTCTTGAGCAGGCAGAGAGAGTTCCCTGTGCTATACAGTAGGTCTTTGTTGGTTATCTATTTTAAATATAGCAGTGCATACATGTCAATCCCAAACTCCCTAACTATCCCTTTTCCCCGCCCTTCCCCCCGGTAGCCATATTCTTTACAAGTTGGACTTACTCTCCGGGATCCTTCTAGCTTAGCTAATTAGACTTTCAAAGAAGTTAGAAATTGTTGGATGAAACGAATTCATCTACCTGACATAAAGTGCTAGGAGTCCCTTTTGCCTTCATGTCATTATTACACAAGGAAATGAAAACGATTTAAGGATGCTTTTCATATTTTCAATATTGGCATGGCCTTGACTCTGACGATGAGACAATAATTTGTGGTCAGTACCAGATGCAGCATCTCCTTCATAGACTGTGTCACAAAATCAAAACAGCTGTTTGGGACTGAAAGCAACTTTCACTGAGTGCCAGATGGGCTGCTAGATGCCTTCTCCGGATCCAGCCCTCCTGGAAGTACACAAGCATTTCAAATATTTGAGTGAGTAATAAAGGAGGTGACCACCCACCTTCCCCTGAAAATATTTCCACAGTGTCCATACAGGATGTTGGTGATATTTTCCCTTTATCTTTATATATCTGAGAATACGGCTGTATGTAGAGCATTCTGGTGACACATACAGACTCTGCCGCAGGCAAAAAAGTCACCCCCAATAAATGTGGATGTCAATTCACATCCACTGTGTCCTTCTCTCTTTTCCCAACCCTCCTGGGAGCCCTTTGAGTTTGCTGTGCTGTGTAGACATGCTTCTCTGGTGTGTTGTACTTGATTTGGGAATCACCCACCTATGGTCTGTGGGTGGTGAGGAAAATTGCCATAGCCAGTGGGGGCTGGCCCAGCCTAGCTCTCCTGTTTGGGGAGAGAGCATCACAGTGAACATATTAATAAGCCCACAGGTACCCTGTTGTGTCTGCTGTGAGAAACCTGAGGTCTGGAGAGGCACTCCTTTCTTCCCTCCTATCCAGGCTTGATGGTGTAGACTAGTCCTATCCAGAGGTAGGGGATGAATAAGATGATCCCTTAGAAAGTAGAAAGGTGGCTAATAAACACATTGAAGGTAAATCTTACCTTCAGATTAATAAGAACAAAAATACAACCAAAAATAAGAAAGGTTTTTCACGCGGGCATATTAGCAAAAAATTATATTTGAGTCAGAGCAGAGATTTTGCAGTGCTGGTGGGAACATAATTAGAAAAATCTGAAAAAAAATAATTTAGCTAGTATGTATCAAGAGCCTTAGAAATTTTAGACGTAATTCCTTTCTAATGATTAAATGTTCACAAATGATTCTTTCACCCTTTGTGTAATCTATGTGAAAATTGCCGCATCTGTTATCTTGAAAAATAAGATTTCTTCACTGGGTGGAATTCATCTTAAAATAGATTTTTTTCAAGAAGAGTATATTGTGAATGTTTTTTCTTTATCCTTATGTTTCTGAGAATATGGCTATATGCAGAATTCAAGGGTCACATTCATTTTATTCAAAAGTTCATGGGCAACTGTGTTATCGTTTTCTATCATCTCATGCTACTGTTGGTAAATTCTGAGTCCACCCATTTTTTTGCAGTTTTGTGGGTAAATGTCCTTGCCAGGACACTTGTCAGTATCATTCTTTTATCCCCGAGATTCAATACTATCATCAAAATATAACACAATGTGAGTCATTCTCACAAATTCTTCTTTGAACATACCACACCCTTTAGGATTTCAGATCCAAGTCTTCATTTCCAGAGATTTTTCATTTATGTATTTGAATTTTTTGCTTGAAGACATTCTTTTTACTATATTAGCAATATTAATTATCCCAAAGTGTTGGCTCCATTGCTTATTACCCATATCTATTCTTTTTTTATTCTTTATCTTTTTCTTGTTTTATGGAATTTTTCTCATTCTATTCTCTATGTCACTGTCTTAGTTTTCTGTAGTGTCATATCAGTTCTATTTTTGATGTTTCTAATGCCCTTTTAAAAATTCTGCAATGGTATTCTATTTTTGTGTCCTTATTTTCTTTATCATTGCTGTCGCCATTTATCATTCATTTCATCATCTTCTCTTTGCTCTGATCTTCTTAACATTTACATTCTTCTAATTTTCTTGAAAATAAAAAGCACTAAATCTAAAATGGGCTCCATTCCTGGCGGGGGGAGGGGTACATTTTTCCAGAGTACTCATAATCTGTGTCTCTCTTTTTATTTCATTTCATCTTTTGACACAATTTTTGCATTGCTTTCATATTGTTTTGCTTTTTCTCTTAATTCTCTCTGAATAGAGGCTGTTGCAGCTCTATTCAGATGGATGGATAATAGCCAGTAACGGTGTAGTTGAATCAGACATGGGCTGGAGGGTTGGATATGATGGCTTGAGTCTTTGCTCAGTTCTTCAGCTGCCTTGGAGGGAAAGAGGAGAGCTAGGACATTGGTCTTCAGCAGATGGCACTGGCTCCTTTTCCTTGATCTATAATTTTATTAAAATTTCTTCCGAGTGGGGACTGATCATCAGTCTGGGATTGACGGCATATCCTGCCTTTACTCTGTCCTTCTATCTCGGGAGTCTAACTAGTCACATTCATATGAAAGGTTTATGATTCCATGGGCTTTTAGTTTGCCGCATCTTACATATGCTTAATTTTTCACCCTTCTGGGGTCCACCAGCCTGTGAGCTTCTGTAGGTCAGAGATTTATCCATAGTTCTTGTACAGCATGTTTTCACTTAGCACATGTTCAGAAAAAATTTTTAAAAATCTTTCCAGTTGAATTGACTGAGAGACTCAAGTTCAAGAGCCTAAACATAAATTAATAACCACACCCCACATCCTTGGTGATTTCCATGACATAAAATTACAATGAATAAACATGGATGGTAGCAGGAAAGCATGATTTACTGAACATTCCTAACTTCTGTGAAACAGAACTTTAATTTCTGCCATGAATTCGGGGCACAAGGATCAGGATAAGATCATATTCATCCATTTTCCTAGTCAATAGGGAAGCCCTGGTGAAGATATTTGGCCACATTGCAAAGAGAGATCTCCCCCTTTCTTGAGATTTCATGCTGCGTCCTTACCTATGTCAGTGCCTCAAATGCCATATGTAGATATGTGTAAATGAGAGGCGGTTTAAAACAAGGAAGAATATAGCAGATTTCAAACCGTTCTTTCTATGCCATTACATACACTATAGTATTAAAACATAACAAAAAGGAAAATAAAAAAAATCTGTTCTAACAATCTGCTTCATGAATCTTGAAAAATATACAAAACAAATCACCCCAGATGAGATGCATATCTCAGTTCTCACCACCTCAACCCAATAAAGACAATCCCATGGGCCCGAGAATGAAGAAGTCAGGAGAGGTCAGCACATACTTCCTCTTCCTTTAGGCAGGACTGTAATGAAATCATCGTTGACCAAGGGCTGTTAATGGCTCTGGATGACCAGAGCACAACAGTCGTTTCCATTATCCTCCATAGGATTTGTGAATGGCCACCTCCTTCAAGTCTTATGGCCTATAAACCAGGCCAAATCATGTCCAAGTGTCTGGTCGATTCTGCGTGGGATGGTGCATGACCTCACAACTTCTAGAAGATAGCAACTCTAAGCTCAGCATAATGTGTCCATAATTAGGACGTCCTTTCATCCTTTTGTAAAAAAAAGAATGAAGAGATGGGATTCTTCTGGGACCTCCAGCTTCCAATTTACAAGCTGGTGGATTTGTTCACTGACCTCTACAGGAGTCAGCTTGGAGACATGCAGTTCTAGGTTCAAATCCTGGACCCATCACTGTGTGGTTGGGTGGCTTTCCTCCATCCTGATTAATGAGGTGCATACATACCTCACCTGGTCTTTGTGAGGTCGGGGGGACTGTCCACCTAAGGTGAAATGGAGACATCATTCATTCACAGCCTTCTTTATACTTACAGGGCCTGAGAAATAAAATTGGTATTAGCCCCAGGAAGCCTGTGTTCTACCACTGACAGTAACCCCATGTGATCTTGTGCATGTCAGTTCCCCGCTCTGGTTTGACTTACTTTTTAATTATATGAGATTTGATCCAAATCGATCTCAAAGACCCTTTAAACTTTAAATAAGGCAAAGTCCTACAGAGCATTCTAATATTGACACCAAGACTACCCACTGGCAGAATACTACTCAGCCATAAAAAAGGATGAAATAATGCTATTTGCAGCAACATGAATGGACCTAGAGATTATCATACTGACTGAAGTCAGATAGAGAAAGAGAAATGTTGTAAGATATCGCTTATAGGCGGAATCTAAATGATACAAATGAACTTATTCACAAAACAGAAACTGACTCACAGACTTAGAGAATGAACTTATGGTTACCGGGGGAATGGGTGGAGGGGAAGGATGGTTAGGGAGTTTGGGATTGACATGTACACACTGCCATATTTAAAATGGATAACCAACAAGGACCTCTGCTCAATATCATGTAACTACCTAAATGGGAAAAGAATTTGAAAAAGAATAGATACGTGTATATTATAACTGAATCACTTTGATGTACACCTGAAACGAACACAACATTGTTTATTTATTTATTATAAGTTTTATTTATTTATTTTCAACAGTGTTGGGTCCTTTGTTGCTGCGCGTGGGCTTTCTCTAGTCTCGGCGAGCAGGGGTCACCCTACGTTGTGGTACACAGGCTTCTCATTGCGGTGGCTTCTCTTGTTGCAGAGCACTGGCTCTAGGTGTGCGGGCTACAGTAGTTGTGGCGCATGGGCTCAGTAGTTGTGGCTCGTGGGCTGTAGAGCGCAGGCTCAGTAGTTGTGGCGCACGGGCTTAGTTGCTCTGCGGCATGTGGGATCTTCCCGGACCAGGGCTCGAACCCGTGTCCCCTGCATTGGCAGGCGGATTCTTAACCACTGCGCCACCAGGGAAGTCCCGAACACAACGTTGTTAATCAGCTGTACTCCAATATAAAATAAAAAGTTAAAAAAAAAAAGACTCCCCATTGACACCTCCTTGTCTCCCCCATGTAGTCTTAGGATTCCCTTCTCTGCTTTCTTACTTAGCTCTGTGAGGCCTTATGACCATTCTAGCAGTATCATTCCTTGTGCTGTCTTATAATTGCCTGTTTTGCACCCTAGACTGTGAACTCTCTATGACAGCAACTGTGCTTCATTCCCTTGACATTCCTTGTGGCTTGACAAAGGCTTAGCACATAGCAGTTGCTCATTAAATGCTTGTTGAATTATGGTGACTTATCCAATTTATTTACCGCAACATTATTGAACACATCTGTTGGCAACCATAGTCTCTCTTCTATGGGCGTTGAAAACAGACTATTTCTTAAATATTTCTAATGGCATAATTTCAGGTAAAGGCAGCCTTCCCAGGAAACCTCAACTTTCAATTCCAGTGAAACAGGCAGAGAGATGTTTATTGGATATATGGATAAAGACAAGAAAAATTTTAGCATCCTTATGAGGATAGATTTTCTAATTTGAATTGCATTCATTGAACAGCATATGAAGTGCCAACTATTTGTCATATATAATAATACACACCAGGGGACAGATTAGAGAATAGAATGAAACAACATGCCTCAGTTTTAGAGTTAACTAAGCCATTTGAACTTGGAAAACTCACTCAGATTTAATGAGCATCCTTTTCTATATATGTTGAAGATAATAATCATCACCTTTTATATCTTAAGAGGCTATTATGGTTATCCCCATGAGATTTTGGACATGAACTTTATTGATAAACTGTAAAATGTCAGATTAAATAAAGGCAGTGATCACCTTTCTAGATGCCTCCCCTTCTCTCTTTTTTAACTTTTTTCTTTTTTTTTTTTTTTGGCCACATGGTTTGTGGGATCTTAGTTCCCTGACCAGGGATCGAACCCAGGTCCTTGGGCCCTCAGCAGTGAAAGCGCAGAGTCTTAACTACTGGACCACCAGGGAATACCTGTGCTTTTGTTTCTCTTAATTAACCCTGTTTAGGTTTAATAGCTGCTCAAATACCTAATATATGCATACTTTTTCCCCCCTGTGTTTCAGGGCAATGGGATAGTTTCAGAACATAGACCTGAGAGCAAAGTTCCATGACTTCATTTTTCTTTCATTAGTTTCTGCCTTCCCTAGGCACCCACGCTTAGTCCACTCTTAGACAAATAAAGACTATGAACTACACTGTTTGTATTTGTAATGTCTCAAGTGAAAATTCTCAGTTACTAACTTCTTCCCTTTGGATGTATTTGACACTAATTCTTTGTGTTTTGATAACACTTGATCAGCATTTTATGTCCCTTCTGCATCTTTCTAGAGAAATATTAGTGTGAATTATTGAAAAAGCTCACAGTTAGCTTCTTTTAAGGCTGGGAGAGACAGCGGAGGTGGCGTGTCCTCTCCTCTCCTCGTTCTGTTGGGGAAGCCTAGGGATTGAGAGAAGACGTGGCCTTATGAGGGGTCTGCAATAGAAGGAGCTTGGCATTGGAGTCAGACAGTTCTGTGTGACTTTGAGAGAGTTACTTAACCTCTCTGATCCTGTATGTTCTTATCTCCAAGAGGAAGTTACTAATCCCTAATTACAAAACTACTGTAAGGCTGGCATGCAGTGGGAACCAGTACACCTCCGTGCTCTGGGGCCAGGTCCCCCAGAGAGTAAGTGCAGATTTGACGTTGGGGTCCAGAGCATCTGGGTCCCAGGCCTGCTCCAGTTCCACTACAGCCCCCCACCTCTTCCTCCACTTCCCCCCCCAACTCCCGCCCCCCTCACACCCCACCTCACACAGTCCAGAAAATGCTCAGCACAGATTTACAATAACAGCCTCCCTGCTTTGTCTGCCTCAGAGGAGCTGACGGCCAGAATGGGCCTGGGAACAGTCGGATGAGGAAGCACTGTCATTTGCGAACACATTTCTTTTCCATTTAAATTTCTTGCACAGGGATTAGTTGGAGAAATACATCTCAGCTAACTGCATGATAAGAGGCAAATGGAGTTCACCAGTGCTCAAAGTCGCACGGTGGTGAGTACAGGTTGGTGTGGAAGGAGCTAGAGATGAAGGGGCCTTGACTTTTACCGTGAATCTGATTAAATACATCCTCCTGGCTGCTTCCAAAACCTCCTCCGATTCCATCTCTGAAGACTTGGAGTCATTTCTTTCCTGAGCTGCTCTTCCACACAGCCTTTCTGATAACTGTAAATTCACCTTTTGTTTTTTTCTGTGCAATTACAGGAAGACTTTTGTGTAGAAAATTAACATGAGTCTATTTACATTCAAAGATTCTTGGGGTGGGGCAATTCAAGGGCTTAGTTTAAGTGTTTCAAAACAATTCTTTCTTTGTAAAGGACACCCACTCATCCAGGGTCTTTATTTCTGCTTTGGAATTCTCACTGTATCACCCTGCCCCATCGGCCAACTTTGTTTAATTAGCACTGAGGAGTGTAAACCACCTAAGCCTTCCACTCTGGCTGAGAACTCCTGGGCTCAAGTTGAGGGTCTTCAGTTAATTCCTCAAGGGGGCTGAAAGGGAAGGCCGGGGATATAGAAACATGTAACCAAACAGGGATAGGGCCAGTATGAAGAGGTGAGTGCCATTTGTGTGAGTCCGCAGCAGCCCTTTTCTTAGGTAATGCCCCCAGGGTCTGTTGTAAGGTAAAGACCGTGAACATCATTCTGTAGATGGGGAAGCAGCATGTAGGAGAAGCAGGGCTTGGTTCACCTGTACCATGAGGCCTCTCAAACTTGGAACCGGAGGTCAGGGATCACGTTTGGTTTTTTTTCTCTATATCTTTTGTGCCTGTTATCCCCTATGGTTCGAGATCAATAAATACCTAATCAATGAATATCCCTATTGGTAAAGATTTGCTCTATTTGGTACTATTTGCTCTTCAAGGATGAGATAAATATCCAGTAAACCAAAAAGTGATACCATTTACTGTTAAAGAGATTTAACAGCCCTGAGTGTGTGTGGTGAGGGGATCTTTCTTCTGACCTCATTGTTTACAAGCGATGTCGAGGGGGGGGGAGCTGGGTTTAGGGCTGTGCTAGGAGCAGAGTTCTGGGTAGAGTGAGCACTATGGGTTCCCAGATTTTCTACTGGAGCACTGGTTTCTAAAGCCCAACATGAAACCAGCTCTCACTGCGCTGCCAAGGCTGGGACCCGAGGGACTGAAGTCCCCTTGTTCTGAGAGGATGAGTTTTGTCAAAAGAGCATGAATAGCTCTGGCTTTGGCTCCAGCAGCTTTCTGCCTATCGAAGTGTTTTCCTTCACTCAGGCTAGGCTGAGCTTCATTTCAGAGAGGCGTAAACAAGTCTCAGATCCTCAGGGGATCTGGCACAGGGAAATGAAGTCATTTTACAATCGCGGCGTGATTCAAATTGGAATTGCACAAGTCAGAACGACAGGATGCTGGAGTTCTTTGTTTAGTCCTGTGCTTCAGGAGCCCCGTTTGCTCCAGCTTCCTGAAGGGAGGAAGTGGAGATGTATGGAATCCCCATTTGCATTATATAGTCTTCAAGTTTCTTTTCCCTAACGAAAACATCCAGTCTAAATTTTACATTCATCTCAATAAAAGGCAAAACAAGGAGCCATTGAGGCCTTGCAGTAGGACTGACTTCACCATCCGCCAGTGTCATGGGGACAGGGCTTAAATTCCTTCCCCAAAGGAAACCCACACAACTCTCACTTCATCCGGCTGGGGGAGGGGGTACGGGAAACACCTATGAAATTGTCCTTGGACTCAAGGACCGCACACAGGACAGTAATAGGGATTCTAATCGCTTTTGAATTTTCGCTGATCGGGCTGGTACCTCCTGGGTCTTTCACTTCCCTGTCTGCAGATTTAAGCAACAGCAGCGGCCTCTACTTTCCCTTCTCTCTTCCTGATGATGCATATCTTCATGACATCATCCAATCTACCACATTTAACAAGCACAGCGTCCCAGTAGGGTGGGTGTTGCTCCCACTTTACAGAGAGGAATCTGAAGTGCAGAGACGATGAGTGAGTCTCTCAGGGTCGCATGGCTGGTGAGAGAGGAGCCATCTCTTGTCGGTTTACAGATCCTCTCCATGCTTTTTCCACCAAGTCATGATATGCCTTGAAGTTTACAGTACTTTATCCTGTACCAAAGGTTAGCCCAGCTGTCTTAGTCAGCTTGGACTATTAACAAAATACCATTGACTGGGTGACTTAAAGGACACATGTATTTCTCACAGTTCTGGAGGCTGGAAAGTCCAAGATCAAGGTGCCGGCTGACTCAAGCTGCCAGTTCTTGGTGGGACCTGCTTCCTGGCTTACAGACAGCCACCTTTCTGCTGTGTGGTCGCCTGGCTTTTCCTCTGTGTGTGCAGGTGGAGACAGATAAGGGGGTCCTTCTCTCTTCCTCTTCTTTTTTTTTCTTTTTTTTTTGGACGTGGACCATCTTAAAAGTCTTTAGTAAATTTGTTATGATATTGCTTCTGTTTTATGTTTTGGTTTTTTGGCCACGAGGCATATGGGATCTTAGCTCCCTGACCAGGGATCAAACTCATATCCCCTGCATTGGAAGGCAAAGTCTTAACCACTGGACCACCAGGGAAGCCCCTCTCTTCCTCTTCTTATCAGGACACTAATTCCATCATGAGGGTCTCACTCTGACGACCTAATCTAACCCCATATACCTCCCAAAGGCTCCATCCCAAATACCATTGCATTGGGGGTTAGGGCTTCAACATATGAATTTTGGGATGAAGAAAGCATCCAGTCCATAACATTAACCATTTCTATTTTTTACCATCCTCTGGAAATAAAGAACTCGGCCCATGTTCTTTCACGGCTGCATTAGAAGATGTCCCTGTGGACCCGCCCAATGAAGTACCTGTTTCTTCACACCTGTGCAAAGGTGAAAGTTGTTACTAACCTCAGAGTTCTTGCTTGCTTGCTCAGGTGCTCTCTCCAGAAGCCTTTTGTTCTTTTGCTCCCAACCATCAGTCTCAAAGCTACCTCATCCTTCTCTCAGAATGCTGAGCAGATCTTCAGGCAAATAGGGCTCCCTGTCTATCTGGGATAAGCCCGACTAACAGAAGTGAATTTGTCGATAGGACTTTCCCTTTGCCCGGTTATAGTATCCTGAAGTTGGAATCTGCTGTTCTGAGAATTTGGATAAATGAACCTCTCCTCTGAATATCTGCTGATCCACCTAGCAGAAGGACAAGGAGAAAATAATTCTGCTTTTTCCTTCTTTCAAACCCTGAGCCTTAGATATGCATTGGAGTACAAATAAACACATTTTGGAGAGCCAAAGGGCAAGGAAGGCTAACAAAAATCTGGCTTGTTGTTGTTGTTTTAACCTGGCCTTTTGAAATGAAGTAGAATTGTGCTTGTGGAGCCATACAAATTGTCCCAAATGGCAGACTGTTCCAGAAGAGTCCAGATGCTTTTCTGGATATAAAGTGAGTTGGTGGCTGGCTGTACCAAGTGCCTGCTTGTGGAACTTTCATCTGGAAGGGACGGGATGGAAAGGCTGAGCACTGATGCCCCAGCATTGCCCCTTGGAAACTGAAATGTCACTGGCCACAAAAAAATAGATCCCTTCACCTTTTGCATAATCCAGGCATGTGGTTTGGAAGAGAAATCATTCATTTAAATCTCTACTGCAATGAAGATTGGCTGAGAACTTCCTTGGGGCTGGGCTGCGTTGTGGACACAGTGACAAATAATATGTGGTCTTGGCCCTCGAGGGTCTCATGGTCTGGAAGGAGAAGCAGTCGGGTAAACGTTATGATGTACAAAGATTGGTCACATCCTGTGGTATAGCAGGATTGTCTGGGTTGACAGAGAAGAGAGTGTCAAGGCTATGGGGCAACCAGGAGAGACTTCAGCGGGGGCAATGATAATAGCTGGGACTTAAAGGATATGGATGTATTCACCTGGCAGTGAGGGAGCGGCGTGGGTAAGATGTCAGACCATGTTCCAGGCAAAGGGAACACTGGTAGCAGAGGCACAGAATGGTGAGAAAGCCCAGAGTGTTGGTGGAACAAAGTGTAGGGTGTGTGGAGGTGATGGTGGGAAGGGCAGCAAGGGCAAGGATTACTGATGGGGCAGGGGGGGATCTGGACATTACCCCATTGTAATGCAAAGCCACAGGATGTTTTATCAGCAGGGAAAAGACACGACCAAAATGCAGACGAGAATGATGGCTGTGGAAGCCTGGTATCAGATGGCCTGGTGGGCAAGACTTGTAGGAAGGAGACGGGAGACTCTTTGGAGAGATGATTCCAATTATCCAGGAAGAAACGATGATCCCCCTCCCCCTTTGAAGAGTGCAGGTGGGGAGTGAGGAGAGACTGGGTCTGAGGAATAAAAAAGGCAGGATTGCCAGCTACCGACTGGATGTCAGATGCCGGGTAAGGAAGGAGTGCTGGAGAGCAAGTGAACCCAAGTCAACACGTAAAGACGGATGCTCTGAAAACCCCCGGGCTTCTCTGACGACTGTGATTGCTCCTTTGCCGTGGCTGTCACTGCCGTCCTTGGACACCTGCGTCAGATTCTCTGCTCTTAAAGTCTGAATCCCTCCCTCTCTTTTTGCAAACAGATCCCCCAGTACTAAGCAAATCAGAGCCTGCATGGTACTTTTCCTCTGACTTCAGACGAGTCATAAATTTTGGAATTCTTCCACAGTGAACTTTCACATCCTGCACAGAACGCTCTGGCCCTCAGACTCAGCCTTACACCATTTGGTGAGACCTTTGGTGAAAATTCAAGGTCTGGGCTTATGACACAATATTTTTTCCTGGTCTGTTCATTCTTGGCACAGTTTGGGACTAGCATATTGGAATGGGCGTTTCCACCCTGCTCAGTCACATGGTCACCCTCTGACACTGAAGCAAATCAGATCATCCATCCCCTGGATCACATTCCTAGAGTCTATGTGGGTGAAAATAGACTCAAGTGCATCCCTGATAATACACGCAAATCATAAAGCTCACATACATTCAAATTGCTTTTTAAAAACAAAGACCGTGAAAACCGAAGCTATAAAAGTATGTGAATCATCAACCCAGACATCTTCCCTCCAGGCATGCATGACACCCTGTTCCTTCCCGGATGCTCTTCCTTCACAAATCAGGAGGCTGCTGACATCCTTCTGGGGAAAGGATTATCTGATTCCACAGGCAGTTAAGAATAACATGTAAATGTCATTTAGCTGAGCGATTTCTACATGGATCAAGAGACACACTCAAGTTACTAACAATGATAGCCAAACCCTTTATTTCAATAAAATCACAGCAAACCCACAAAACTCTCCCAACTGAATTAGCACCAGTGTGGTGTGGGAGTCATTCAGACATTCCTTCCAGGTTAGTAGACGACTGTTTGCAATTCAGCTTTTTTTTTTTCCTTCTTTTTACTGATGCGCACGTTACATAACCACCACCAGCCACAGGGGAAGCTAGAATCCAAGGCTTCTTAAAATTTTCCACTGCGTATTCTAAGCCAACAGAAGAGAGTGAAGGATCTCTCTCTCGCTTTATGGTGACATGGCTAAAACTGCCCTTCCCAGTAAATATCAGAATGAGAGATGCTATAACGTAGGGGTGAAATTTATGGGCTCTGGAGGTTGGTGTTCTTGTGTTTGTATCCTGATACTTTTAGGAGCTGTGTGGCTTGGGCGGTTTCTTTTGCCTCTCTCAGTTATAATTCTTGCCTGCTTCACTGAGTTTATCTTCCTCATAGGGTTGCTCTGGGTTAATGTATATTAAGCTCTTAGCACAGTTCCTGTGTATAAGGGCTCCATAAATGTAAGCTATCATTTAAAAACAAAATTGCAAGTTTTATGTTTCATCTAAATTCAGGCAATGTTGTATTTTCCTCTAGAGCTGTCTCTACTTTTTTAAGAAAAGAATGTTTCCCCCCAAATTTCCAGTAGAATTGGCTTTTCCAGATGAGGTACCATGTTTGGGCTTGGCTCTGCATAAATCTTGGTGTACTGCCCCAAACCCAAGAGAGTCACCACCCTGATTTGAAAAACAGTCATCCTGAAGAGAAGGCAGTGATGCTTCATTAAAACCTCCTTGAGGATTTATTGTCATTCATTTTCTGGATAACTGAGTAAAAAACCAATCCTTGTAGATAAAATTCCCATGGAATGAATTACCTAATGTCTTGAGTTTATGGGTAAGGTCTAGGAAAAAACTGATGTCTACACCTGTTCATGGCTTTGTTGTTCCTAAAGAACTTCACTAGTAGATCTTACTTTACCCACAGGCTCCTGGATGACTTCTGGTTAGCACTATGGAAAACAATGGCCACTGTCCAAATCTGGAGATGAAGAAGGTGACGGAGATTGTGGTGAATATAGTTTGTGACACTGAAGGAACTCTGGCCTCTGAGTCAGGAGACCTGGGTTCTAGGCCTGGGTCTCTCTCTCATTTGCTCTGTAGTCTTGCACAAGTTTTTTGTCTTCTTTGGATTGTTTCTCCATGTGTACAAAGAAGGAATGGTGACCGACCTGGATAACCTCTACCATCTCTTCAAGCTCCAAAATTTCAACTACTTCCACACTCCTTAGTACTCCCATGGTTAACGTAAGTTAACTTCTTTTCTTCCAGAAAACAGAAAACGTAAATAAATTTTTGTAGTAGCGGTTTGCCTCCACATTAGACATTATTTTTTTTCAGTATATCACTTTTTTCACACTATTCTGAGAATTCTTTTTTGAAAAAAAATGATCACAAAACTATACATTATTTCATTTAAACCCCGCTATCATTTATCTCAACTTTCAGATAAGAAACTGAATCTTGCTCTCTGTAAATCAGTCTAGATCTGGATCTGATCTGTCCCCCCATCACTGGTCGGGCATTTCTGACTGCTTTGCAGAAAGTCCATAACTTGACCGTGTGTGTTCACACCAGTGGTCATATCTCATGCACATGGCTTCCTAAGTGACAGACACATGGTAGATTCATGGTGGTAACTGCAGATTATTGAAAATGAAATCCATGAACTCAGAAGGAAACATTTAAATGTAATACCAATTCTAAATACAAATTTAACTTTTGTTTGCTTTCAAGGAACAATGTCATTTTGATGAAGAAGTCTAAAAATAAAGAGAAATGTTATTTTTCTGAATCAGAAGGAAACCAAACAAAACACTGACCACAATCACATTGCTTCAGCACCAGCATCATTTCAACATCCATTTGGTTTCTCTTGATTCTGGTGACTCTGTGGTGAATATGAAGAGTGAGAAGGAGGAAGAGTTTAGAATACAGCTGAGTTTAAAGCATTTGTTCTGGAAATACCAGGGCCAAGAACTTAAAATCAAATCTGAGCCCTTTGCAGAGGAGATTTGGGGAAATTAACAAAAAGACTGCTTTTGACTCAAGGAAAGGGAGTTTATCGAAAACTCAAAATATTTTCTTGAAATCAAATTTCTCTTGCAAGATGGCATTTGAATACATTAAGGATAAATAGCCTGCAAACATATGGATTGAATTTCCCATGAAATGTACACGAATTTCGATATTAAGGGGGCACAAACTTCAGAAAGATAATTTGGCCTCTGCCGAAACCAGAATATTTCAGAAATCCTTCCAGAGACTTTGCCAAAACCCGGAGCCACTAGACGAGTCGATCCAGAGCAGCTTCCACTTTAGCCAGTATCCCCAGCAGCCTGGCCAAATGAAACAGGGAACTCAGCATCTTCTGAGGGGGATGTTTGCCAATTTTAACCCTGCAGACATGTTCAAGGGCTTCCAGCTGGCCCTCTGAGCCAAGAGTACAATTCGAAAATGCTGGAGTCTCTTAGCGTATCTGCTGCGGGTTACTTTGAGAGATGGTGAAGTGAAAGCTGCCAGGCTCTGAACAGTACCCATGCTATAAACTATTTGCAAAAGCCCCACTTCCTTCTGCTGGGGCCAGGTTCTTCCCACCCCAGACAGTCTGTGCGCGAACAAAAAACAAGAACTATTGTCAAATTAACAGCTCTCCCCCCAAAACTATGGCAGGTGACAAAATTCTTGGCCATTGAGTTCCAGCCAAAACATGTCACTTTTTTTTTTTTTCCTCCTGGGGAGGCTCTGGGAACCTGCTGTGAGTCAGAGTGAGGGGGTGGCAGCAGGGAGTAAATGTTGCTTGAGCATCTTGTCTGGTACTGATGAGAATTAGTCAATTCTTGGAAAGAGGGAAGAGTTTTCTGCCTGCTACCCAGTTCCAGATTCTCCCCTTGGCGTTGGGATAAAGAGTTAGCCATCTAATGTGATTCTCTTTTTTCACCTCAATACATACATGTTTATTAAATTTCTCTCAGCGTCAGGCTCAGTGCTGGGCTCCAGAAAGAGATAAATACATTCAACTCAGCCTCTTCTCTCAGGGGACTTACAGGTTAGTGTAAAATTTCCCTGAGTGTGTTTACAGAGCATTAGTCCCTGGAGATGAACCATTGAAACAGTGTACTGTGTCTAAAAGTTTTAGAAAATGTTGAATTCTCTGTCATTCTTCAGGGAAATACACAATACAAGGTCACCATATTAAAGTCTTTGAAAAGCCTTCCAGTAAGGTAACTAGCTTAACTTTAACATGGCTTTCTCAAATTTTTAATGACCAGTAACCACCCTCCTACTTTATCCCCCAGGATGATTTCCCACAGCCACTTTGGGAAATAATAGCCCAGTGCCAAGAGCCAAAATTACACTTTTGTGAGACAAGTATGATATTTAAAGAAAATCATAAAGTATGGAATTAGCACAGAAGGAAAAAGGTAGGGAATCAGGACCCTCTTGAAAAGATGATATTCTAAGTAACTTTTGTTAGATGAATGCTATGCTCTGAATGTGTCCCCTCCAAATTTATGTGTTGTATCCTAAGCCACAAAGGTGATGGTATTAGTAGGTGGGAACATTGGGAGGTATTTAGGTCATGAGGGTGGAACCCTCAGGAATGGGATTAGTGCCCTTATGAAAGAGGTTCCAGAGAGTGCCCAGCCCCAGGACACAGTGAGAAGGTGTTGACTTTGAACCAGAAAGTGGTCCCTCAGCAACCACCACCTTCGTCTTGGACTTCTCAGCCTCCAGTACTGTGAAAAATCAATTTTGCTTGGTCATAAGCCACCCAGTCTGTGGTATTTTGTTACAGCAGCCCAAACAGACTGAGACGATGAGTGAAAGTTTTCCAGGTAGAAAACATAGGAAGGGCATTTCAGGCAAAGACAAAAGCATGCAGAAGGATGTGGAGTTTGCAGGAGCAATGCACTCTCTCCTATGGCATGTACGTATATATGTTAGCAGTTTGGGAAACAGATGAGAATAACAGCAGAGATGACACTGAAAGGGCTAGAACTGGATCTTGGGGCTCTCATATACCACTCCATCATTTTGAGCTGTAGGTAAATATTAAAACATGAAGTTTTTTCCAAGTTCAGTTTCTTCCTGTTTAACACAATGACTTTCATGTATGGTATGGGGAACTCTTTTCTACTGCATTCATTCAGAGTCACAGAATCAAAACTTTTTTAATAATGAAGGTCTCTGAAAACAGTTAGGTATGGCTCCTGCTGTTTAGGGACAGCCACCTTCAATGAGCACATTTTGACCCCTGGGACATAGGAGGCAAACTTAATAGACACATCTACTCAGGGACAGGCAGAGGGCAACGCAATGGTCTGCATTGGGAATGTTGAAGAATGAGGCACAGTGAAGCTGAGAATCCAATGGGTAAACTAGAGATTGTCCAGGGAAGAAGGAATGAAATCAATGTGGTTTTACCACATGAAGGAAAATTCAGTGACTGCATGCTCTATCAGGCAGAAGGAGTTCTAGAAAGAGTGGTGAACTGGAGTCAGGAGGACTGGGATCTTGTTTCAGCTTGAGCACAACTTGCTACGTAATCTTGGGAAAATGGTTTCCTTGTAAAGTGGAGGGATTGGACTATGAAACATAAGGAACGTTTCAGCTCCAAAACACTGGAAATCTCTTATTGCTAGCTGGTGCTCAACATTAAATTATAAGCTAAAACTAGATTCTATTGAAATTCAAGAGATCACAGGAAAAGGGGAATATTAGTTAGCTACAATACGCTAGACATCATTCTACACTCTGAAATCAATTTTTCATTAACCCTCATATCAACCACATAAAGTTACTTTCATTCTCATTTTGCACATGAGTAAACTGAGGCTCAGAAGAGTGGCCCCGAGTTCTCACAACTCCTAAGCGAGAGGGGTAGGGCTCAGTAGCAGGGCAGTGTGATCGTAAAGCTCTTTGTTTGCATCACACTGTCCATCACCCTGAACAAAAATTTATTAAGTGCTCTGGAGTGGATTGAGTTACAGAATGGTCTGCCCTCCAGAGTCAAGAGGATGCTGTTAATGGATCAGGGGATAAGACGGAAAATGCTGAGGCAAAGAGTTTCCTAATTGGGCTTCTCAGCACAGAAGTGTGACATCATGTAGGGGTAGCTCATGGAGTCCAGCAATTTGGGGTAAACGGGGAGCAAATACAATGGTAACCAGGTAAACTGAGCCCACTTGCATGAACTAGCTGCACCTTACCAGCCTCGTGCCTCTTACACCAACGTCAGATGGGGCTAGCTTTACTTCAGCATGGTCCATAAAACCCCAACCCCAGGAAACTTGACCAATTTGACTCCACTTTGAGGAATAGACAAGAGGAGAGAAGTCAAGCGGCTAATTTCAGATTCTGTCTGAACAACTTCATGATCACACTGCAGAGCTGGCTTATCTGAGCAAACCTCTTGATGCCAACGGATGATGGATCATGTTAGTCTGCTGGGGCTGCCATAACAAATATGCCAGGCTGGATGGTTTAAACAATGGAAATGAAGTTCTCACTTCAAATTTTGGAAGTTGGAAGTCTAAGGTCAAGGTGTTGATAGGTTTGGTTTCTCTGAGGACTCTCTCCTTGACTAGCAGGCAACCATCTTCTCACTGTGTCCTCACATGGCTTTTTCCCTATGTGAGCATCCTTGATGTCTCTTCCTCCTCTTAAAAAGACACAGGTCCTATTGGACTAGAAACCCACGCCATGACCTCATCTAATGCTTTTGGAACCAAGACATATGATTCAACCGAACAACCTGGGCTCTTTCCAAGGTGCTTTAGTCACAGAAGCCAGTTTCTCCACCGGTTCCTTTCTGCCTTCTGTTCAGGCCCTGGTTTTCCATTTTGTCTGCACACTCTAGTTTCCTGGGGAGTTTTAAAAATAATGATGCCCAGGTTCCACCACTAGAGATTTTGATTTACTTGGTAGGGGGTAATCAAATTTGAAAATGCAAAATGTAGTCTGGGTATCAAGGGTTTAAAGATTCCCCAGGAAATCTACTGGGCAGCCAAAGTTGAAAACAATTATTCAAGTAGTTTCATGTATTGAATATTTATTCAGACTTTCAATTTAAACTCATGAGAAACTTACTTCTAAGCTGCAGTTTCTTTGTAAATCTCACCTGATATGGGAAAGTGGGATTGTAAATGTGTCTGGATATCCTTGATTAGAAATACATACATATGTATGTATAGATAGATAGATAGATGATAGATAGATAGAGACAAAGAGAGAGAGAGAGCACTTCAAAATGAAATTAGCAATTTAGACCCTTACATGTAGATATTTATTCCTCCTACAAACTTTCATTGACCAATTTCTCTATGGTACCATGTAGGCATTCCATCCAGTCCCACAGGAACGACAAAGCTGAAAAGACATTTTGTCACTGCTTAAGAAAGTTACAGTTGAATGAAGAAAGCACACATTAATGTCACCTTTATAAAAATGTGATAATTGCCGGGGGAAGAGGAGAAACAAGATCTCTCTGATCCTAGAGAATTTCTCCAGGTAGTAAAGGGAGTGAGAGAGACATCCTAGGCAGCAATGAGTTGCACTAAAAGCCCAGAGATGTGACAGCTGATGGGGCACTCAGGAAATGGCGAATAGTCTGGTGCTGGTGAGTCAGAGTTCACAGGAGAAGTGGCTGGAAAGGTACTTGGAGATTAGATGGTAAATAGCCTTGAAAGCTAGACTAAGGAGTTGGAACATTTTATATCAATCCTAAGGTTTTTTTTTAAATTAGAGATAACATTGTTTTAATGAAAATTATATGAAAACAAGCAAAGGGCAGCATTGGAAGAAGGGAGGACAGGCTGAAAGGAAGTTTCTAGAAACAATCTAGGTAAACAATTATGACAACCTGAACTTGAGAATTGGCAATGGGGATAGAGAGGACAGAAAAGATGGGGAAATGGGCAGTTGGTGAGCCCAGGTTAGTGACAGAACCAGTATTTTGAACGAAGGTCTTGGTTGGCGTTTAACACATGTGCACATACACAGACACAACACACAGACACACACACTGAGGACAGAATGTGTGCTAGGCATTGTGCTGGAAGCTGGGGAAACATAGACAGCGTCTCTGACCTCACTGTGCTTGCAGTTGAGAGGGGAATCCAGAGAGAAAAGAAGCCATGATCCAGTAGAAATATGATGAAAAAGGCAGTAGAGGGCATTGTGGGGACAAGTAAGGGAGAAAGGCAGTCGACCTGGACTTGGAGGGGCAGAGAAGCTTCCCAGTGGAAAAGTTGGACGTCTCAGTGGAGATCAGAGAAAGGAGTTGTAGTAAGAGGACAGAAGAGCAGATGGAGAAGGAAGTTGGGTTCCAAGTAGAGGGAATGGCAGCACTCTTGCCTGGTCAGTCCAAACTCACCCATTGAAAGGGCCTCCAACTGCATTGGAATGTGTTGTCTAACATAAAGTTCCTGGTATCTGTGATCCTATGGTGATTCCAGCTCGTGAGACCTCAGCCTTCCGCTCACTGGAATCACCCACAAAGGATCGGAGAAAGTCACAATGGAAAAGATCTTTAAGGACCCCCATTTCAACCCCTCAATTTACAAAGAAGGTGAATAAAACCCTGGATAAAAAGATAATGCAGCAATTTAGAACTGGAACCCAGGTCTGCTGTTTCCCCGTCCAATGTCTTTCTAATACGCCACGCATGCTTCTTACATCTGAGTTTAATGTCAAGGGCACTCCGTGTCCAAAACTTCTTGCCAAGATTTTTATGTAGGTTATTTTACCAATGTGTTCATTTATAATTATTAAGTTCTTACAACTGTAGCAAACAATCTCTGTTACCAGAATGTGCAGCGTCCTTTGCAGTAATTCTGTTCACCTCATTCCTTTAGGACTTAACATTAATCCTCTCATCATCTCGAGTTTTATTACTTTCTTCTTCCTAAGGCACAAATGAACTCAACGGTTGAATTGCTTCCTCATTCGACTAAAAGTTTCATTTCAGGAGTTTCCAGGCCAGGTGCATTTCCTTAGCTTCTGGAAGTATCTGCTGCTGGCATGTTTCGGGGTACACACGGGACGGCCTCATTCCTCCTGTCATCATCCATTTTCCGTCTCAACCTAGAATCACATTCAACCAGCGCTTTATTGAGCAGACTCCATGCTGGATGCTTCCTAGGCACCTGACCCTCCCAAGAATTCAGTATACTAACTATTACTATCCCCATTTCCAAGTGAGACCAGCCATCAAAATAATTTCTTTCAAATGAGGATGGTGGGACCTGACCAATGGAGGTTTCCTGCTCTCAAATCCAGGAGACGAAGGTAACTGACTGAAAGCTAAGAGGGAATCATTCTCATCTGGGCCAATTTCTTTGCTTGGGAGAGACCAGCCATCACTTAGTCTTGCCCCTGGATGTGGCACCCTGGTTCCTCTGACAACTCAGCTTCTCAAGGATGTATGAGAAAGCCCGTGGGGTCAAGGTGACTGACAGAGGGTAACTTGAGCTTGGGGAGGAGGTGGGAGCACCCTGCCTGGAGTTATGACCCAGAATAATGATGTGTGAATCCTGCGTGACTCAGCTCTCCAGGCAGGTAATGAGAACCTAAGGAGACAGGAGCTTATTTAAGAAAACGTGCATCATTGATGTGGCTATTTTGGGAGAAGAGAGAGAGTTTGAAAAGGAGAAGCATGTGAAAAGTATTCCAGCTGAGTGAGTGTGATAGAAAACTAAGATTTCTCTTCATAATAGAATGGTAAAAAGCAAATGTGTCCTGGTCTTTCAAGTCTCAATATTGGAAGAATAAGGTGTTGGGGGCAGATGTTGGCGGATCTTTGTTCTCTGGATGTACGGATTGTGATTTGGGGATTGAGGGGTTTTGGAAGGGATTTGCTCCTGCATTTCTTTATTGCTGCTAGGAGAAACCAGGCTTCAAGTGGAACTGGGGCTGGAGATTCCTCACAGCGGCCCTGGAACACACTGGATCTTCCCTGTGACAAGACACATTGCTCTTCTCTCACAGCACGGTAAGAGCAGAATCCTTTTTCTAATCACTTGCAGGAGGTCCACGTGGAATGGTGATCAGCTTGGGAGAGGATGGCCCACAGGAGCAAACAGACTCCGTATGGCTCTGTTGCCTTTGAAGAAGATGTGTCAGCTGTGGGGCTGACATGTGTTCTTTCAACATCATTGAAGTCCCAAGGGACAGGAGGATGAGACGAGTATGAGATAAGATCTGAATCCTGCCTGCCCTGTTCTCTCCTGGGTTCTCTCCATAGCCTCCTGACTGGGCTCGCTTCCAGGCATCCACGTCCAGCCTTGGACCTCAAGTAGAAAAGGGGCATCCAACACCTTTGATTTTATCTTCCTGGTTTTGTTTTTCCTGAATCTCTGATCCTGATTTGCTCTCAACCCTCCTGACTTCTAATATCATCAATTGTTCATTCAGTCAACACATATTTATGGAAGTCTTTCTAGGTCTCTGGAAAGAGCAGGACAGTTCAGGTGACAGAAGGAAGGTGACAGTTCAGGTGACAGAAGGAAGGTGGTGTGACTTGAGGATAAGTAGTGCTCTCAAAGGATGATCCTGGAGTGACTTGGCAGAATCATCTGAATACTTAACTAAAAATACAAATGATTGATTCTAATTATTGAATCATGGTCTCTGGTAAATTGATTGCAAAAGTGGCTGTGTTTTTTACCCTTTCCTGAGTATATGACCTTTGCAGTGTGACGTGACAGATTTTCCTATTAAACAGTGGGATCTCTGTCTCCACTCTTTGAATCTGGACTGGCCTTGTGACCCACTTTGGTCAACAGAATGAGGTAGGAGTGTTTTTAAGCCAATTATGAGCCTAAGACTCAAGAAAAGTCTTCTGGAACCCTGCTACCACCCTATAAACAAGAGAAGGTAAGTCGGCTAGAGAACAAGAGACCACATGGAGGAGAGCCAAGTTGTCCCTCTGGGGCCATTCTAGACTAGCCTGTGGCAAGCCAGCTCCTTAACGTGTGAGCAAGCTCAGCCAAGATCAGGAGAGCTGCTTACCTGACCCATACCTGGTGACAGACGCATAAGTAAGTCCAGAGAAGACCAATGATTAGTGATTTATTATACAGCAAACCAAACTGATACAGAAACCAAAAATATGGACAAGTGTTTTTGAGAGTGAAATAGGCAGAAGTTAGATCCAGTAGGATTTTGTAGGACATGATAAGGATACAGCATTTTTATCCTAAGGGTTATGTGAAACTATTGAAAGCTTTTGAACACGAAAGGGACCCAACTAGCTTTGTGTTGTACAAACATGAACTTGGCTACTTTGTGGAGAACGAGTGGCAGGAGAAGGGGTTTAGGATGGATCAAGGTAGACTGAATTGAATGTGTAGAAGTTTTGTTTTGTTTCACTTTTTTCTTTTAAATATATATACCCTGAGATCTGACTATGCATTAAGTAATAGGATTATGAGGAATCCTCTTTGGTCTCAAGCCTAGTGGGAGAGAGTTATTATGTATTTTGACAAGTACCAGGGTAGAGGTACACTCAGGTAGTCATGGTAGCATGAAGAAGTAGCGCCTAGCCCAGCCTGGGGGGAAATGAAGAATTCAATCCAATTGGTGGTAGCTGAGGATACCAGGAAGATGAGGAACGTTATTTCCTAGGAAGAGGAAAGAGCTTAAGTGAAATTCGGTATTACCAACGTATAAAGATGAGGTGGGAAGCAGAGGGAAGTATGATGAGATATGAATGCAGGGGGCAGGCCATAGAGTCTTCCTTGTACCTATTGAGATTATAGATGGGCAAGTCCAAATGAGGCTAAGTGACAGAGTTTCCCGATGCCTGAGATTCGAATGGACTGGTGGTTAGAAGAAGATCAGTTGAGAAGGGTAGGACCCTGCTTTGGGAGCCCTTAGGATGATGTGTCAGCATGGCCATCTGACCTGACACAGCCTAGGCAGAGCTGCCTGTCACCTAGGAGACTGATGGGCAAGACAGAGAAATCACCACTAGCCAGACAGCTCCCTTGGCTTATCGATTTTGGCCGAGGCTCCTAGGCTAGCCCTCAGCTACTCCCGACTGTCTTCTGGAAGCCAGCCGTCAGTGGAGGCAGGAAGAAAACATTTTTTGCTGAGGTACCTCCTCCTCTCCAAAATGCTTGGCATCCCGTACTGCCAGTCTCCAGCTGTCTGTCTAGATGGAGCCCAGGTGTGAAGCACCAAACACTGTGATCCACACCCACGCACTCCTGGCCAACAGGAGGATGAGCACCAAGGACAGAATCTGGGCTGAAGGGGTTTGGGGTCTCCTTTTCCCATGAGCACTCTGTTATCCCCCACATACCGTGGAAGTCTCTGCTCACTGTATTGCCATGTCTCCAAATGTGCACTGGATCTGCAAGAGTCCTCCCTCTCCTGCTCTTGCTGACCGTGTCTCAGACACCAGAACAAACACCAATTCATCATGTAGTCACAGGTCCCTGGGAAAGTCTCAAAGCTTCTATAAGTAGTAATAATTTTCAAAGATTGAATGCTTACATGTGCAAGAATGGGACCCTCCTGTTATCCTCTTATTAGCCTATTCATGTCACATAGCAACTCTGTGAAAGAGACATTATTAAGTCTATTTTCAAGTGCTAATTAGGAAAACAAAGCTTTGAGAAGTGAAGTAACTCACCCAGGATCGCACAGTTACAGATGCGGTTAAGTCAGGATTTGAACCCAGAACTACTTAACTCCACGTGGGGTACATTTCACCTATTAAACTACATTGTCTCTGCTGTCCAACCTCATCATTTATAGATGAGGACAAAAGGACCAGTTTGCTAAGATGCATGGCAGAGCCTAGATCTCTCAACCAAGACTCTGGACACCCATTTCCTTCTCCCTTGGGACACCCACATATTTTCTTTGGTGCATTTCCCAGGCCACCACTCCAGGCTCTCCCCACTAAGCCTGGAAGGCATGAAGCCCTCTGGAGATCCCAGGCAGCATTTGTGGACTGCTAGCTCTGATGCTGTCAGCAGAGAGAACACAGGCGTAGGCAGGCAAGAGGCCCTGACAGAGAGCAGCATGAGGTGTAGGGTACCACATGGAAACCCTGGACTCCTCATCCGACATTCACACTGGAAGGACTCTGGTAGCAGTTAGGACCGTAGGGTTTATTGTGATCATTTGAGTCTAACCTTTGTCTTCCTTTCCCACCTGCTCCTCAAGCAATCCCTAGCTTGAGGGCTCAGAGACATAAAAAGTTGGAAGGAAATTAGCACCTTACCCCACTCTGAACACATACACATTTCTCAACTTCTTGACTCAATAACAAAGAGAATTTTCTCCCACAATGTCAGAATATCTGGAGGCAAGGAGCCAGTTCCTAGCTCCTCCCAGATCAGGAGAGTTTCTTTCCTTTTTCTATAACTATTGACCCTGCATCTTCCCCTGGAAGTACTTGACTCAATTTAATGAGCTCACCTCTGTCACCTTCATCTTGCCCACATCACTGGGGTTCTGTTGAGTGAGAGCTACACCCTGTAGAAAACACCTTTGTCTGCTCCTGAGCACCTATGACCCAGAGTCTCAGTTGCCAGGGATCATAGAATCAAGGCAGGATCAGCTACATAATTTGTGCAGCCCAATGACAAATGAAAATGTGAGGTCCTTCTTCAAAAATTACTGTGCATTTTGAGACCTGACAGTAGAGCGTTAAACCAAGCACAGAACCCATTTGAAGTTGGACACTCATGGAGCCAGCCCTCAGTGGAGCCATGGACATGGGGCAGAGATGGAGAAGAGAGGAAAGGTAAAACTGAAAGATTATACCTCCATCTACTGAGTAGGGTGATCACCTTACCTTGCCAGTTGTGCAGCAACTATCAGTAATATACAGAGAAGTGTTAGATGTTATTTAGGGGAAGTTCCTTTCCCTGAGAAAGAATCTGGTTCAAATCCCTCTTTCGGCAGAGGAGGAACCAGAAGCCCAGAGAAGAAAAATGGCTTTTCACCATTTATCCAGATAATTCATCTGTGGCGGAGCAGGGATGGGGAGAGCAGGTGTCCTGATTTTCAGTCTGGTGGTCTTTTCACTAAACCAGGCCACTTCTCCCCTCTCCAGCTGCCTTGGATGTTTCCTGCTTGACTAACGAGGTAGGGCCTTGGTGCTCATTGGCAGATGGTTTGGAAACTGAGTCAACCATCTGTAAGACTGGCCACCGCTTCCTGCCCAGCTACTGGGTCCCATGACTGGACTGCACTGAGGTAAACATTATCCTTTGTCACAGGATGCTTGGGGCGAGAGGATATCTTCCTCAAATGATTTATCACATGGTTTGCGATGATGTCCCTTTCTCTGTGCATAGTCACTTTGTGGTCACCAGATGGCTGCTTTGGGCATTGACAAATGCCCACATTGATGTACCTGGTAGTAGTGTTATTCAAAGGCTATACTGTAGACAAAGGTAGGGTCCACTGGATCCTTTTCTACTGAAATACCACTGATCATGGCTTTGTCAGTGCTTACTAATAACAATGATACAACAAAAACACCCTCCGGAATAAACTTTGGGGAACTATAAACCATCGTCAGATTAGATGTCATCACTCTGATAGCAGAGGAAGGGCAAGGCTACTACGATTTCATTGTAATTTTTCAGAAGAGGACACTGGCTCAGGATGACCTGACTATGTGAAAAGTCACATTTGTATACGTAGTAGACATGGTGGTTTCTGAGGAAGGAGATTATATTTGATTAAGTTCTTTATCTCCTGGGCCGAGGAGACAATTATGAACTAAATCAATGATACTTTTGATCTCTAAATTTTACTCAGTCAGAACACAATAGGCAGACTTCCCTGGTGGTGCAGTGGTTAAGCATCCACCTGCCAATGGAAGGGACATGGATACGAGCCCTGGTCTGGGAAGATCCCACATGCCGTGGAGCAACCAAGCCCATGTGCCACAACTACTGAAGCCAGCGCGCCTAGAGCCCATGCTCCGCAACAAGAGAAGCCACCGCAATAAGAAGCCCGTGCACCACAACGAAGAGTAGCCCCTGCTCGCCACAACTAGAGAAAGCCTATGCGCAGCAATGAAGACCCAACACAGCCATAAATAAATAAATAAATAAACAAAAAACAAAACAAAAAAACCCGCAATAGGCTAGATTGAAAACAAGATGGAATTCAGGGTCCTCTATTCCATCCTGTCTTCCCTGATGCTCATTCTTGGAGACTGAATCCTGGCAGATCTCTCTGCCATTAAGACCCTAATCCTGGTGCTGCTCTTACCAGGATCCTGGTCAGTAGGATGACCTTTGGCAAGGATGTGGGGTTTCGTCTTACGTTCCCTAGTGATCGTGTTGGAAAATTATGGTGCTAGTCTCAAAGTCACATGGATTGGTTCTCTGTGGACAATTTCACCATAATTTATGGATACAGCTGCCATTTTTTCTCTTATGACTCTTGACTCTGTTGTTTAAGGGCCCAAGATTTTACCCCAAGCTTCAGAACTGTATGTGTCACTCTCCGCTAGACTTGATTCTTGGGTGAATCTCAAGCATCTCAAACTCACAGTGTCTCTGAGCTCCTCTCCCTCCACTCTAGATATGCTTTCCCTATGGATTTTCCTATCCCAGCTGATGCCAACATCTTTATGTATCTTCACTCTTTCCTCCCCTTTCTCTGAAATAATGACTAGGTTACAAAATTCTGTATGTTCTACTGACCTCCCTGCCTCCAGTTTTCCTATTTCCAACCCATCCCCTACCCTGACTCCAGAGTGATCCTTGATTATGTCTCTCCCCAGTGAATATTTTCCCTTTTATTTATTGTTTTGTCAAGCACTATTCTCATTCATAACAACCCAAAAGTAATTATTAATACTATTTTGCAGATGGAAAACTGAGGAAAAGAGTGTTTAAGTCACTTGTCCAAAATTGTACAGCTACTAAATAAAAAATCAAGGATCTGAACCTAGGAAGTCAACTGCAGAGTCTCTGCTCTTGACTACTACATTCTTTTTATGGGCTGAACTGTGTCACCCTAAATTTCGTATGTTGAAGTCCTAGGCCCCAGTACTTCAGAATGTGACTCTACTTAGAGATAAAGCCTTTAAAGAAGTAATTAATTAAAATGAAACCATTAGAGTGGGCCTGAATCGAATCTGACTGGTGTCCTTATAAAAAGAGGAAATTTGCATACAGACATGAAGAAAGACCACGTGAGGACACAGCAAGAAGGCAGCCGTCTGCAAGCCAAGGAGAGAGGTCGTGCAAGAAACCAAACTTGGGACTTCCCTGGTGGTCCAGTGGTTAAGACCCTGCACTCCCAGGGCAGGGGTCGTGGGTTCAATCCCTACTTGGAGAACTAAGATCTCACATGCTGCATAGTGTGGCCAAAAAATAAGTAAAATAAAGAACATGTTCCCCCTTTCTGAAAAAAAAAAAAAAAAAGAGAACTCGCTGACACCTTTATCTTAGACCTGCAGCCTCCCAAACTGTAAGAAAATAAACCTACTACTTAAGCCACTCAGTCTGTGGTATTTTGTTATGGCAGCTCTAGCAAACTAGTACAGTCATACTGCCTCTCACTGAATATGAGCAAAGACTAAATTCCTTCAACATGACAAAGTCCTTCTTCTTCTGATTCATTACCCTCACGACACTAAAAATCTGTATTCCAGACACCCTGAGGACTCAGCCTTCCCCTTCTATGCATTCCCATTATTTCATGTCTTTCTTTATGGCCTCCCTCTGCTCATTCAATAACTTTAGTCCTTTTTTATCTGAAAACTTGCAATTATCCTTTAAAATTTGACTTGAGTGACATCTCTTCTCTGAAACTTTACTAGACCCTCTGTTTGGAAGTCTATTTGGTCTCTCCTGTCTCTATTCTCCCACTAACATCTTGCATGGAAGTCTGTTCACCACTCATCACACTCCATTTCTTCAGAGACCATGAATGAACTCCCAGTGAGGGCCTTGCATTGTGCTGAACATTGAAGATGCAGAGATAAACGTGGTGAGTGCTTGCCCTCAAGAAGGTTATTCTCTAGTGAAGGAGCCTACAATAATCCATGGTGGTGTCAAGTCTAGAGATGGTCACTTAATCCAGCCTGTAGGGCATCAAAGACTTCTTGGAGGAGCTGAGGCTTTAATGACAAATATGAATAGGAAGAAATGGAGAGGCACAGAGGCCATTCCAGAAGAACAAAGCAACGTGAACAAAGCATGGAGAAACAGTGGAGTGTAATCTTAGTTCCTTCCAATGGACTATAATCTTGAGAGCAGTTATCATGTCTGATTTAATTCTAGGGCCTGCCCAAAATATTTGGTAAATAAATGATTATTGAATGAACAAATGCATGAATGAATCGATGACTCAATGAAAGAATAAATGAGAAGCACAAAAAAAAGAAAATACCCTCATATATCAGTTAAAACCCTTTGGTTGTAAGCACCAGAAACCTACTCCAACTGACATAAACAAACAGAGAGTTTATTAGAAGGCTGGGGTGGAACTCATAGGATGGGAGGGAATTGAAAACCAGGCCGGAAAGGCAGGAACAGGCCCCAGAACAGGACCTGCTGGACAGGGTTGCCCCTGTGGGTGCCACGGCTGGAACACTTGAACCTCCATGTCTTATCTTTTGGGTACTCTCTCTCTCTTCAAGTTCTAGGAAGGGAGATCTAGCATGGGCTTACCTCCTGGCTGAGCCAGATCTCTCTGTCTCTGATTTTATCCAGTGGTAAAGAAAAATTTCCCAAGTAAAAATCAGGTTTCACCACCAAAAATGTGCAATAGATTTTGAGGAATCAAGAAAAATAGATAACCACTACATAGGAGCTTTCAGACACTTCACAGCTGGCTCTTTTTCATGGGCTGAAGCATCTTTAGAAACTTTTTCATGTTCAGAGTCATGACTTGTGTTTGCTACTGCTTTCGTCAGTCAATGAACCCAGTATAAAATTTAGACAGGGGGCAAAACTACCTCAGAATTAATGCATCCTCTTCTAGCGCTTACTCCTGTGAGGTAAGGTGCTTTCAATAACTCCCTTCTAAGTACCAGGCCAGCTTCAACACCTTACATTAGTTGCTAATTTCCCCAGTTCTACTCAAGAGCAAGTTTAGGTGTTTTTATATTCCTGGGTCTGTTTTATCTGGATTAGGGTAATATTTGTGAAGGTACTTGATTCATTATCTAGTGTTCTATAAATGGGAATTGATATTTCTTTTATATTCCCACTAGAGAACAGAGGACTTTGTTTCCCTTATTTTATCAATTTAGGATCCAAAAATTATAAACAGTGGTTCCACAAAGTCTGTTTATTCCCAGAGTTTAGCATAATCCTTGGCTCCCAGTTTAGACTCCAGGAGACTCCATTTCTGTTGTTCTGGTCTTTGATTCTATGGCATTATACTTTTATTCTTAACTGGTCTCCTGGCTAGTATCTTGCTACAGAGAGACCTTATTTAGATGCAATCCCTTTTTTGGATATATCTCAGGACAAAACTTCACTGACAAGATATAAAAAGCATAGGATTTACTAATGCCATCGTTCATCACTCAGAAGGAAACTTTCATAAGGCCATAAAAGAGCTCAAAAATTTCCTTTCATTTCACATATTAATTTGTTGAGATATTTATATACCTCCCAAGTCCTAAAACTCATTATTTTGCTAAAAAATAAATTCTCACCTACAAAATACCTTGAGAAAGAATTGCTGTCTTTCTCACGTAGGTGGAATTCCAGTGTGCTTTCATTTTTATGAGGTCGTTTAGATGCTTATTTATGGAGGTCTTGATGGTGTGTCCAAGCTCCGGCCCTGGCTTGCCATGGGACCACCACACACCTACAGCCCTTAGTTTCTACATCTGTAAAATGGGAACCGTAATACCTATGGCGCCTTTCTGTCTTTACTTTCTGTTACTATTTTAAAAACTGTGGTAAAATACATATACATAAAATTGACCATCTTAACCATTTTATGTGTACAGCTCAGTGGCATTAAGTACATTCACACTGTTGTACAGCCATCACCACCATCCATCTCCAGAACTCTTTTCGTCTTACAAAACTGAAGCTCTGTACCCATTAAACAGTAAATCCCCCCTCCCTCTCTCCCCAGTCCCTGGCAACTATCCCTCTACTTTCTGTCTCTATGAATCTGACTACTCTAGGTCCCTCAAATAAGAGGAATTATACAGTGTTTGCCTTTTGTGACTCAATCACTTCACTAAGCATAATGTCTCAAGGTTCATCCATGCTGTAGCATGTGCCAGAATTTCCTTCCTTTTTAAGGCCAACTAATACTCCATTTGGATGCATCCATTTACATTTAAAGTAAGTAAGTGCAGAGGGGGAAGGACTTATTCTTGCCATTTTGTTATTTGTTTTCCGTGTCTTATAGCTTTTTGTCTCTCATTTCTGCCCTTACTGCATTCCTTTATGTTTAGTTAATTTCTTGTAGTGACACATTTTGATTCCCTTCTTGTTTCCTTTTGTCTATATTCTATACTTTCTTTGCAGTCACCATGGGGATTGTATATAACTTCCTAAAGTTACAACAATCTGTTTTAAACTGATGACAGCTTAACTTCGGTTGTATACAAAACTTTACTCCTTTACAGCCCCACCTCCTTTATGTTATTGATGTCCCAAGTTACGTTTTTATATATTGTGTAGCCATGAACATAGATTTATAATTATTTTTTATGCTTCTGTCTTTCAAATTCTGTAAAAGCACAAAAGTGGAGTGACAAACCTAAACTACAAGAATACTGCTTTTTATTTTTGTCCATGTGTCTACCTTTGCCAGGGAGCTTTTCTCATATATTTTTATATAGCTTGGTTTTTTTTTTTTAATTTTTAAGATTAAGTAAAATTAAATATGTAGAATCACCTAGTTAATATCAAGTACATAAGAAGTATCTGACAAATGGTCGTAACCTGTCAGTAAATACCTTTGACTTAACTGATCAGTCAATTGGATGAATGATTGGATTTCCTTCTGCAAAGTGAGGCTTACAACAGGCACAATGTATTTCAGCGAGTGGGATTTCTTTGACCACCTGATATGAATGTGGACAAAAAGAAATCAAAGTCAGTCAAAAACCGGGTAAGCCAGGGACATACCTTGACTTTTTCTCCAAAAAGTTCTATGGCCCTTGATGCTAGGTTTCTGGCTTATCACGTAGGTAGGGTCACTGGGGTTAAACTCTATTTTAGAAGGTGTGACTTTAAATAGTTTTCCTTTTCCTTTCACTGCTTCAGGAAGTCTCGCTCTGAGTCAATGCCACGTGGGTTTGGATTTCAGCGTTTCCCGTAAAAGGTGGTAGAAGAGATGACTCATAAATCCCCTCCTGACCTTATGTATCTCATGCTCAAGCTGCAGCAGGTGAGCTGTTGGACTTTGAAGCATGGGATTATTACAGAGAAGTAAGTGTGGAAAGGAAAAAAGTGTGCTTGTGAAAGGATTCAGGCAAAGGCATATTTCAAATCACTCATGAACCTATGTAAGCTATATAAACAGACCAAATGAAAAATGAGTGTATAACATTATTATTAAGTGCAATTATGCACATGACATTTGGTGGAACTAGGGAAAATGTGTGATTGCATTTGTTGGATTCAGCTACTGCTTGATTTACAAACATCGTAGGGGGAAAAGGGGGGAATATTTTGCCTGCTACATTGAAAACAATGTGTCTTACAGTCATAGGTTTTGTGCTTTCCTTAAGGTAATATTTATGTCATTCCTTTGTTCAAACGCATATTGTGATGTTATATAGGAAAGAATAATGGAGCTGATGTTGAAGACCTGAGTTCTAATTCTAGCTCAGACACTAAGTACACAGCCCTAACAATACAGGCCACAATGTCTTCATCTGTAAAGAGGGGTCAAATATTGGTATTGGGCTTTTTTTAAAGAATAAATGAGACACTATATTTACAAATACCCAAGGTAGTGCCATGTACACACAAGCATCAAACAAATGCTAGCTATTGAATAAATACTGGGTTTTTCTTCCCAAGTCACTCCAATTGTTTCCTCCCCTTTAAAGATACATATTATGTATCTTGTATCTAATTATAAAATTTCTACCTGTGTTCTGGAACAAGCTTCAATCAAGAAAAAAAGGTCATCTGTGATTCTGTCTGATTCTGTGAGATCACATCCCTTGTATTTTTCAGGAAATGTATTTTATTTTAATTCTAAAACAACTTTCTATTTTGTAAATGTTTATACATTTGGAAAGAGAGTTGACTTTAATCCACTTATCTGCACACAATGCTAAGATTAGGTTGTCGGTTATATAAAAGTATTTGATTATCATATTGAGAGTACTGCATATTATGACAATCCTCAAATATCTTGCTAAGAAAAAGCAATTATCATTGCTTTTCCCCTTCTTCAATAAATCACTTAAATTGATGATTATAATAAATGACAAGTCTAAATGTATGAAGTGACAAAAGCTCGATGCAACTTCATAACATACGTAGGTCATGATTACTCTTTTATTAAGATGCTGGAGCCTGTATATGAATTCAGTACAAATACACATGATCCCTCTACTAAAAGCAATAGGTTTTCAAGATCCATTGGAATTCATCTAATCCATTAGTATTTGGTTTTAACAGTTTAAAATGACAGGATAATTCCAAAGCCTCTACTCCTTTTGATTATATTTGGACTGCTTCAATTAGATGCAGGTACATCTTCTTCATTTGTCTCTATCACCTGACTTCCCCCTCACAATTTACTGAGGAAAGGAGGCCCTACGGAAAGCAATGGTGCCAGAAAATAAGAAGTTGAATGCAAATACGTGATAACACGGCGACACAGAAAGCAGTTGAACCCACTCAGCAAGTAATCAGAACTAGAAAGCATGGCCTGCCAACTCTACCAGTTTTCTGTAATTAATGTATCAATGTATTAGTCACTGGTTTCACATAGCCCTGAGTATTTTCCAGAGCTAGACCGCTATCATGTAACTAAAGATGGAGAGAATAAGGATAGGAGGAGAGATGAAATGGGGGAAATAACATTAGACGAAATTGAAAGTAGCTGCCTTATTTTAGGTGGAAACAAGGTTTACTCAATCATTCACAAGATTATCTCAGTTTAGAGTTCTCATACTTTGACGATGGGCTTTAACTTAATCTTCGTAATGAGCCTGTGATAGAGGAATCATTCGACAGAACAAGAAACCAAGTCTCAGGAGAGAGAAAAAAGAGGAAAGCCTTTGCATAAAATCACCCAAGCAGAACCTGGACTTAAAACCAGGTTTTCGTGTTGCAACGTTCTGGCCAGGTTACCCCAGTTACATGTTTTGACTTTAGCACTGCGCTGGGGTTTATGGAGATGCAGGATGAATAAATCACAGCCCGTGCTCTCAAGGAATTTACAGTGGGATGCAAAGATAAGTGCCGAATGTTTAATCTGGAGACATAGCTTGTGTGTGACTTCAGAATGGATGCTTAATGCCTAGGAAGAAAGGAAATTCTGTGCCTGACCCTGTGCCGTGTGTGCCGGTGATACTGTGAGGCAGATCGTGGCCATTTCTCAGATTCAGTCATCCAGAAATTTTGTCTAAGTTGCCCATTATTATCTCAGACCAACCAAGTGGGACAGATGAGATCCATACACACGTCAGCTTCTAAAACCATTGCTGTTGACTGCAAACTATATGCTCTCTCACGTCACTGGGTTCTGAGTCCCCAGCCTTGGATTAGATTTCAGTCTTGATACTTACACAAGGCCAAATATCATACACACACATACACATATATGGATATAAATGAAATATTAAATATTAACAAACTGACCTGGGATCCAATCCTTATCCTCTCTGCCATTAGGTTTCATCACGTATAAAACGGGCATAATTATGCTGACTCTGTAGCATTTGGTGCTCAGAATAAATTAAATGTCACATGTCTAGTGCACATCTGGAAAACAGTGAGACTCATAAATGTTTATTTCTTTCCTTCCTTCCTGAAATCTGCACAAGTGGGGCTGCATTTGTCTTAGCACAGTCACCTTGTGCTAAGACTTGCATGCTCTAGAAAGACTGAATCATATCGCATCACTGCAGAATAGGCTTGAATTCATTGCACGGCTACTTAATTCTGTTCTAGGTGTATTAGCACAATTCTTCAATAGTTCAACTGTGCATAAAACTATAGTAATAATAAGAGTGTGCACTATTTTAATAGCATTTGATAATCACAGTAGCAGGGAGGTCAGATGTTATTATTATTCCCATTTTACAGATGGTCAAGACTCAAGGAAGCTAAGTAGATTGTCCCAAGTCACAAGGCATCAGTTCAGGACCCAGACCAGCATCCTCTGATTCCAAGTTCACCATCCTTGCCAGCGTATGACACAGCACACATATCAAACCAAAAGGGACATGTGGCTATTAAGAAAAACGAAGTGAGCAGAACTTCAACCTTTGAGAAAATGATAAAGGAAAGGTTTTGCTACAGGGTAGATGTCATCACCAAACACGACAGAATACTATTATATCTCCAAAGCTGTGGAAGATTCCCAGGCAACAAAGAGAAATCTGCTACTGCCTGGGAACAGGCGTCTGCCTGACCTCTGCTTTCTGGGGATAGAAGTGTGTACTGAGGTCAGGGAGAGGACCCGCTGTCAGCAGGAAGAATCATCATTATTTCTGTTCAGAACGAAGCAAAAATGACATCTGTCAAGGCCATTGTTCTTTCGGATGTGGTTTGAATGAACAACACATAATAAGGATGGGTTGACAACACTTCACTGAAAATAAGAAATCCCAAGCCACAGAATGTAGCGTTTTAGAGCTTTGTGGGGCCTTAGAACCCGAGAAAAGGACTTGCAATTCAAAGGAAATCCCAGCTTCAAGTTCATGCTGTGCCCTTTCACCACCAAAGCTCCGTATCTGCAACTGTACATGGATTTGTTATAAAGATGGATGAGCCCATGCACATAAAAGCACATTGAGAAATAGGAAGTGCTTTGCAAATATGGGATAGTTTTAATCTTTATTTCTTTGATGGGAAAATAAATGATCAAGACTTGTCCAGCTCTTATTATGAGAGAAATGGACATGAACTCAGTATTCTAGAGTTCACTACTCATTCCAAGACACAACATTGCCACAACAATGTAACCACCATTGTCCAAGTTCCTACGATTGGTACTGGGATAAAGAGAAAAATCACTAAGCGGATGCTTCCTCTGACCACTGGAAGGGCTAGGCTGGGACAGCTGTCTCTGTTGCTCCCTCAGCTACTGATATTTAGCTGTCACTTTTTATCTGTGACACCAGTACATACCAGAGAGTCTGGTCTGAATAGAAGCTCTGTAAATGTAGAATGAATGGTCTCTATACTCCAAAAGCTCCAACTCTAGTTAAGGACCAGATTCAAATAGGTGCTGTGGTAGAGAAAACCGTGCCTTAGAGAACCATAGAGGGAAAAATTCACCCCTGATCTACAGAAAACATGACAGCGTTAACAGCATTAGGTGAAAAACACAGGAATAGGGAAGGTGTTTAATAGAAGTACAACAAAGGATCGTGTAGCGTAGAAAGGGAATGTCTCTTTCTTGGGGACAGGACAGGCTACTCTATGCTCACATCTGTGTCCCGTGGACACCATGCCAAGGGCTGAACTTAGCCTTGAGATAAGCAAGTGGCATTGCTGGAAGGAGAGGCCACGTTTTCACCCATGCCTATGCCCAGACTCATTTTTGTGCCAATCCCAACTCCTTTGACTTTCTACAACATGCTATTGCTGTTTCACTCCTTCCTTCCTTGCTACATATTGCTTTCTCTACATGGAATGACATTTCTCATCAGACATCTACCCTTCCCCAGCTCACACACTCAAATTCATCCTTGAAACTGCGCTCACACATTACTTGTTTGGCAATCCCCTGTTTGTTCCCGCTAGAGATATTTCTTCTTTGGCCTGAATATATGTCTACTGTTATGTGTGTCCCCCAGAATCAAAACTGTTTCTTCAGATATTGGCTTTCCCTGATATACCATGAGGACAGGGGCAATGCATTCCACCCAAATACTCCCACTGAGCATAATAGCCCAGGGCCTAATGGCCTAACACAGAGTTTGTCCATAGGTGTTCATTAGAAAAATGCAGTTCTAGTTTTTTAAGGAACCTCTGTACTGTTTTCCATAGTGGCTGTATCAATTTACACTCCCACCAACAGTGCATGAGGGTTCCCTTTTCTCCACACCTTCTCCAGAATTTATTGTTTGTAGATCTTTTGACGATGGCCATTCTGACTGGTATGAGGTGATACCTCATTGTAGTTTTGATTTGCATTTCTCTAATAATTAGTGATGTTGAGCATATTTTCATGTGTTTGTTGGCCATCTGTATGTCTTCTTTGGAGAAATGCCTGTTTAGGTCTTCCACAAAGTAGAAATAGAGACACAGATGAGAACAAATGTATGGATACCAAGGAGCGGGGGTGGGCAGAATTGGGAGACTGGGATTGTCACATATTCATTATTGATACTATGTATAAAATAGATACCTAATGAGAACATATTGTATAGCGCAGGGAACTCTACTTAACGCACTGTGGTGACCTGAATGGGAAGGAAGTCCAAAAGGGAGGGGACATATGTATATGTATGGCTGATTCGTTTTGCTGTACGGTAGAACCTAGCACAACATTGTAAAGCAACTATACTCCAATAAAAATTAACTAAAAAAATAAAGTTCTTGTTATTTTTAAAGGAATAAAATAAAATATGTTATATCTAGGGGAAAAAAAAAGAAGAAGAAGAAGAAGAAGAATGCATAACAGAACTGATGGCTTGCTGCTTAAACCCTCACCAGCTGGTGATGGATACGTCAGGTGGGCTGCAGTGGACAAGCTGTCCAAGACCCGGGCTTAGTTACGAGGCTGCAGCATTTATACAGGCTTTGAGTGTAACTTAAAGATTTTAATTTAATTTTATCTAAATGAATAGTCCTGCCTCTGATTCTCCAGTTCAAGAAATAGAACAGTCTTTTTTTACAGACAACATAGTAGGGGATTTAGTAGTGAGGGCTTTGGCAATTTCCCGCCTGTTAATGGATCAGCAACAGCAGTCCTAGTATATCCTACGCTGTGGGCACTGAATGGTAATTCTCTGGTTGCAGCTTCTGGCAATGTATTTACTCAGCTGTTAGTGGACCCAGAAGGTGAGAGTGGGCTCCCCAGCCAGCTATAAGAAAAGTACCAGGGACTCATTTATTTACTATTAAACTGTAACCACTTGGCAGGGCATCTGGTCCCACTTTCCTAGGTTATGGTTGGGTGTTCATGAGACATGGTTGTTAGGAGAGCAGCTGGAATATTTAAAATGTCAAAGAGGAAATTCAGAAGTTTGAGAATCTCTGCACAGTTTTCTTATGGGGTAGGAGGGGACGTTATGTAGAATTAGACCACATTCGTAATCTCCGAGGTCCCCTAGATTGGACTCACCTTGAACTCACACCCGTCACAGCTCTGTTTGTTCTTGTAGGATACAGTTTCTTGATTTGGGGATGACAGCAGGGTCTCACAAGGGACTCTGTGGGTGAAAAATGTATATAAAAATACCACATTTAAGTGGGCAGGGAGATTATCTAGTACAGTGGGGGAAAAGGACAGATCTTTGACAAGTATATGTTCTTAATCTTGATCTTGTCATTTAGTCCTATGACCTTGGGAAAATTTCTGAAAATCCATGAAGCTTAATTTTATCATCTGTAAAATAGGGTGATAGTATCCACATCAGGGGGCTGTAAGGATGGGTCTGATGCTAAGTAGCATCTTGTCTGACCTGTGGTAGTTGACAAGGGAAATACTCGAAAACATGCCAGGGGTTGATTGATTCTGCCTGGTGCCACGATAATTGAAATACATTTTCTTTCTAATCTCATCACACCTATTGATACATATCTGGTTAAAAGTTTGTGTGTTTCTTGGGCTGTTCAGCTGACTATAGAGATTATATCCCCATCTTTCTTGTCTGTACATTCTTGTAGTGCAACTACACAATGTCCAACAATGTATAGACCAGGATGCACTGGGAAGACCACACTGGGGAGAGAAACCTACCACTAGGAGCGCCCATTAAAAGGTGAGGGTTGATGGTGACATAAACAGGGAAAATGGCAGTTAGATGGAGACAATTTTGATTAATAGCAACAGCGACAGTTACTCTTTAGAAAATAATTTCTATGTGCTTGGAACTGTGCTAAACACTTTTCACAGTACTTTCGTTTGACCTTTTGAAGAACTCCCTACAGAAGAAATGATCCTCCTGTATCAGATAAGGAATTTGAGATATAAGTTTCTTATCTGAAGTTGTACAGGTACAAAGCATCAGAGCTGAGACGTGAACTCAGGCATGTTTGTCTCCAAAGCCCTAGCTCTTAAATAGAAGTCAATGCTTGACCAGATATAGAACATGAGCAAGAGGAAGAATTATGGAGGTTGTGAGATGCAGTTTATGAGCCAGCCTATATCCACTTAAGCCTGTTATCCCTGGTCCTTGACTTTCTGTGGGTACATCAGCCCTAGTGATGGCTAAGGTCTCTCTGTGGTTTTGAAGTCCATCTGCTACCCACTCTCCATTGTCTAATGAGACTGAGTGTCTAGTTTCCTGAGGGAAAGGGCCACTGAGCTCTCTGAGGAACTCAAGTACCCACATCTGATCTCCCTGGACCCATGGAGGCTTGGGTTTTGCCTGTGGTTTCCCAGAGGGGCTGAATAAGCCAAATAGGAAGAGTGGGGTGTTCTCCTTAGGGGCAAACTTCATTTCTCTTGGTAAATACATATGAGGGAATTGCTGGATCATGTGGTAAAGATGTATGTTGTCTTTCATCTAAGAAATTCCTGCCTAACTCAAGGTCACAAAATTGATTCCTATGTAAATATTATTCAAAATGATTTATAGTTTTATGTTTTAAGTCTATTCTATATCTATCTATCTATCTATCTATCTATATATATATATATATTTGTGGTACGCGGGCCTCTCAGTGCTGTGGCCTCTCCCGTTGCGGAGCACAGGCTCCGGACGCGCAGGCTCAGCAGCCATGGCTCACGGGCCCAGCCGCTCCACGGCATGTGGGATCTTCCCAGACCGGGCACGAACCCGTGTCCCCTGCATCGGCAGGCGGACTCTCAACCACTGCGCCACCGGGGAAGCCCTGTTCAATATTTTGAATGAAATTTTGTATATGGTTCAAGTTATAGATTGAAGAAGTTCATTTTTTTTTAATACGAATATCTAATTTTCCAATACCGTTTGTTGTAAAGGCTGTCCTTTATTTACTGAATTGTCTTTGCATGTTTTTCAAAACCTGTCAATATATGTGAGGGCCTATTTCTAAAGTCTCTACTATGTTCTATTGATCTCTCTGTCCATCTCTATATCACACTGCTTTTAAGACTCTACCTTTAAGTATGGAAACTAGATAGTGTTGATATTTCAACTTCGCTCTTCTTCAAAGTTGTTTGGCTCTTCCAGGGTATTTGCATTTCCATATGAATTTAAGAATCAGATGTAAATTTTCACAAACAAGCTTTTAAGATTGTGATTGTATTTGTGGAGAATTTGCATCTTAACAATATATAGTCTACTGATATACGAGTAGGTATATATCTCCATTTATTTATGTGTTCTTTAATTTTTCTCAGCAATGTTTTGTTGTTTTCAGTCTACATGTCTTATATATCTTTGGCCAGGTTCATCCCTAAGTATGCTGTATTTTTTATGCTATTGAAAATGGTGTTGCTTTAACTGACAATTCTGCCAAGTAGATTTCAGGGCAAAGGAGAAAGATGAATTTTTAAAAAATATGACTTCAAGGATTGCATCTGGGTAAGAAGACGGTATAGGAATATTTTTCACAGGAAGCAAAAAGTGAATGACTTATATTTTAGATTTGTTGAAATTAGTAAAAAAGCCAGGAAGGGCCTATAGGTAGGTGAAATTTTGGGTCTAGAGTGAAAAATGGAATCTTAGGTAAAATTATAAATCTGGGAATCTTTCTATTGAGGTAATGATTAAAGTTATAGGTGAGATTAACAGAGCCAATTAGTCCTGCAGAGACCAGGACCTGGATGGGTCCCCAGCAGAAGAATACCATCACTTAGGGAATGGAGGAATGGTTCCTATCCAATAAGACTCAGAGACAGTCTCAGGAGGGGTGGGGAGGGGAGAGCCAGGGCATTCCAGAAACCAGGAACAAGGGTTTCAGGGAGGCATAAATAGAAAAGATGAGGAACTAAAGCAGTCATTAGAAGGTCCTTGGTGAGTGGTGAAGACTGGCAGGACTAGAAATCTCATTTGTGCTAAAAAGTGAATGGGAAATTAGGCTGTAGAATCAGCAAATGCAATTGACCTTTTCAAGAGGTTTGTTGGTAAAGAGAAAGAAAGGCAGGGAAGCTATCTCCTGTGCACTCTTGGAGAAGGTTGCTTTCTGGTTTGGTTTGGCTTTGGTATGGAACAAGGAGAAGAGATATTAGTGCGTGCTTCCAGGTGAGAGGAAAGCTCTGATAGAAAGTGAGAGCTGAGAGAGAGAAGGGTGGTGTGTTGTTTTTGGAGGAGATGTGGAAGGGGTGGCAGATTGACAAAGCGTTCATGGGAACACTACTGTCTCTGCACTTTTGAGTACACAGTCTGTTAGACCTTAGCTAAGTCTCTCCCGCTCCCTCGACATTGTTTTCATTATTTAAACTTTGAGGGGTTTGGACTGTGATCTCTCGTGTCCCCTCTGCTCTATGACTGTCTAGATTCTGTAACATACAGTGTTGACCCTGTCTTATTCTGGTTCCCATTGTACAAATGCTCCCTGATGAGCTCTGACACTGGTCCAGAGATAATTTATGCAGTTCCATTCCAGAACCCTGACCCAGTGAGCTCCTTGAATTCCTTCTGAGTCATCTAATTCGATGGCTTTAAACATAACATGAGTGTTTGGTATATTTCTCCACCCCGGGCATCTGTGAAAATAAGAAACCTCTTTAAAATTTGCCAGAACAGTGCAGAATTACTGAAAAGAAGGTGTGATTCCTCAACACATCCTTTTTTCCCAATTTTAGACAATATTGTTCCCTGAGGTCATAAGAAAAAAGGGATTATTTTGGAGTAAATGTTAAATGATCTTAATGCCCTTTGGAAGCACTGAATGTGCAGAGGGTGGAGAAGGCAAAATCAGGTTTAGTAAACGTCTACTGTTTGCCAGCTCCTTGTGCTAAAAGCTTTAACTACTTTTCAGTGAATGCTTGGATAATCACAGGAAACATATTATGTTTATTGTGCAGACAAGGAAACTGAGACTCAGAGAGGTGGGGCCATTTTCCAAGGCCCCCTCCAGATAATAAATAGCAAGGCAGGTATTTGGACTTAATGATAATCTTTCCTGACTTCTAAGTCAGAACATTTCCCAACACAACTCATATCCTCACCATGGCACCAGTGGCTGGATTCATATTCTAGCTGCCCCCTTTTTAAGCTATTTTTTTTAATTGAAGTATAGTTAATTTACTATGTTTTGTTAGTTTCAGGTGTACAGCAAAGTGATTCGTATATATATATATATATATATATATATATATATAAACTCTTTTTCAGATTCTTTTCCATTATAGGCTACTACAAGATATTGAATATAGTTCCCTGTGCTGTACATTAGGTGCTTGTTGTTTATCTATTTTATATATAATAGTGTGTATACATTAATCTCAAACTCCTAATTTATCTTCCCTCCACCCCCGCTATCCCCTTTGGTACTCATAAGTTTGTTTTCTATGTTTGCGAGTCTATTTTTGTTTTGTAAATAAGTTCATTTGTATCATTTTTTAGATTCCACATGTAAGTAATAGTATATGATAACTGTCTTTCTCTGTCTGACTTAATGCACTTAATATGATAATCTCTGTATCCCTTTCTAAAAACTTTCCCAGAGATCTCCAAGAGTAGGGGGCATATAGTATGGTCTGTTACGAACTAACAGACTTTTTATCTTTGCTGGTCTTCAGTTTTCTCATCTGTAAAATAAGGGATGATTTCTAACTGGATTTCTGCCCTACTTATACCCTAGTAATATTGTGAAGGTCAGATAACATGATGTATATGAAAGCTTACTGAAATCCAAGGTGCTGTATTTAAGGTATGTGTTATTAAGACTATTAGTATTTCTTACCAAGAGCTCTTCCACTTACACAGTGGGTACTTGGTAAGTCATGGCTAATTGATGGTGGAAGGGAAAGATCTCGCCTTTTTAAATGACATACCACATGCCTTAAGGCTGAGGAAGATTAAAAAAAAAAATGGACCACAGATAGCTAAGTGTAAAGGTTCTGGAGAAAATAGATACTGTCAACTTCTGAACTGGAGGCTCTTCAATCTTAAAGCATTGGAAGGTTTTATACTCTGTTTTCTTTATTGTTTTATTTTCTATATTTACTAAGAAGAAATGTCAATACACTATGCTAGGACTTGACACATGATATCTCATTTTATTTTTAGGATAACCCTGAGATGTATTTATTGAAAATCCCAATTTATAGATAAGATAATTTTGTCAGAAAACTAAGCTGCTCACCCAGTTTTCTTAACTGATAACTTGTAGAGGTATAGGAATGGAACCATGTAGGATGCCCACACCCCTGTGGTTTCCCTTCTGCTGCATTACCTTTGCTTTAGCTGGAGAGAGTTTTCCTGCATTAACTGTAGTAGTGATTGTAGGGAAAAATGAGGAAGCCAAACAGATGCTTATCCACCCACCTCCCCTAGTAACTGTGGTTTTGCAGGCTGTTTTAATAAAGGCCATTTTTCTTGGGGAGGGATTGATCGAAAATATCAGAAACAATTTTTTGATACAAAATGGACCAAACACGTAAAGTAGAGTCAGGAACTATGGGAACCAACTAGGAGGTGAAATGAACAGTAAATATGGAATAAGGAACAGGCCCTCTGTCATTCGTCAGGAGAAAATTATTCAAAGATCATAATAACATATGATCATAATAATATGTCGTCATAATAACAATAACTCACTGCGTGAGTCAGCTTGGGCTGCTGTAACACAGACTGGGTGGCTTAAACCCACATACTTTTATTTCTCATAGTTCTGGAAGTTGAGAAGTCTAAGATCAAGGTGCTGGCCTGCTTCCTGGCTTGCAGACTTTCTAGCTGTGTCCTCACATGGCAGAATGAGAGATCTCTCATCTCTTCCTGTTCTTATAAGGACAATAACCCCATCGTGGGGCCCCACCCTCATGACCTCATCTAACCCTAATTACCTCCAAAGTGGCCCACCTCCCAATACTATCACATGGAGGAGTAGAGTTTCAACATAAGAATTTGGGGAAGACACAAATATTCAGCCCATAACATACATGTGGAACAAGTGAATGCAAAATACGTAGAGCCACATTTAAGCAGGAAAATGGGGTTATAAAACTGATAGCGAGGAAAATAATCAACTTCCCTATGAACCTGATGATACTAAACCTATTCATTATTTCTAGTCATTTTTCTGTGCATTCTTGTAGATTTTCTACACATATAATATCATATGCAACTAATGACAGTTATGGTCCCTCCTCAACCCCAACCTTATACTTTTCCTTTTCTCTGTCTAATTGTGCTGGCTGGGGTCTTTATTATAATACTGAATACAACTTGTGATAATGGGAAACCTTGTCTCGTTCCTGATTACAGAGGGAACTCTTTACATTTTTTCAATGTGATTTTTAAAAACATTCTATTTTTTGGTTTCAAACATTATCTCAGATTAACAAAGTTTCTTTCTAACAAAACATGTTCGGATATTCAGGAATGAATTTCAAATTTTAATAAATAGGATTATTTTTATCTATTGACGTGGTCATATTAATTTTCTCATTTTTTTCTGTTAATGTAATGAATTACATTGATTCACTTTTAAATGCAGTCTTGGAACAAATGCTGTTTGACGGTAAGAACCCCTGGGAAATTTTCCTTTTTATTATTCTGTAGAAAAGTTTGCCTAAGATTAGTGTTTTTTTTTTTTAACAAGCCATAATAGAAGAATTTATTCACAAATCACAAATCTGGCAAGGGACTTGTATTCAGAATATGTAAAGCACTCTCAAAATTCAACATTAAAAAATATACCCAAACTTTACAAACGAGAAAAATTTTGAGTACACACTTTGCCAAAGAAAATATACAAATGGAAAACAAGTTCAACATCACTAGTCACTGGGAAAAAAAATTAAAATTACAATGAGATAACATTACACACCTCTTTGAATAGCTAAAAGCAAAAGAAACAACAATACCAAGTCTGGCAAAAACATGGAGCAACTGGAATTCTCACACACTGTTGGTGAGAATGCAAAATGGTCCAGCCACTTTGGAAGACAGTTTATTTCTTATATAAATATACACTTGTCACATGGCACAGCAGCAATCCCACTTTTAAATATTTATCCAAGAGAAACAAAAATTTAAGTCCACAAAACAGCTGTAAGCTAACATTTAAAAGCACTTTATTCATAATTGCTAAAATATTGGAAACCATCAAAATGGCCCTCAATTGATAAAAACCGTTGTACACACGTACAATGCAATACTATTCAGCAATTAAAAGGGTCTAACTACAAATACGTGCAACAACATGAATGAATTCCAAATGCAGGATGCTAAATGAAAAAGCCAGACCCAGAGAACACACACTAGCTGATTTCAGGTACTTATTTGACATTCTGGAAAAGGCAACAACCATCGGTCAGAGAAGAGATTATCAATTGCCAAGGGCTGGAGTGAAAGAGGGGTTGATTACAAAGAGGAAGAACGAGGAAAATTTTTTTTTTTTTTTGGTTACGAAACTTCTGCATCTTGATTGTGGTGATGGCCACAGGATTCTATATATAAGCAAAACTTATAGCACTATACAGAGGAAGCAAGGAAGAAAGGAAGGAGGGGGGAAGGAGGAAAGAAAGTTTGTTGTAAATTTCATAAATGTAAAAATAAAGAAAAACTTTAAAAAGTGATTATATATTTATCTTTGCACAATAAACTGTGTGTGTGCCTAAGATTAGTATTATTTATTAAAAATTATTTTATAATTTACAGATGAGTCATCTGGGCTTGGAGTTTTCTTTGTGAGGTTTTTAATTTTGTATATTTAATCTCTTTAAAATTTATGAGCTATTCATATTTATGTTTTCTTCCTATGCAAGAATTAAAACTTTGTTTAGGTATTTGTTTGTTTATTCTTCTAAATTGTTGAAATTTTTCAATTACCTTCAGATATGCTATTTAAAATTCTGTAGTATCTGTAACATAGCCCACTTTTTCTTCCTAATCTTGATATTTTGTTTCCTGTTTCCTTGGTCAGTTTTTTCTGGGATTTCTCCATTTATTAGTGTTTTGGCTTTATTATTCTCTATTGTATATCTATTTTCTTTATCATTAACCTTCTCCTCATATCTTTATTGTTTGCTTTCTTTAGGCTTAATTTGCTATTCTTTTCCTAACATCCTGAGATAGATGTTTAGAAAATACTTATTTTTCAGCTTTTGTTCTTTTCTAATATATTTATTCAAGCCTATAAATTGCTAAGCTTAGCTTTAGCTACATCTCACTAGTTTTCTATGCCATAGTTTTATTATTATCACGTTATTCAAAATGTTTTAATACGCATTATGGTTTCTTCTTTGACCCATTGGTTCTCACAGTATACTTCTTAATTTCTCAACATATGTGAATTTTCAAATTACTTCGTAGTGACTGCAACCTTAATTGTTCTCTGGCTAAAAAATATTCTCTGAATAATTTTTGTTCTTTTAAATGTGACAAGATTTTATAGTCCAGCTATGGTCAGTTTTTAGAAGTATTCCATGAGAAGTAAAAGGAGTATTGAATAATAAATGGGTGACAGTACATGGTCAAGGGTTTCAGTTCTGATTGAGGTGGGGTGAGTACACATCCGTTTTAGATCCAAAAGCAGCCTAAATCCGCCTGTGTGCCGTGTACTAGACGGAATAAAACCCGCCTCTTCCTGGCTTGAGGTGACAGAAGGGGGCTTACAACTGAAAGACAGGGTAGGAAAAATTCTCTTATTTTTCTTCTCTTGGTCCTAATCCCAGGCGAACCCCGGATTTATATACGGTAGAAAGGATGTTATTTTACATTTGAAGCTTATTTTAAAGCCTTTGTTGAATTCATTCCTGCTGGAAAATTGCAGATAATAGTATTTGTTTTGTATTTTGCGAAGCTGAAATATAGGGAGTGTGGGTGACTTTGTCAATGACATACATTGCTCATAGGACCAATTTTATCCCAATTAAATTAAGTGAATGTTCACTTACAGACTGTGTGTTTTATCTGAAAATTACAGACTTCATTAATAAATCAAATTCATAGATTTCAAGGTTTTTAGTAGAAGGAAAAATTGTTTAGAAACAGAAGTTGCTAGACCTTCCAATTACAGCTCTTCTTCAAACACTCCCTTTGCCCTGGGAATTTATTGCAATTACCATCTCTGCCAATGATCAGGCCTCAGAGGTTCACAGCTTTGCCCGGGCCATGGTAAGAACATGCATGGAATCGAAATTCTCTGCAGCCGGCTGGGATTAGAACAACATATTCAACATAATTGTATCGAATTATGGGAAATCTGACAATTTAGTTTATAAGCCTCCTCTTCATCATTTGGGGTCCACATTCTACACAGTCCCGCCTGGTACAGGTGAGTGTAAATCCCTAACCAGGACAGGGTGGGAGAGAGCCAGATCCAGACTGAGGCAGAGCCTGAGCTCCTGCTACCCTGATCCATGTACATTTTCTTTCCTTTCATCCTTCTTCCCCTTGCCGAATACTTAGTGCACCTGCTTAATGGGAAACAAGGGGTCACTGCAGTAATATGCCATAGAAAATAGGGCACAAAGCAGAGATCATCGTAAGGCAACATAATAAGCCCGTCATATATTTTAATACGCTGCATAAGATCAGGAGTCTCTTTTCTTGCAGATCTCTGTGCAACAGACTTTGAGGGTTATATGGTGTACTGGATTGGATAGGGTTCCCCCCCCCAAATTCATGTCCACCAGGAACCTCAGAATGTGGCCTTATTTGGAAATAGATTCTTTGTAGAAACCAGGTTTTTGTTGAGATGAGGTATTTGTGGATTTGAGTGGGCCCTCATCCAATGCCTGGTGCCTTTACAAGAAGAGAAAACAGAGACACACAGACACACAGGTAAAGCAACATGTGATGACATAGGCAGAGATTGGAGTGATGCTGCCACAAGCCGAGAGACACCAAGATTGATGGCTGGTAACAGAAGCCAGGAGAAAGACCTGGAAGAGAGTCTCCTTCTGAGCCCCGAAGAAGGAATTGATCCTGCCGATGCCTTGATTTTGTACTTCTAGCTTCCAGAATTGAGAGTAAATTTCTGTTGTTTTAAGCTACTAAGTTGTCATAATCTGTTATAGCATCCCTAAAATCTAGGACAAATTGAAAAGATATTGTTGAACTAAGAAGGGACAAATGAAAGGCTGAAGGAACTTTGCAGAAAACAGTGTTTGATCCTACTTCAATTTATAATAAAACTGGCAAAGATTTTTTATTATCTATTACTTATGGATGTATAAATACCTAAAACACAGCTATAAATATATTTACATATTTAAAGCAAACACTCATATTTTTATCTGTAGATTTAGTTTTCAAAATATCAATTATTTCTGATTCTTACAATTACTCTGCAAAGCAAGCAGGCCATATGTTAGGTAGTTCATTTTATAGACATGTCAGATGGCCCACGAGAAGACAACTTGACCAAAGATCCCTTATCGAGTTAGTGACAGAGCTGGGCTAGAATCCTGATCTTCTGGCTCTCTAAATATTCTTTGAATAATGGAGTAATCAAAATAATATCTTTACTTGAAAGAGGAGGGAACTGAGGCTCAGAAGCACAAGTAACTTACCCAAATTTGCTGAGCAAACAGCACAGACAGAACAAGGAACCAAGGCTTTCTAACCATTAGGCCTGTGTTCCCAAATATCGTCCCCTGCATCTCCACTTTGCCTGTGTGTGCGTGTGTGTGTGTGTGTGAAGTGATGACATCAGGGACTTGGGTTAAAAAAAAAATTCCCTGTGACTGCTCATAAGTGAATTCTATAGCATAAAGAAAAATGAGGAGAAAATATTCTGTTGTTTTTGATTGTCCTTTGATGAAATAGTCAGGATTTAATGCAAATAGTTTGGGCACCTCAATCAACACAGAATTAGTATGGTTGAACTGAAAGTCAACCATATTTAACCTTACTTTATAGCTACTTTGTGCTATGTTACTTAAAAAGCTTTAGTTTAAATTAATCTGTCCACTAACTGAGGTGAATCAAATATCTTTGAGATGTTCAGAGACTGCTTGGAACTTAAAATGCTCAAATGGAAGGTCTCCCTTGCCCACCTCACCCACCCTTGCACAGTGATGGTCCAGCATAGGTGCAAGCACCTCCAGGTCATGACATTCACCACTACCCTGAGTGTTAGAAAGCTCTCTCTTATTCTGGTCCTTGTTTCCAAAAAGAAGCATCTAATCTCCCCTGCACATGAAATGTGGGTTTTCCCTTTTGTTCAGCTATTCAAGTTCTAACATTCTGGTCCCTCCTTGATTAATGTCAACACATCTATTGGTTCATTGATTCATTCCACAAAAAAAATGGTATCGGACACAAACTATGAGAGAAAAAGTATTCAGCATCTATGTAACATTTATCGTGAGACAGGCATGGCTCTGAGAGCTTTATAAATATTTTCTTTGAATCTTCTCAACAACCTCATGAAGTAAGCACTATTATTCGCTTGATAATACATATTTAAAGTTTAATAAATATGTTTTCAATAAACGAGTCAGCAAATGGATAGATAAATAGATGGATATACAATAAAAATTATTTCATTATATGGGTTGCCCTAATTCTCTTTTATTACTCCTTTGATTTTAAACCCAGGGACATTATATGATACCCAGAATGGACAATGCCATTAGGAGCACACTTTGGATTCTAAAACAAATGCCTCATTCCGAACCGTCCTCAAGAGGCTGTTCCACAAGATGCTTTGAGTTGAGAGTCTCTTCTGAAATTGTTCAAATGAGTGGGTGACAGGAGTGAAACCACAGTGAAATGCATGACGTCTGCCTAGGGGCAGCTATATTCTATAATCAAGACAATTCTACTCTGAATGGATCCTAATCCTTTCAGATATATTCACTCTGGCTCTAATTAGCTCAAACCCCAAATTATACATGTAGCTCATTTCTTTGAGGGCTCTTCAAACTCCGTGATGATTACGGGTTGCAATTTCTGTTGCCATGATAAGAATGACCTTCAGCATTCCCTTCAAATAATTGCACCTACTAGCATATGAACAGAGCAGGCCCTAGTGACTCCGGCTGGTACAATTCTGCTGCATATCCATATCATTAAGCAGTTCTGAAAAAGAAATGGCCTCAATCTCAGGGATAAATAGCCATTTGCAAACACCTACAAATTAACTTCTTTCATAAATACCTACAGGTAGTTTTCAAAATGTTCAAGAATAATTTCATTTTTGAGGGAAAATAAATAAAGGCAAAATACAGAAACTTGGCCCAGGTAAAAATGGATTTTATTCCTATAAAATTCCATGAAAAATCACTAAACTTTCGGGATAATTCAGACTGTTTTGTTTTGGTTTCATTTTCTTTTTTTTCAAACAGTGATATTCACAAAGGCCCAGTTTAATTGTGTCAGTGTGTCTATGTGTAACATGCTATCCCTGATTCTCTAGACAGAAATTATTTCTTCTTTATCTAAATCCCATCCATTTAAAAATTTCTTCTTGTCCCACTCTCCACTGGAGGAAAAGTGTCTCCTTGAGTTCAGGGGATATATGACATTTATGTCCGTTTTATTTCTTCATCCACCTGAAACGGGATAAACTAGGCCAAGTCCCTCCTTTCATGGAGCTTACAGTAGAGTGGAAAAGTCAGACAATTTTCAGACAGCTAAAATTCAGCCTATATTCCAGGATAGGAATAAGACCAGGGGCTCTTGATTCCCCCCCAAATCATCATTTATTGTCCATATTAAAAAAAATTCATGTTTGTGACTGGGTAGTAGTAGCCTTGTCTTCCTGATTCCTCCACATACATGAATGTGGATCTACAGGACTCTTTTTCTTTCACAGTGTCTCTGTCCTTTTTTGCCCAAGTTGACACAATTCCTTTAAAGATTCTGCAGGGCTCCTATGTGTCAATTTATAATATCCACCATTAGACATAGGTCACACTCACAAATAGCCTTGTGATAATCTCTTCTCTAACTTGGGCTCCCTCTGAGGCTGGCTTGGGACAAAGTCCTTATAATTCATGGGAGCTCTATTGAAAGAGTGTGTGAGGCACACCCTTAAGATCCTGGATGAACTTTCACCTCTTTTAAAGGGTTTATGAAGCACCAATTTAAGTCTTTCTGAGGTCTTGTCAAAGGGTTTTTACAATCACATACTTGCCTTTACCTTCATTCTAAGACTTTTTTTTTCTGGCAACACTCTCAATTTGATCTTTGCTCTGAGCACCTTTCTTAACCTGAAAATAATCTGCTGAGAGAGACTAAGGATAAAATATAGTTGTTGTTTTTTAACCCAACACATCCTGAATACTTTATATTTCCTTTAAATTTTTCTGAAAGCTAAAAGATTCTTTTTTTAGCTCATCTCTCTCTATTTTCATCTTATCATACATGGCTAAAATAAACCAGATGGAAATTTTAACAATCTGCTTTAAAATCTTAGAAAAATCCACCAGTTTGTTAAGTATATTTTCTAATTTCCCTGACACTACAGGTGACAGTGTTGACAAAATTTTCTCTGAACTCCCACCTTCTCTCAAGGCCTTCCCAGTTGTATCACTGCCTGGGCCCATAACTAATGCCTCGTGTTTTGGAGTTTTTGTTATAGCTGTGTCCACAACCTCTTTCAGGCACCAAATTCTGTTTCAATCATTAATGCTACATCACAAACTACCTCAAACCTCAAAACAATCACCATTTTCTTATGCTCATGGATTCTGTAGGTCAAGAATTCAGAAGGGGCCCATCAAGGATAGCCTGTTTCTACTCCATGATACCTGAAGTCTCAGCTTATAAGGATTTAAGGCTGTGGTGACCCAATTGCTATGGGCTGGGATCAACAAGTCTCATTCACTCACTGTCTGGCAGATGAGTGGAGAGGATTTGAAGGTGAAGATGAAGATGAAAACTAAGGTGCCTGTGTGTGTCCTTAGGCAAAGACAAAAAGGTCCTACATCTAACAGAGTGATTCCAACTTCACCACCCTCAACACTGTTTGGTGTGGACCAGCATTGCTAACACTGTCTTACAAATACCTGCATCCTCTGGCCTTTCTCTCCTTCCTTTGTTTAACACTTGCTCAGCAAAGTTCCATCCTTGGGTAAAGTGATTACTTACCTTTACCATGACTATGCTTGGAAATCTTATACTTTCAATAAATTTGATTTCCACTTTTTCATACTTCTTCTTCTCTCCTTGAGCTTCTGACCTTTCTTCCCCACCTTAGTCTGAGTGGAGACCTAACACTTCATAGAAAAAAGGAAAACTAACACAACATTGTAAATTGACTAGACTTCAATAAAAAAAAACAAAAAGAAGAAAAAGAAAAGCCTATTTATAATGACTGTATGTGATACACTTAAAATCTGAGCCATAATCTCTTAATAATAATAATAAATTAATAATAATAACGATTATTATTATTAACCATATGTCAAAGGATTAAAAGAGCAGTGATGTTTCCTCAGTAAAATTTCCTGCAATATTCCAAAAGGGCCACTGGAGAACAAGAGGGAGGTAGACCCTAGTTCCTGACCCTGAGCTACGTTTGGATCTGAAGGTAAGTAGCACACCTTTGAGAGGTTGACCAGTTAAGATACAAAACAGAGGGCATGTTAGTAAAGAGGTTGAAATACAGGGCTTGGTGTAATAGGGAATCAAGATTCCAAGGGATACAGTGGAAAGACTTGAAAGGGAGAGGAGAAGTGGGAGGAGGTGTAGGGGACAAAAGGGCACAGCACGGTGCAAAGACAGAACAGGACAGATGCCTGCATGGGCCGTTTATCTTAGAAAGTGAACAAGTACATTAGCCATTTGTGTTCCCATGGTGACGACCTAGGCCTTCCTAGGGACAACAGCCACACCGCTCTCCAGAGTGGACAGTGTGTGAGCCCAGAGGACTTCTGCTCTCCTCCTCAAGGACACGTGCTGAGGATTCCCTCTGTTTGCCTTTACTGCTCTTTTTGTCTTTTTCTTCTCTGACAAATGGATTCATCCTCACACTTCAAAGACTAGAAAAATAGTACTCAGAAATGAAAGTGTTTCTAATTGTCTAGGCAGAGTTAGCAACTATATCACAGTACTTAATACACTGTAATACACTGAATTACTTACTGCCTTTTTCTCCAAGTAATTTTTTCAGAGATATGTATTGCCTTTTATCCCTACACATTCTCACTCTTAGCACACTTCTTCAGCCATAGTAGGAATCCAAGACATATTTGCTGAATGAAGATTCCAACTGCATGTGTACGTATTGGTCTTCTCCACTAGAGTGTGTGCTCTTTGACATAAAGGATTTTTATTTTATTCATTCATTCACCGCAGCTTTAGAACATTTTCTGCCACATAGTAGGTGCTAATTAAAAGTTTGGAGAATAATAAATTTGTATTCTTCCCTCCTATTCACACCATGATTTCAATGGCAAAAATTACTTTGGTAACTGATGAGGAGAACTGATATTTGTATAAATGTTTCTCTGCCAAATTGTCCTCCAAATACATACAGCTTACAAAACGAGAAAGTAAATTTCATTTGTATTCAGCGATGCTGCAATCTTTCCAATCCGGTTTAGCCTAGACTCACACGACTGAGCTAGAATGAGGTTTAGGAATCCCGAAGCTCTGCTCACTCAATCTGCAGGTGTGTTCCCAGGAAGGTACAACAGAAATGATAGAATTTCCATGCTTTTTGGTTCCTGTCACCTTTCCTGTTTTCAGTCTCGTAGAGATTCGTAATTGCTAGGGAGATTTCTCCTGGATGTAATTTTCTTTTCACTAAGATTAGAATTAACTGGGTAATGAAATGCTATCTTAACATTTCCAAGTATAAATCACAAATTCCCAAGAAGTAATCTCGTATTTCTTTACGTAAGAGCAATTTTAGGTTTAGAATCCTTTGAATCTAGTTCAGCAGAAACTCATGGGTCCTTGACTCTGAGCCAAGTGTGTGTAAGGTACTGTGGAAAGCATCATGGAACTGTATCCCACGTAAGGCAGCAGAAGTGTGGTTGTGGATGTGCCCCTACCCCCATCCCAGACAAATGCCCCTAAACCTATGTGAGACACACTCTGGCCAAGAGAACTTTATCAGATACTGTCCTATCTGGACACAAGAATCATGACCTGAATTATCTGGTAAGACTCACTCAATTTAGGTATTTCCTAAAGAGTGTTCTTTAGAACTCCAGAATTTTAAGATGCTCAGGAGGGCAGTGGGGGAGCGGGTGGGAAACTGGGTTCCTTGTGTTTGGAAATGCTGGATGCTGTAACTTCCTCCTAAAGAGATTTTTAAAATATCTCATGGAATTTTATTGTACACATTTTGAGGAGCAATACCTGAAAAGCTTCTTTTTACTCTGAAGAGATGTTTTTTAAAATTGTTTACTTTAAACTATTGAATCTACATTCTGTAATGAATGTAACTACTGTATCTCCCAACAACTTTTCCCAAATGATTTTAGTTTTCATCGATGATACATGCCTGAATCAATTATTATATTGGTGGTTGGAAAATAGTGATTTTTCTAACCATTATTATTTCTACATTTATAAGCTGACCTTCTTTCCACTTCCCCCCTTTTTCTCCCTATCTTTTCTGCATAACATTTATGGGTATATGGATTTTAAAAAAAATCAGTGTGATCCATTTCCGAAATTAGTCTTTTTATGTTCAAATTATCACACATTTAGACAATAAGATCCTCTAAAAATGGCTTCGGTGTTCCACCTGAGTTTCCAATTTTAGTTTCAATTTCAAGTTTATTCAAGTCACTGCAAAATCTAGTTTTTCAGCTGTAGAACAAAGAATCAAAATCAAGAAAACACACAAAGCCATTTATGTTTTTTATTTTTTAAAGCATTTACAAATTAAAGCATTATTTCCTTAAAAAGTTAAGTGGCAAAATTAAAATATGGCAAAGGGATCCATGACGTGAATCCCCTGATTGTTCGGTGTTTTGCTCTCTGCCTTGCCTACCACCAAGCGTCCTCTGCCTGCTGATACGCTGATCTTTCCTGGAAAGTCACAACAAGCAGAGCACGAGGGTTTTTCGATGAAAGTAGCTGGGAGAGGGGTGGGAGGAGGGTGGCAGTGCTGAGTTTTGTGCTAGTTAACGTAGGACCTGAAAGTTACCATATGCCTCACATTCTATTAGTTCCAAGTTACATCATTGACTTACATCATTTGGGTTAAGTCATTCAGGGTTACATCATTATTCTTGAATGTTCTCACGCTCACCACGTTTGTATCTTTCCTAAGCAAGGTGGCCAGATGCCTATCGGAGTAGCTGAGTCTCATTTGGGGTGACATAACCAGGAATTACACGCAAACAGGATGAAGCAAACTTTATTATATTTTGAAATACACACGCCAACCACACTCCTTTATTCATGGCCCCCTAGGCTTTGAGCACTTTTTTGCCTTATGGTCCATGATATTGAAGATTTATTGCAGCATTTCCCTGTCTCAGATCTGGAATTAGCTATTTCTTAGGGAAGTCTGACTCCCTGGAATTTAGAAACTAAGATATGGGTGCCATGTATGCTCATTGCTTCTGTGGCATCCCTGGTTCTAAGTCCTTTCAGTAGAAAAGCTAGGAAATATTTATATATTTAAATCACAAGTTCATACTGATATTTCCAATTCAAATTTTATATCACAGGATTTCCTTTAATTTCTTTTATTTTATATTTTTATTTGACTTCTTCTACAGCAAAAACCTTGGATTCTCATAATATCAACATGCTTACTTATTTGCTTAGCTATAATATAAAGAAATACTTCCAGATTTTTAGTATCAATTTAAATATTAACAATAAAACTACTAAGTAAAAATTAAATTTTCTTGATTTTTTTTTGTCCTTAAATAATATTATGCTACAAATGCACATTCAGAGTACCACGTTCAATTATTTGAATAGTCTCTTTGATTATGTTAAAAATTGAAATACAGTTAGAAGTTTACAATTTTTATGTTTATTTTAAATTGGATTTTCCAAAACTCCATAGTGGTTTTGATCCTAAAGATGTTTGTTTCTTTAAAAGTAGAGGGTTGTACCTCTTAATTATTTTCCATTTCTTGTTCTTTATTCTCTTTTATCTCTTCCATATGTTTCTTCCCACTAGAAGAGTAATAATAATGATAATTAATATGGATTGAGCACTTCATTTAATACTAACAAATGTAAAGAGCAGTTACCACATGACAAGCATGATTCTAAGCGGTATATACAAATACAGTTGATCCTTGAACAGCACAGGTTTGAACCGCATGGGTCCACCTACACATGGATTTTTTTCAGTAGTGAATACTGCAGTACTTCACGATCAGCGTTGGTTGATTCTGCGGATGTGGAACCAAGGATACAGAAGACCGCAGATATGCAGGAACCACAGATATGGAGCAACATCAGGTATGGAGGGCCAACTGTAAGTTAAACGTGGATTTTGACTGGATGGAGGGTTGGAGCCTCTAACCGCTGTGTCACTCAAGGGTCAACTGTATACTAACTTAGTCCTGACAAAAGAAATAAAAAATAAAATTGTTTTTTTTTAAAGAAATCAATTAATTCATTTACTTTATTTTTGGCTGCGTTGGGTGTTTGTTGCTTCGCTCGGGCTTTCTCTAGCTGCCGCGAGCGGGGGCTACGCTTCGTTGTGGTGCGCAGGCTTCTCATTGCGGTGGCTTCTCTTGTTGCAGAGCACGGGCTTTAGGCGCGTGGGCTCAGTAGTTGTGGCTTGCGGGCTCTAGAGCGCAGACTCAGTAGTCGTGGTGCACGGGCTTAGTTGTTCCGCGGCATGTGGGATCTCCCCGGACCAGGGATCGAACCTGTGTCCCCTGCATTGGCTGGCGGATTCTTAACCACTGCACCACCAGGGAAGCCCAAAAATAAAATTCTTATTTTCATTTTGCAGATGAGAAAACCAAAGCATTATATATAGTAGTAACTTGCAAAGGGTACACAGCTAGAAAATGAGAAAGCTGGGCCATTTCATATAAAAGATTTAACATTAAACTATATCCCTACCCTGTATATTACATCTTTCTAGAGATTGCACTTCTTGGTAAAAACCATAAGAATAGAAAAAACGAGGATAAAAACAAATGTAGGCTTGGATTAGATGAATAGAAGCAGAAGCAGAAGCTCTGAATTAAGGTGATTGCAATAGAACCCTGGGGAGACATAGTATATGCCAGGCATATAATGTCCCTCAGAACATTTATGAAATGACCACTGTGTGCTAGGTGCTTTCATATAATTATCTGACATAATTATCACCAAAGTCACTTTAAAATAGCTTTTATTAACCCCTGGTCCAACAACCAATAAGTTCAAAGATGAGATTGCATACAGGTCAGCTTGAGGTTCTTTTACTAGGATATTGCTTCTGTAGCTTAAAGGAAGCCTGATACTCATGGGCAATGAATTTTGGTTTACCAAGACACAATAATGAGATTATCTTTCCTGGGGAAGGATTTGTACCTCAGTAAATAAGAGAGCTACATTCACTACAAGCTCATTGGTCTTGCCTACATAGAAATGACCATATAATAAGCATCAAAACTTGGAAAACCAGATAATAGCTCTTATTTCTTCTGGGCTTGAACCTGCAATGTCTACTGATTCTCTGCCAAGTTTTTGAGAATGATCAGGGAAAGTTGAAAGCAGATCAAATTAATTCATTTTAAGATCAAAAGGGTATGCATATGACATGATTTCATTAAGAATTAAATAATCCACATGATTTCAAGGTTAAAGGCAAAAAAACTACTCCACATAATGGCTTAACAGTCCCAGAAGGAGTTTGAATGAGGAATAATGGCCTTTAACTAAGAACAGGCCCTTCTAGGTTTAATAAGAAGTGATTTCTCTTAATTGCAATTGCCTTGAAGAAAGGTATTCAAGGTCTCAGAATCTGACAAATTGTAGCTAGAATTGACATAGGAGATTTAATTGGGGGGGGAAGAATTTTTTAAAAATTCAACCAAATCTAGGATCTCCTGACAGAACTGAGCAATTTTACTCTGCTTAATGTAGACCCTCAGGAATATCAAATCAAATTGAAGAAAAATAATGTGTGGAAATTACTGAATTCGTTGAGTGCGATGGTTTTTCCCCATAGCAGAGCTGTAACTTAAGAGCCAGACTAATGCCTCTGCATGAGGAGGGGGCCTTATGAGAGCAGGAAGAGAAGCTTGAGGAACTCAGATCACAGAGCCTGATGGTGAGAAGCTCTGAGAAGAGGATGCTGAGAGACCAGTAACCAGTCAAAGATAGGAGACATTTGGGCAAGACAGATGGACCCAAGAGCAGATGCAGTGAAGATATGGCATTTACTGTGAGCTGGATGGAGGTCCACAGTTCTGAGCCTAACTCCTTCTAGAAATCAAACAACCAGATAGATCATCGTCTAGAGTCTATGACTTGGTTTGCCGGGAGGGTTTTTAGTTTTGTTTTTCAGGTAAGAAAATCATTTGATTCTTAACATGTTGGGCCCAACATCTCTCTGAAAATCTAGTGGAAGGCAATGACCTCTCTACAAAAAATATGCACATATTTATACTTTCACAACATTTTGCTTATAACACCAGGTGTTTGTGATCTAAAGACCGTGCTCTGTACTGGTTAAGAACCTCTGATGCATAGGACCAATAAAAGCAGGTAACTGCATTCTCGGGGATTTAGTGTATGATATTCCTTTACATTTTATCTTCTAATCTAATCTCTACCACAACCACATAAAGTGGGTGTCTCTATCTCCATTTATCTAGAGGAAGAAACAAAGTTCAAATAATTAGAGTAATGAATAAAGTTCATGTGACTAATAGGATGTATAAGATAAAAACATTTACCAAGTATCCCTGTGCTCTCCCGTGCATTTTCAAGCTCCATTGTAATTAGGTGAGACCACGAGACTAGTTCTAGCCAATAGATTGAAAGAAGAAGTGATATGTGTCATATCTGGGCTAAAGATAAATAGAGTCAGTGAATGACCGTCTAGCTTCTCTTCCCCTACTTGCATATTGAGAGGTTGGACAGGTTATGCTGCTATAACATACAAGCTCTAAGTGCTTCTCCACCTGGGATGGTAGCAGCTCTACTGACTGTAGTTACTTAGGTACCCAGGCTGAAGTGTGGTCCACCTCGGCACATACTTCCATGACTGACTGTTGAGACACTTTTGGTCGGTCTTTCAGAAGTGACAAACATTACTTCTTATTTCATTAGCAAGGAATTTCACGTGGCCACTGTGATGGCTAGTTTTATGTGTTCACTTGGCTAGGCTATAGTACTTAGTTATTCAGTTAGACACTAAGCTGTGTGTTGCTGTGAAGGTGTTTTGTTAACCAAATCTGCAATCAGTTGGCTTTAAGATTATTCTTGATAATCTGTGTGGGCCTCACCTAATCAGTGAAAAGCCTTGAGAGCAACACTGAGGTTCCCCTGAGAAAGAAGAAATTCTGCCTCATGGGGACCAATTGTCATAGTTTATCTTAATTTTTCTCAAAAAAAATCTCCTGTGTCAGCGCTGTTATTATAACTATTTTACAAATGGGGAAACAGATGAGGGCACCTTACTTGATGAAATGAGGTGTCAAAGAGAGGTTTAATTGAAGCCTTTGCTCTTATGACACTAGTTGGCCCCGGGTCGAAGGAGAGTGGAAAGCCCACGGCAGTGGGGGTCAGGGTTCAGGCTGACAGGTTCTTCTTAGCCTACTAATGATGGGGAGCCTTTAACAAGTTCTTTCCCTTCTGGCCTCTGATTCTTCTCCATCTAGATCTGGGCGGGCAGATTCACACCCACCAATAGTGCCAACTCAGGTCTCCAAGCACTTATGGTCAGTAAAGTTGGAAATTAGGGTTTTGTGAGCTGTTTCCCCACAGCTGTTACTAAAAATTTCAAAATACAGAAAATTCAGAATAATAGTATAATACACACCCGCATACCCTACACCTACATTTGTTTATATTTTGCTATATTTGCTTCCTTTTCCCCTCTCTCTCTCCCCCTCCTCATTCCCCCAGAATTTTTGTTAAACCATTTAAAGAAAATTGTGCATATCATTCACTTAAACTTTACATATTTAAACATCCATCTCCTGTATATCAAGGACAATCTCCTTCATAACCACAAAATTATTAGCAGTCTTCAAAAGGTTAATAATTTACAATACCATCTAATATGCCCTCCTTATTAACATTTTACCATTTGCACCCAAAATGTATTCTATCACTTTTATTTATTTATAATTTTAGAGCCAGAATTCAATCAAAGTATGGTATTTCATTTGGTTCTTATGCCATTTCAATCTCTTTTAAGCTAGAACTATACTGTTCCATATAGTTTCTGAGTAGCACTGACCATGTTTCAGGTACTCAATAGCCACACATAGCTAATGGACACCAGGTTGGAGTTTCATTATTGCTGGAAGTTCTATTGGATGAGTCTGAAGACAATTCCTGAATATTTTCTTTTCATGATGCCGACTTTTGGAAGAGTTTAAGAGTGCTGTCTTATAGATTTTCCCATGTTCTGGGCTTGTCTGAATTTTTCTCCTTGGTGTTTCCGAACTGGAATTTAGATCTAAAGCTTGATGAAATTCAAGTTCAACATGTTTTGGTGTGAATAATACGCAGGCAATGTTATATTCCCTAAGGTATCTCATCATCAAAAGGGTAATAATATCACGTTGTACAATGTTGCCAATACTATATTTTATCACTTGGTTAAGGAGGTGATCATCAGATTTCTCCATTGTCAAGGTATGCTTTTCCCTTATAATTACTATGTAACCCATGAGGTGACATTGTAACATCATGCAAAGATCCTGTTTCATAAGTAGACATTGCCCAATAATTTCTTAAACCATTGATGATTCTTGCTCGAATCAATTATTATGTATTCAGGGTTGCAAAATTATTTTTTAAATACAATTTTGTATCCTTTCTATGTTTATTAAAAGGCATTATTTTGTACAGGAAAGCTTCATTCTCTCTATTTTTCCTTTTCTTTTTTGGAATAAAACTATGAATGCCTGGATTTTTACTTATTCAACTTTTAAAAATCAGTCTTTAAAACCAATCTCTCTCAATTTTATTCTCACATATCCTAAACGTGGCCAGTGGGAGCTCCCTTGAGCTGGCTATGCAGTCATCTTGTCATGACCACATTAACCTTCAAGCACTTCTTTTTTTTTCTGGCATACCAAGATTTCTCAAGCTCATCTTGTACTTTCTCTGGCCTAGACCTGGCAACAGCCATTTGTCTAAGAAGCCCTGGTTATTTCTTGATTGGGGAATGAGATTTGGCATCCAACAGGCGTATGAGCACTGTGTCTGGGAGCTATTTTAATATCTAAAAAAAATCTAACCGTTAATGAAAACATCAAGTTTCTTTTCTTTCAAATGAAATGACATCAAATTTGTTTTTTATATACTAGGTGGATTATTCCATATGGATTAGAAACCCTCATGAGTATTGCCATTGACTGAGGTTAATTTATAAAGGAAAAACAAGGCTTTACCCCATCACCATTGCAGTAGGATAATCTCAGTCCCCTTTCTGTTCTACCTCTTTATTTGAAAGAGCAAAACTCAGCTTTTAACTATCTCTAATAACATTTTAAATTGCCATTCATCTCAGGATTAACAGTGTAGCAAGATTATGGTGAATAATCCTGAAGCTTCAGGCTAAGAAAATTTCGCAGAGGGACAAGAGTTATTCTAAACTCTGGCTACCTAGTTCTTGCTTGGTAAATGGACCATAAGTTATCACAGAACGGAATTCGGTAAAACTAATTTGCCAGAACATTTAGGGTAGAGCCTCTTCTGGCGAATTATATCTTTTGACAGGCTTTGATATAAAATGCTATTTTATATCTCCTTTCCCAAATGTTAAATGTTTACTTCTAAAACTTTAAACAACAAAACACCTGTTAAGTACTAGGTGTTTGATAGAACACTTTTACATATAACATCATTTCTTGATTTTAAGGTACCACCAATTATAATATAACCATAAATTTAAGAAAAGAATTAAGGACAAAGTGTTTTAAAATCAATAGAATATATTGCAGTAACTGATATGACTATGCATCTAGTTGTCCAATTAAAAACCATTTTTTTTAACTTTTATAGTGAGATCTGATTTAAATCTCTTCATGAGAGGCTAAAGACTCATTTGAGAAACTGATGGCCATTGGATGACATTCATAGATTACTGAACATGATGGTACACTCCTTTTCATAATCCATGCTCTGATTTAGACTTTTCAACAACTGACAGATCAATGTCAAAACATATTGAAGAACAACAGGACTTTGTATGCATTTCCTCTTTGAGTCATCTTGGATTTCTTTAGATAATATTTTAAAATAATTTATTGAGGGCTTCCCTGGTGGTGCAGTGGTTGAGAGTCCGCCTGACGATGCAGGGGACGCAGGTTCATACCCCGGTCCGGTAAGATCCCACATGCCGCCGAGCGGCTGGGCCCGTGAGCCATGGCTGCTGAGCCTGCGCGTCCGGAGCCTGTGCTCCGCAACGGGAGAGGCCACAACAGTGAGAGGCCCGCGTACCGCAAATAAATAAATAAATAAATAAATAAATAATAATAATTTATTGAGGTATAAGTTACATATTGCATCCATTTAAGGAAGTATACTTGGAGGAGTTCTGAAAGATGTGCATACACATGTTATCATTTCAATAATTCAAACACAGAATATATCATCACCCCAAAAGTTTCTTTGATACCCTTGTAGTTCCTCCAACTCCAGGAAGCCACTTTTTGCCCCTATAGATTAGCTTGTATTTTAAAGAATTATCTGTAATAGGATCACCCAGAATGTATATTTTGTTTCTACAATATTTTGAGATTCATCCACATTGGTACATTCGTTCCTTTTTATTACTGAGTAGTATTCCATTGTTTGGAAATAGTCATGTTTTGCTTATCTGATCACTTGTTGATGGGCGTTTGGGTTGTTTCCAGTTTTGTTTTGTTTTTTTTCTTTACAATTTTTAATGAGGCTAATATAAATATTTATGTACAAGTCCTTGTGTTTCCATGTTCTTGAGTAGATATCTAGCAGTGGAATGATAAGGTCATGTGGTCAGTGTATGTTATACTTCACAGGACACAGTATGCACTATGCAGCTTTCCTCTGGCTGTTTAAAGGTACTCTCTTCATCTTTCGTTTTCAAAAGTTTGATTATGGTATACCTAGCCATGCTTTTTATTCATATTTCTTCTCTTTGTGATTTTCTTTGAGCCTCTTAAATGTGAAAATTTATATCTTACACCAAATTTGGGAAGTGTTTGACCATTTTTTTTTTTTTTTTTTTTTGCGGTACGCGGGCCTCTCACTGTTGTGGTCTCTCCCGCTGCGGAGCACAGGCTCCGGACGCGCAGGCTCAGCAGCCATGGCTCACGGGCCCAGCCGCTCCGCGGCAGGTGGGATCTTCCCGGACCGGGGCACGAACCCATCTCCCCTGCATCGGCAGGCGGACTCTCAACCACTGTGCCACCAGGGAAGCCCCTGACCATTATTTATTCAAATATTTTTCTGCCCATTCTGTCTCGTCTCACTTTCTGGGACTGGGATGACAATCCCACATAGGTTAAGCTTTCCGATATTGTACTACAAATTCCTGAGGCTCACTCTTCTTTCCTCCCTTCCTTCCTTCCTCCCTCCCTTCCTTCCTTCCTTCTTTCCTTCCTTCCTTCCTCCCTCCCTCCCTTCCTTCATTACTTCCTTCCCTCCATCTATCCCTTCCTGTGTTTATTCTCTTTATTAAATTGGATAATTCCTATTGATCTGTCTTCAAGTTCATTAGCCATCTTCTGTGATCACAAGTCACAATTTTATTAAATCCATCCCACGTTTTGTTTTGTTTTTAAATTCAGATATTGTATCTTTGAATTTTAAGATTCCTTTTGGTTCTATTTCGTATCATCTATTTCTCTTCTGAGATATCCTATATTTTTATTTAAAATGAGCTTATTTTCTTTAGCCTCACTAAACAAATTTAGAGTTGCTGCTTTAAACTGCTTGCCTGCTAATTTCACCATTCATTTCATCTCAAGTTTTTGTCTCTGTGACTATTTCTTCCCTTGAGAATGGTCTCATTTTCTTGTTCTTCTTACATCAGGCAATATTAGATTGCATTGTGAGCACTGCGAAGGATTTGTTAATGAGACTGCAGATTTATTATTTTCCTTTTAAGATTGTGATGCCTTTGTTTGAGCAGATAATTCCTTTTGCCTAGACTCAAACTGAAATCTTGTCTCACCTGTGGTTCAAATCATAATCACTTCTTTTATCTTTTAAGGAGGTTGCTTTGAGCTTGCCCCAGGAACCGGCCAGAATCTTGCAGAGTTTGCACACAGAACCTGGGGCTTCCCATCTCTAACTCTCTCTCTTTTAGGATACTCTCCTCACCTCCTGGTGGTTGTGGTTATCCTAGGTTCTGTTGTTCTATCTCAGAGCAGAAGGACAGCGGGATTTCTATGGGAACTTTAGCCATCCCACGTGGTCGCACAATATCATTACTGTCTGGCAAAATCTGCAAAAATGTGGAACTTATATTATTCCCTTATTCAAAATTTCAGTACCTTTCCAGAATCTTTCTGCTTTTGGTCTCTATTCAGAGACTTCTAGAAGTTGTTTTGTGTATCTTTTCTTCCCACATATGTTGATCTATTAGAAGCTTACGCTGCTGTGTCGAAAGTGGAACCACCTTAGCTAAAAATTAAATTGCTGGCAATTATATAGTGGCTAGTGGAAGTCAAGGTGAGGACAACTTGTTCAAGTTTGCTGCCTACAGTAGTCAGAGTAAGGACAGAGTGGAGGATATTTTAATGGGATGAGACCAAAGCTTGTAAGGCAAATGAGGAGGTTTTTCAGGGGGTATGCCAGGAGAGGATAAGTGCTTGAGATTGTGAAGAGGGGGCAGAGTTGAAAGATATTTAAGAAGTAAAATTGACAGAGCTTGATGTGCTAGGATTTGGTGAGTGAAAGAGGGTGATATTTGAGACTGGGTCTCAGTGCTTTTCTGGATGAGTGACTACTTGATTATAATGAAAGAAATAGAAGGAGTTTTTTTTGTTTTTTTTTTCCATGGGAAGGAAGTGGGTATAAAGAATCTAGTTTTGGAAATTTTGAGTTGGAGAAGCTTGTGGACAACCAAAATGGGTATGTTTACCATATGCAATTTGACGTGTGGGTTTGGACCTTTCGCAAAGAAGTCAAGATTCAGGAGTCATCAGCACATACGTGGCAGTGGAAGGAAGCCCTAGTAGTCAATAGGATTTGTTTCTGTGGGCAGTGGCAGCTGCCAGAGCCTTGTGGACAGGACATTGAAGGGACCCAGTGGAAAGCTTCATCTGGTTTAGTGGAGGACAGCCTGGACTGGTTGGGTATGAGCTTGACAGTAGGTAGGCCAAGTAATAAACTTACTTCAGTAACCTAAACGTGACAGCATCCAAGGTGATACGCCTCAAAATAAAGAGGGTGCAAGGGGGAATAGGTAGAAGTAAGACTTTCTGGAACATTAAAGTGAACAGAACTTTTGAAATACTTGTATGTTCTCTTAACGTGTTTCACTCTTTGGCCATGAATGAAAAAAAGCAAAAAACCAAAAGAAAGTTTCTCACAAGTACATCACCTGTAGCCAGTGCCCATACAACAGGCGTTGCTGATCTGGTGATGGGAAGGAAGCCCACGATCCCATGACGTAGATCAGGCCAAACAGAGCAAGGACTACACTTGTGGAGAGACCATGGATTTCAAAGCAAAGGCCTAGGGAAACATAATGAACCTCCAATGATCAAGTTCAACCCTAGAAAGTCTTAAATTATTCATTCTTTTTATCACTTGCAAGCGCTTTCCTCTGACACTCTACAGGGTTATTTCTCTCCTCTGAATCCTTCAGAGCCTTGCTTTTATCACTTGTAACATTAAAAATAATCCCTTAGACTTTGGACCTGTCAGTTATTTATAGACAAATGGCAGGGCTGCCATGCCAAGGCTGCAGATACAGAATGCTTGAAGACTCCTTTAACCTTTGCATTATTCATGTCATGACAAGCCTAACTTTTCCTGAAGTCCTTTATCTCCACCTTCTTTTTACATTCTTGAAGCTCTCAAACTGAATTTTGGGGGTGAGAATAGTTCTCATCAGAAGGTAAGAGGAAAAACAATCTCCTTATCAGGAATAGAGCTATTTTTATTCACAGGCAGCTCCACATAATGGATTTAGATTTTGTTGATGAGATGCCATGATGCAGTGAACTGAAGCAGCCTCTGCAATTCAAGAAAAGTTGGGTGCATCTGTGCCTTAAAACAGGGACATGGACTGTATACCTGCTATGTTGTCTTCGGATGGAAAATCAGACTTCGATTTCTCTTATGGAATGTATGTGTGTAGGTAGGTATTATCAAGCACTTATATAATGCATTCCATATAGCCAAGCTGTCTTTTAAGTGATTTACAAACAGCTACTTGGGAGGTAATTAAGTTTAGATGTGGTCTTGAGGATGGAGCCTTCATGACGGGATTAGTGTCCTTATAGGAAGAAGAGAGACCAGAGTTCATTCTCTCCACCTTGTGAGAACACAGGGTGAAAGCAGCCGTCTATAAGCTGGGAAGAGAGTCCACATCAGGAACTGAACCAGCTGGCACCCTGACCTTGGACTTCCCATCCTTCACGACTGTGAGAAACGAATATCTGCTGGCTGAGACACCCAATTTTTTTTTTTTTTTTTGCGGTACGTGGGCCTCTCACTGTTGTGGCCCCTCCCGTTGCGGAGCACAGGCGCCGGACGCGCAGGCTCAGCGGCCATAGCTCACGGGCCCAGCCGCTCCGCGGCATGTGGGATCCTCCCGGACCGGGGCACGAACCCGCGTCCCCTGCATCGGCAGGCGGACTCTCAACCACTGCACCACCAGGGAAGCCCTGCAGTATGTTTTTAAAGCAACCCAAGTAGCCTGAGACAATGCCTCATCTAGATGAGAGGAAAAATGTCCCAAGATATAGGTTACATAGTATGATTTTGTATTTCATAAAGGTAGGAAAGAGAGAGGGAGAGCAGGAGAAGGAGGGGGAGGACGGGGTGGGGGAAAGGGAAGGGGAGGGAATATCCTACCTGACGAGAAGTCATTCTCATACAGTATTGTTAGGTGTATAATTTAGTACACACTTAATGAAAGGCAGTAAGAAAATAGGTACCAAGTCTTACAAATATGTCTACACTTACAATGCACAACATTTAAATTAAAATTCTCCAGGAAAATCTGGAGGTAGGATATGGTTATTATCTCAGGATCCATCTACCAACCATGACTGAGGTATGTATTTTATTTTAGTTTGCCTTAGTCTTCTAACCACAAGACTGGGTGGCTTAAAGAAGAGAAATCTATTTTCTTACAGTTCTGGAGACGGGAAGTTCAAGGTCAAGATTCCAGACTATTTGGCTGCAGCTTCCTTGGTATTCATGCCCCTCCTTTCCAGGGTAGTCAAACTTTCTCTTGTATCTGGTTGATTTTAGCCTGGAATTTCCCATCTTTCCTTCGGTGGTGGGATATTTCTGCTAGACATTGGTATCAGATTCTGGGCCCAAGATGGTTTACTTTCTCTCTCATGGAGGTAGAGGATCTTTATCTCCTAGGTAGTTTTCTTTTTACTAACCTGTATGAGGGCCACTTATATCTCTTGTGTTCTGTTACAGGTGAGAGGATTTGAGTTTCCCCGTGGGAAGGATTGGCCCTATTTAGAATTCAGGCTACATGGTTCTGCTCTCTGATGGGCTCAAGAAAACTGATGATTTAATGTGATCAAAGTCAGAGTTACATTCTCTGCAGCATTCTTCATCTTAGGTGGAAGCAGAATCCCACCTTTTTAAGAGATTAACTATAACACAAGGCTCTGAACTGAGAGAAAGAACGTGGGGGAGTAAGGAAGGAATGAAGGGAGGAAGGTAGGTAGCCTTTTTATAGCATTTTATCATTCATAAAGTACATCCCCATATCCTATGTTACTAACAAAATTCTACTGAGCTGTTACTGAGCCAGGTGCTTCTTAAGCCAGATCCCGCCAGTGTTAAGCATTTCATTTATCAAATCGAATCTTACAACATGCATGCTACCATTATATTCACTTTACATCTATTGAGACCTAGAAAGCTGATTTTGTTCAAGATTGTCCAACTAGGCTTTTTATCAGCATCATTAAGCTCATTCCTTTTTATGTAAGCCACCCCAAAATATCTGTGCTATAAGAATCATTGCTTTATTTCACAGGAGAGGAGTCTGCAGTACAGAAACAAAAAGTGACTGCTACAAGATCGTAGAGAAGAAACGTAAATGGTGGAAACAGTTGGAAAATAGGTGCTTGATTCTGAGTTATGAGTGCTCTCCATTCTACAAAGGTATTGGAAATGGCTTGAAGCAGGGCTCATGGACTATCACCTCTAAATTACCCACAGTCATTTGCACATTGCCCAGCATATAACGAGACAAATTCTTGTTGAATGAAAAAGGAAGAACAATGGGAGAGACGCAGAGGGAAGAGAGAGAGAAAAGGAGAGACATAGAAATAGAAGGAGGGTCATAAAGATAAAGGGGACAGGAGGAACAAAAGTTCCCATTCATACAATAGTTTTGAATGAAAAATAAAATTGCCTTTTCTGTGCTGTTAGGACATGATTTTCAATTTGCAGAAGTCATTAGTTGCAGACGTTGGCTTCCATGCAGCTTGTCTGATCACCACGACAAAGGCACTGCCTCATCTACAAATAGATGGTCAGATGGATTTCACATCCTGCCCTGGTTCTCCCAACTGCTTGATGATCCTGACAACAGGATTGAAGAGTGATTCTCTCCACCTCAACTGCGGAGGCTTCACTTGCACTCTCTTCTGGAAGATGACAATCACACTCATTAAATTCAACATGAAGGAGCTTCAAAGACGTGTCCTTTCAGAGAAATTGAGCCAGAGCCCTTTTCCATTGCATCAAAGGGAACTGTGATATAATCAGCCATCCAGCCTGAATCTATTGTTAGGACAACAATCTGAACCTTTCTTTTGCCTGTTTGGATCAATGTTAACTGGAACGTACATGGCGGAGCTGATGTCAGTCAAGGCTCAGGTAAAAGAAAGCTATTCCACCGGACACTTGACGCTTACAGGTTTCCACTGTAAGTGCTGCTGTGATGTATTTGAGACACCTGGAGCTCAGATCCCAAGAATGAACACTGGGTGCTCCCACAGTTCTTGACCTTGGGCAAGTCATTTAATTACCCCCGAGGCTCGGTTTTTCCTTCCTAGTGCGCTTAACAACAGAGCTTCTGCAATAAGACAGCACTGGTTAAAGCACCAACTCGGCAACTCTGTAACTGTGGGCAATTTACTGAACCTCTCTGAACCCCAGTTTGCTCACCTGTCACTAGAGACGCTGGAAGTGTGTCCCTTAGAGGTTCTTGTGAGCGCTATGAAGAGAGTGTCTGGTACATGGTTTCCATGGCATAAGATGGTGGTGAGAATGAGGGGTAATCTCACAGTGTTGTGAACATTAAATGACACATTATGTAAGGTGATTTTTAAAATATTAAGGTGTTTTTATTATGACTGAAATGCAGCAGGGTCCTTGCCCCCCATCCCCCAGGTCCTCAGCCTGCCTTTTACCTGTGGAAAAACTTTAGCCAAAGAATAAGTTTAATCAGAGAAGTGAGAAAACGCAAAAACAAAGCAAAACAGTCAAAGGAGACCAAATAATAATAGTTTAGTCATTAAGCAAAGTCAAGGACCTTTAGTTCCTCCTCAGGGGCTATAGATCATATTCTGAGCCATGTCCTGTGAGCTGTCTTATAAACATTGAAACCCTCACCAGGTGGAAGAAGGTAACTCCATGATGACCAGGCTGTAGCCATGACATGAGCTGCCACAGTTCCAAGAACTGGCCTCAAAGAAATGGAAACAAACCGAACCTGGAACTGAAGATTAATTGTACCTAAACTAATCAAGAGGACCAGTTTCACGATGACTGTCGCAGCTGACTGGGCTGTTTCTGCATGTAGCCCCCTGCCTCTGTCTATAAAAGCTCTCGCCCCCTAATTGTCAGAGGAGGGAGTCGGCCTTTGGACAGGGGTGTCTCCCCCACCCCCGGTTGCCAGTATCCGTAATAAAGCAAACTTTCCTTTCCACCAACCTGGCCTCTTTATTGGCTTTTGAGCGGCGAGCAGCCGGACCCCACTTTCGGTTACATGATTACAATTGAAAGTATTAAGGATACTTAAATATTAATACACATTCATTCATTTAATTAGTATTTATTATGGACATATGCAATTGAGCTACCTACAAAACCAGAAAAGAGCTTTGTCCTTTGTAACAAAGGTCAAGAATCACAGACCCCTTGGGAATTCCCTGGCCGTCCAATGGTTAGGACTCTGCACTTTCACTGCCAAGGGCACGGGGAACTAAGATCCCACAAGCTACGTGGCATGGCCAAAAAAATAGAGAGAGTCACAGACTCCTTAACTTACTAAGACTAATTTAATTTACTTTTTTTTTCTTTTCTTCTTTTTTGCATAGATCAGTTTCATACATACCTGAGACGCTTCACTCCCGCGTAGGTGGTTAGATCAGATGCCATTTCTCTTGGTAGTCTTCAAAGCAGGCATGTTTGTGAGCAAGAAAGATCATGTCTGAAGGGTCCCAGACAACATGAAGAGTGCTGTACCTATACAGGACTCCAAATCTCTTCCATTTAGTTGTGCCCTTCTTCCTATGTCGGAAGTCTCCATGTACTTGAAGATTTCTCTGATGCTCTGCCACTGTTTTGACACTGTGCTTGTTTGGCACTCTGTAACAGAATATAAACTTTCACTGCTAAACCAACACATCTCAGTAAAAGTCAGGGAGGAGAGTTGAGTCACATTTAGGGCCGGAGATTTGTCTCTAACCAGAAGCTCAGTGAATTGCTTGATGTAAGTGTCATCTCCCCAGATGGTGAAGTCTGAGGTCCCGAATGGAGTGTGCTGAGGTGGGGGAAGTCGTCTGTGCCGTGCTAAAGTCCTTCCTGATGGCAGTGCAGAACCAGGCAGAGGATGAAGGAAGGGAGGAACATGGCAAATACGAGCTTTAGAAGGATCACTCGGATAGCAGCATAAGGAGTTTTACCCTGCCAAGGTGCTGAGAGATTTTTCAATAAGTAACACAAAATGTTACCTGGAGCATGTATATCACACAAATCTGAGTATTGATTTGGTATAATTTGATGACTGGGTTGGGCTGTGAGATTTTTCACCTGTGGCTGGATTGACTTGGGTCTATATTAGGTAACTCCCAAGTGAGGAGGAAACCACTTTAGAATGGGTACACGTGTCCTTTTACTGGAAGTGAGAGCTTTTATTCTTCAAAGGAATCAGATTTTCCAGTGACAAGGCTCCTGTCAGGAGAAACTGGTTTTGGATTGAGTGACCAGTCTCAGTTTCTTTCCTTTCCTTATTTTTTGGGAGGGTGGGTACAGATTGGGAGTGCATCTGCGGGGGAAATTACATAGCAGAAGAGGCAATAATGTCTACCCTAGCGGATTGTTGTGACTATTAAATTAGATAGTAGAAGTCAATAGAAGGATGTGTCTTCATAAATAAGAGATTCAACGACGAAGGTGAGTAGTAATTATTGTTATTATTTCAGTGGAAAATAGGATTTTAAAAAAAAAGCATCATTCCTCTGTGGGTAGCTCGGAGGCTATCTGGAGAGGTAGACAAGCAGACAGGTCATTTGGGTACAGGTCCATATAACAACCTGCCTCTTGAAAGTCCACGGCAGGAAGCCCAGGGATGCCGCCATGCCTCAAGCAGCAGAGAGGGCAGACAAGCCCAGGAAATTTTTCTCAGAGAAGGTGACAGCTGAGCTAAGCTCTGGATGGACCAGGATACCTGGGCTGTTACAGGATTTGGAAACGGAGAATAAAATCTATTTTGAGTCAGTTTTCCTTCTAGAGAATGAAATACAAGAAGTGAAATTTAGATTCTTGTGGAATTGGTTTCCTTTATTAATGGTGCCTAATGGCCTGTAATTAAGGCACAACTTGTTAGCTAAACCAACAATTACTGTTTGTTTGAAGTGCAAAGGGAGAATAATGAGTGACCTTATTCCACAGATTTCCTTTCTTTTAGTAGCTTTAGCAATCTCCGGTTGAGTTTCAGTGTCTCTCTCTCCCTTTCCCTCCCTCCCTCTCTCCCTCTCTCTCCCTCCCTCTTTTTTTCTATCTCTCTCCCTCTCTCCCCCCACTCTCCCTCTCTCTCCCTCTCCCTCTCCCTCTCCTTCTCTCTCTCTCTCTCTCTCTCTCTCTCTCTCTGTCCTCCTCCCTCACTCTCTACACCCCTCACTTCCCCTGGACACAGATACCCATGCTCACGTGTGCGCACACAAATACACACACACACTGAGTAGAATCTTTTAATCTATACAGAAATTAGCTTGCTCTCTTTAAGCATTTGGGAAAAACTGCCCTTCATTTAAACATATTTCACAGCTTTCATGACCACTCCACCTTTGCTCCAACTCCTGGTGTCTGTATCAAAATGAGTCTTAAACAGGAAGAAGGATGTGGATGGGTGGGTAGGTTGGTGAAGCAAAGTAACCATGGCTGGGTTAGATGGTAGAACACTTGAGAAACAGGACCACATTGACCCTTTTAATTCATTGTGAGATGGATTTCCTGTTGGAGATGGCCATTGCTGTTGTGACATGGGCAGAAATGTGTGTGTGTGTATATGTGTGTGTGTGTGTGTGAGAGAGAGAGAGAAAGAGATACAGAGAGACCCAGAGAGAGAGGGAGATTATTTCCAAGGCATAGGAAAGCTGGCAGAGGAGCCTGGGAGGTACATCTAGGCCAGTAGTTGTCATCCTGAAAAGCAAGGGCAGGTGTGGGGAGGGGTGGGACTGAAGCTTCTTGTAGCCACGTAGCTCAGCGTGGCAGGGAAGGAGACACCCTTCTTTGTCGCAGGCATTCTGTGGATGCTTGGAGTGGGTGTGGGGAAGCTGGTGGTGTTTTTCTAAAGTTTCTGCTATTTCGCACATCTGTGCATTTAACAGAGAGGAAAAAATCAGAGGAACAGATGCAGATGTGTGGTCGGTATGGATCTATAGGGAGGGTCTTTTGAGCACATATAGGCGGAACACCAATTCTTCTCGGCAGGTATCTCTTCCATGGAAAAGAAAGACATGGCTATTCTGACATCGTCCTGGACATGGGTTGCTATTAGCCCAGGACGTGGATGACTAGCGAATGCATAGCTGTTATGAAGTGAAAGAAGGAAGGGATCACATCACATACAAAACTGTTTTTGTCATAATTTCTTCTTAAAGAGCTTGTCAGTGCTACTCTACCGAAAATTAGCTGTCACTTAATAACAGGACCTCCTTAGATGAATCTTTAAATTCTCTGGAAGATAATTTTTATAACTATTGATTAATCCACATATAACCCCTCTAAGGTTTGTTTAGTCTTAATTCTTTGTTGTCTTGATAAAATTCCAAGTTGAAAGAATCCCTTTAAGGAGTGTGAGAGAGAGAGAAAGAGAGAGAGAGAGAGAGAGAGATTGAAATTAAGACATGGAGTAGTATCTTTGGAGACAAGCACATTTGAGTTCAGGTCCTGGGTCTGTCATTTATTTATTATCAGTGCTGAGTTTTCAACCTTGCTTTCATTCTCCTTACCTTTAAAATGAGGCTATAAACTCATACTCATAAATACTGGAAAGACTTTACAAGTATTGAATAAAATAATGTAAAAATCCATAGTGTGAGGCCTGACATATAATCAGTGCCTCATATATAATAATAGCTATTCTTTATGGCTGTGCATTGAATTGTATCCCCTCAAGTACATATGTTGAAGCCCTAACCCTCAATGTGACTGTCTCTGGAGATAGGGCCTTTAAGAAGGTAATTAAGGTTAAGTGAGGTTATAAGGGTGGAGTCCTACACCTATAGGATTGGTGTATAAGAAGAAGAAGAGAGACTAAAGCTGTCTCCAAGAGGCCAGTAAGAGACCTCTCACCAGAAACTGAATTTGTAGGCACCTTCATCATGGACTTCCAACCTCCTGAACTGGGAGATGTCTCTTAAGTTGCCCAGCAGGTTGTGTTCTGTTTGGGCAGCCTGAGCCCACTAAGCCACTTTAATTGCATTATTATATCACCTCTTTGGTCCCACTCGAACCACCTCAGAGTTACTGCCACAAGGCCAAGAATAGAAAGCCTCACCATGAAAGGCAGTGGGGAAGGGGTTGATTCCTCAGGGATGGAGGATGGGGCTGTCACTCCCCAGAACATGGACCATGAGTTCTCTCTCAGCCCTTATGATCTCCAGAGACCCTTGTCTAACCTTCTCCAGTTCTTGGGTAAAGTACAGAAACATGCACAGAGAAGAGGTGAACCTCTCCTCTCTAACGTTACATGAAGGCCATTTTCTACCCAACGAGGTCAACTCCAAATTACCTAAAGAATTTCAAAGAACGTTCATGGTTTCCCAAGGCAGAAGTATACACATTTTCATATAGAGTTTCAGTGAGTCAACAGTAATAGAAAAGATAGGCGAAATGTCCATCTTGAGTGACCTTTAAAGTTAAACCCATTAATAGTAGGGTAGCCAGCAGTGGCTGCACATAAAGAAGACAGACGGAGCAATGTTGGTAATCAAACATGATCAAATCCTGCTGCTGCAGACTACTGTTCCCCAGAGTTAGAAAACCCAGGTGAAAGTATGACTTCTTCCTAGCTCTCTGTGCTCCAGGGAACACATTTCACAGACAGTCTCTGGCTACAGGTAGAATTCTATCATAGCAAACTCAAAGCTGGTGGGCAGGGCACCCATGCCATTCAATACTGTGTAACTGTGGTTTAAGATTTAGAATAAATCCAAATAAAAACGAGCTACTTACAGATTCTTTTGACACATAGCTCCTTCTTTGCCCCTCCCTTGTATGGATTGCAAAGGACGATGAAAATAGCATGCGTTTTCGGGGTCACTCCTCTGAGTCTGATTCTCAAAATCTGCTGATGTTGAGTTGTATAACCTGGCCTCTTACCCCTCAGGGCTCACCTGCTTTTTCTGTCACACCAGACGAATAATACATATCTCTCACAGTGCCTGGATTAAATTACAAATATTACCTAGGAAGCCAGTAGAAACATTCCTGGCACACAACAGCTTCCCAAGAAGGATCTGCTTTCTTCCTCTTGTCATGATATTATTGCATTTTTAAACATTAAGAGAGAAAGCAGGATGTATGGGTGTTGAAGTCAGAAGACCTGGGTTTGAGACCTGGCTCTGCTATTGACTGACAAGTTGGCTAAACAAAAGGCACCAAGCTTTCTGGGTTTCAGTTTCCTCATCTGTACAATAGAAATAACATTACTCATACTTCTTTCCCCTTATATGATTGTTGTTCAAGTAGTTTAAATGACAGAGCAGGAAAGTGTTTATAGTGTACTACACTATAAACCAATGTTCAGTAGTACAGGGCTTAGAGGTAGGAGAATTCTTCGTCTCAGAATGATCTCTACATTAATAGAATGAAACTCAAATTCCCTGCCATGAAGGATGAGAAATTCCAGGAGGAAATTGTGCATATAGTAACAGGATTGTATTTTTACTGAAAATATTTACCTCTTAGGTAATTCTAACATGTCTTTCCTGGTGAAAACTATCCCAGTATACAAAGATGTGATATTATGATGACAAGTAGAGAGGTGTAATTAATAGTGCTCTCATTAACTTCTAGTCCTCTGATATGTTATTTGGTTTAAAAATTACATCTAAATTGTAAAATAGGAATTACTGTCCTTATATTAAAGATTAAAAAACAAATAAAAAGCTATGCAATTATGTTAACAGAAGATAAATTAAAATAGTGGAGCTTGAATTCAGACCCAGGCGTGTCTCATTCACTGTCTCCATCCTAACTCTGCTTTTAGAGGGTCTCATGCTCCATCAACTGGTCTTGAAGGACAAAGGCTCAGGATGGAGACTCATCATCACGGTATGGGTGCTATTTAGTGAGCGACAAGTTTTACACGTCAGTTTCTTAGTCTAGCAGATGAATAAAATGATGAATGAGTGAATATTGTAGGACATTTCTGTGTAATAATGTTTTAACTCCCAGCAGTTGGCTAGAAGACAAAACCTTATCAGTCTGAATTTTGAGTTTTTCTCAGTAGACAGCATGGATCTATTTCTTTGATCATAACATTATGGATAACAGAGTGAAAATGGAATATTAGAGGAAAATTAAGGAGATCAAGACATACTTTGGAACTTACAACTTCCAAGTCTGAAAATCCCCCTAGGTAAAATAATGATTTTACCCACACCTACTATGTCGTAATACCCTTTCTGGGTCTCGAAGAAATAAAATTTTTGTAACTGAAGGAATTAAAGGACTTACAGTTATTTCTACAAATCATGAAAAATAACTTTAAGTTAATTATTTAATAATTTCAATATCATACTTCATTATCTATAGAAAACCTGTAATCAAAGGTAAACTACAAGCATCAATTCATGGAGAGACCCACAAGTTCATAACTTGAATGGTCACCAAAGATAGTCATCAACAATTCCTCCCCGCCCCCCGCCCCCGTAATAAGTTCCTCCTCTCAAAAGTGGAATCAGTTTCCCTTTCTCTTGAATCCTGACTGGCTGACGACTTGCTTATATAACAGGTCATGAAAATATTTCTGTGGACTTTCAGGCCTAGCCCTTAAGAGGCATATGGAAGGTTGACCTTTTGCTTGCTTGACACCCAGCTGCCATGCAAAAAATGTCCAAGCTACCCTGCTGGAGAGAAATGCCATGGGGGGAGACTTCGGAGGATGAGGCACCATATGGGGAGTGGGGCCATGTGGAGGAGAATTGCGATGCCCTATCTGACAGTCAGCTCTAAGGCCACAAACACGTGAGTGAGGCTTTCATGGACCTTGTAGGTCAACTCAGTCATCACCTGATGCAAAACCACTAAGTGACCGTAGCAGAGACCATGGAAAACAGAAGAACCACCTAATCAACCTACAACATCGTGAGAAAAACACAAATTATTGTTGCTTAAACCATGGGTTTTTGGGGGTGGTTTGTTATGAGATAAAAAGGGACTAAAATCAAATCTCCCATCACAACAGTTTCTCCATTGTGCAGTGAAGTGGGATGGGACAGAGTGGGTGTGCAGGGTGTGCGTATGGTGGGAAGCAGGGATCTGTGTACTTTCCCTGATACCACCCTGCAGTGTTTCTGGGTACCACTGATGAATACATGAGTGATCTGTTCATCTAAACAGCTGTAATTTATTTAGAATGTGTCTTGAGAATGTACTGAATAGCCTTGTCTCTCATGAGTTTGCAAAAGTTGCAGAGGAAAGTTTGCAAAAGTTGCAGATGAAAGTTTGCAAAAGTTGCAGAGGAAAGTTTACTGGAGTTCACTGAATAGGGCTCTTGATTATAGTTATACATCAATCAGTCCATCCAGCAGTTTTTTGGATTCTGCTGAGCTCTATGCTTATCACCTTGATCAAAAGTGCTATGTAAACACTTGGAGAAATGCCATCCTTATCTTTTGACAAAACTCACTGTGAGTAACCAATGTTACCAAGGGAAATGTAGAGCATGTAACGTGAGAAGAGTGATGTAACAACTCATCACAAACTTAGTGGCTTAAAATGAGATAAATTTGTGTCTCACAGTTTCCATGTGGCTGGAGTCTGGGTAAAGCTTAGCTGGATCCTCTGCTCATGGTCTCACAAGGCAGAAGTCAAAGTATGATTTGGCCTGCTTTCCTTTCTAGGGTTTGGAATCTTGTTCTGAGTTTACATAATGGTTAGCAGGATTCAGTTCCTTTCGGTTTTAGGACTGAGGTTCTTGCTTTCTTGATGAAGGTCAGTTGGGGCTACTCTCAGCACCCAGAGCCCACCCAGAGTTTCTCTTATAACCTGGCAGCTCACTTCTTGCAGGCCAGCAGGAGAAAGAATCTCGCACTGTAGTCCCCTATGGTAGAGTCATATAATATATCGTAATTTTGGGAGTGATTATCCAATTACCTTCGTCATATCTTATTGGCTAGAAGTAAGTCACATTTTCCACCCGCATTCAAGAGCAGGAGTTTATGCAAGGGCATGTTCACTGGGGCTCATCTTAGAATTCTGCCCACCACATTGCCTTAGGAGAGGTTGCTCCCCAAACATCTTCTGGTAAAGATTGCAATTGTAACACCACAGTGTGTGGAATAGCTCCCAGATTATCGCTGATCCTTCTGTGAAGAGGCACCCACAAAGCCACTGTACAAGTAAGGGAGGCCCACGGAGTTCAGAAGGGGAGGAGTGAGGTGCAAGAGAAAGATTCTTCTGGAAACATGCATATTCAAAATACCAGGGGTGCTAGAATGAAAACTGCTAGATGGAAATCCAAAAGCCTTGAGTGTGGCTGAAAGGAAAGTGTCATCCTTAGTGTTTTCCTTAAATGCCAAGGCACTTCATCAGAAAGTTTCCAGTGATTATTTTTTCCTGGGTCTTACCAAATTAGTTTGAATAAGTGTATGACAATAAATCTAATCTCTGGAAAACTAATTGTACGTAGTGATGATGACTTCTGTGAACAGTGCTCCAGGGAAGAACTTGTTTACTTTTGTGGAGGCAGATTTTAATAGGGCAGCCACATTATGCTAGGCTACTTCACATAAGAACTGCATTTATTCTTCCCAAGGAGATAATGCTATTTCCACTTTCTATTGTAGAAAACAAGACCCAGCGAAATAAATAATTCGCTCCATCTAGGTGGTGGTTGCCTTAAGAGCTGGGACTATGCCTTGGTCACGTCTGTATATCCAGTGCCGTCAGATCATAGAAATCAATCCTATCCATCGGTGGATCAGTGGGTATCACACAGCTGCTAAATGGCATTGTCAGGATTCAATCCCCAGTTCCTCTAAATTCAAGGTCCAAGCCATTCTACTACCATGGCACCCTCTTCATCAAAGTTAGGGATTCTCCCCTTTTTCTTGGGTCTCTATCACATGATCCTAGGTGTTCATTTCTGTGTGTTATTCATCAGTAGGAATGTTTTTAGTGTTTCAGATGAGGAGTCATTCATCAGAGAATGATTACAGAGTGTGCCCCAAAGGGAACTTTCTGGGGCATGTAGTAGGGAAGGAAGAGTAGAAGGGCAGGAATGGGACAAGGGTGTTATGAGTAAGACATTAGCCTGGGGTACAAGATATAAGGAGGCTCCAAAAAACTCAGTAATCCTGATAAATAATATTTTAATGCAAGATTTTTAAAAAATCAAAATTCATGCAGAAACATTTGTGATGAATAAAATACCTAAATTTTAAATAAAGGCAGGATCTGACCCTACATTTACCGGACTTGTCTCACTTGCTTCACCCTTATTGCTCTCTTGAGGGAGGAGAAGGAAGGGGAGAGAGAAGCAGCAAAAATAGGGTCAGACAGAAAGAGAGCAGAGAAAGGAAACTGTCATGCTCCCATCTCCCCAGCCTTCTAAGAACTGGAATGGGGGAGAAGAAAATGACCTCTGGTCCACAGAGATCAGATTCCAGAGAAGTGACTGCAATCTCTACAAAAAGTGCTAAAGCAGAAGCTTACCCAGTAAGCCACCATATCCATGGTTTCACATGTCAGGAGACCGTGTCCTAGTCTGGACTTCGGCACTGACTTACCGCGATTTGGGTCCAGTGCCTTTCTCCCCTCTGGGCCTCAATTAACCCATTAGTAAGGTGGGAGTCTGGAGACAGATACTTTCTGAGGTCCCTCCCAGCTCAGACATTCTGGAAGGCTAGACTGTGGAGTAGCAGTACCTTGGGAGGATACTCTGTCTCTTGTTCTATGTGAAAGGGCAGAATTACAGAGAAAGCTTTCCAATGGGTCAAATATGAACATCTGCTGTCTATTGACCTTCCTTGGCTCTTTCCTCTTTTGTTTGGCAGTCAGTGGGTCACAAGAAGAGGCCAGCAATCATTTCTACTGGTCCCCAAATGTCAGGCCACAAGGAGGGTTGATTGAAGCGTTTATCTTCTTGTGACTCAGAGCTGATGATATAATGCTTGCAGCTACCTCGTAACTGGGCTTATGTTTAAGACAATGGCTGCTGCATAAGGATCCTTACATGTGAATAATAGTTGTGAGGCTGCATGCAGAGAGGTTGTCTCCAGCACACAGCTGGCTGGTTTCAAGTTCTGTCTCTGCCCCTTACAGGTGCGCTGGTCAGGGCACAGCCAGGATGCAGAGCATGCAATTTACTTTGACGAATGGAGAGAATTTGCAAATGATTGTTAACAGGGAATAAAGTGGTTAACTAGGTGACGGAAAGGGTAAGAAGCGAACTCTAAGGCATCACAGAAGTAGCAACTGCTGGATGTACCTACTGCCCCCAGGTCTGAGGGGATGAAGGTTTTAGGTGATTAAATCATTGAACCATAACATAGGGCCCCTTAGAGCTAAAACACAGACTTCTGAGAAGAAGGCCAGCTGGCTGGTGAGCTTTGGGGGGTGCACAGTAGAGCTTGTCCTACAAGTGGCAGAAAAACTGCAAAGTGGATTTAGCTGTAACAATAGGAAAACATGGCTTCTGCCCGGGGAACAGGTGTTCTAGGGGACTCACAGTGGACAGGAAGTGATACAAGTGGCAAACAGGAAACAGCAGGTCCCTTGTCCTTGCAGAGGCTTATGGGAACCTGGGTGGCAAAGTAGACACGTGCTTTGCAGAGCCCCAGCCTCAGCATCACAAGGCAGAGAATAGAAGGGAGGTTTGGAGCTGAGAGTCAACAACTGCACAACTGGCACACTAGCTACTTAACCTTAGGCAAATCAGCTGACCTTTCTGTGCATCTGTTTGCTCATCTGTAAAATAGGAATAATAATGGAATCCTCTGCATAGCCTTGCTATAAAAATTAGATTAGGTAATCCCACAAAAGCGCTTACAACAGTCCCTGCAAAAAAATATGTGCTCAATAAAATTTATCCAGCGTTATTATACAAAGGGAAGAGGTGAGGACAAATATTCTGTCCTGCCCCAGGCACTAGATTGGGATTTTCCATATATTTTGTAGCTTAATATCCAGTGACCGAGACGTGAGTGCCATTTTCCTGATGTTTCCACGTGAGGAGATTTGACAAGTTTACTGAAGGCACGCAGGTAGAAGGATTTTGCCGAGCAGGACTTCATGTCAAGATGTGTTCCACTCCAAAGACTATACTGTTCTCATGGCAACGTGCTGCTTCCCCTGGAACAGGAGACACAAGGCAATTCTTATTCTTATTTCACCTCCCACTTATGAAAAGCTAAGCTAGGCCTTACTCTTTCTAAACCCCAGATCAGCCACCTGTAAAATGAGAATAAAACACTTATTTGTAACACCTGATCAAACTTTATAAAAAATAGAAAAACTGATCTCAATAGACACCAGGTCCAGCAAGATAAAATATTTAGGGGAGAACACAAAGTCCTATAGGGTAACCCTACAAATGACAGCGCTGTGCAAAGTATGTAAAAACCACAGGACTTAGGGAAAAAGGGGAGAGGTCACAACACTCAAAAACGTCAACAATGACACGCGCTCACAAAGATAAGCACCTAATAAAAATGGTACAGAGTCGTGCACACGTTCAGTGGTGAAGATACACATACACGCCACAATAAACATGACATTTTTCCTTGGAGAAGGCTTGAAGTTTGCTGACTGGCCGTGGTTGTCAGAGGGGGCAGCGGATGAGCTATAGTGAAGTAGAGGAAAGAGGGTGATCAGAAATTGGAGAGCAGATTCTCATACCAGACGTGGCTGGGTGTCATTACATATTTGGCCTTCCTCAGTAGCTGGGAGAGGTGTGAAGCCTGTGTATTTTGCGTAATCCTATGAAGCTTGGTCGGCTGAATGCTATTTCCAAGTGATGAAATCATGCATACACAAACACAGAAACACATGATGCTCAAGTTATCCCCTAACGTATCCATCATGCCGGAACGAATTCACATTATCAAAACAAGTGTTTTGAAACGGACCGTTTTTAAATCCAAGCACTTAGCCAGCACTAAGATGGAAGGGACCTGGGTTAGCAGCCATGTGGATGAGGACGTCTCTTCAGTAGGCGATCAGTGCCCCGTGAAAGCAGTGTGCTGGGTAAATGAAAACCCAGTTTGCATTAAGAAATGATAGAGTAGGACAACAGTAGCAATAATACTAAAGTAGCTATTCCATGTTTAATCTGTGCTATGATGCTGGGTGCCCTGCTTATGTCATCTCATGGTATCTTGTTGATTCCCCTGAGCAGTGCTGTGAGGTAGGGTTTTGCAGAAGAAGAAATTGTAGTTCATAGTTTTTTTCTTTTTCTTTTTTCTTTTTTTGCGGTAGGCGGGCCTCTCACTGCCGTGGCCTCTCCCACTGCAGAGCACAGGCTCCGGACGCGCAGGCTCAGAAGCCATGGCTCACGGGCCCAGCCGCTCTGTGCGTGGCATGTGGGATCTTCCCAGGCCGGAGCATGAACCCATGTTCCCTGCGTCGGCAGGCGGACTCTCAACCACTGCGCCACCAGGGAAGCCCTGTAGTGCATAGGTTTTAAATCACTTGTCCTTAGTGTGGGCCGTCTGGGATTTGAATTTAGTCCCCTGACTCTGAAGATGCTTCAGCAGACATTGGACAGCCATGTTTTATGGAGGAGATACAGGTATTTAGAGAAAGTCTGCTTACATGTGCTCATGCGGTTAAAAATAATAACAATTATCACATGTAAAAGCATCTTGGAAAATTTAGAACATTCTTCACAAACGATGCAATGCTTTTATTTTTAAATGGGTTATCATAACACTTTATATTTCTTTTTACAATGCTGTCTTATATAGCATCTTAGTTGAATCTCATAGCAACTTGGTGAAAATCAAACAGATATTCTATCCCCATTTCACAGACAGGGATCTGGGTGGGCAAGATTATGTTAATTTATTCAACACACAATTAGAATCTCTTCTGTGCCAGGCAGAGCCAGCACCATCCCCAGAGAAGATGCTGGTCTACTGAGATGACAGACCGTGGAACACATTTCCTGTAAGCATGTGGGTATCATTATCGCCATTAATCCCGAGACCAGGATTTAAGGCAGTGGATTCCTGGTGCAAAGTAATTTCCACTGAATGATGCCGCTGCCTGTATTGTCTGGTGAGAGAACCTGTATCTTTCCTGCTCTACTGAGTGTAAGTTCATCTTAAACGCTGAGTCTTCTCTAAATGACTAACCAGGCCAGACTCTCTTAAGCAGAATGACACCACTTGGACTTGGACACAGCACGGTCTCTATCTAGATACCCTGGACTAGAATAAGAAGCAATGCCTTTTGAACTATGCGTTTATTCTGCAGAAGTTCTCCATGCCCTCCACCCCCAGCCTCTCAGATGTGCCCCCATCTTCTTTGTAGGTGCAGAGCCTCCTCTTTGCCCCATGCTGTGCTATAGTTGTTGTTGGACCGCCCGCCTATCTTCCTCACTAACCCAGAGCTTCCAGGGAGCAGAAACAGGCTATGTTCATCTTAGGACCATAGGCTCCAGCCCTGTGCTTACACACAAAACGTGCCCATGTCAGCTCCCTGAGGACAGGGACCTTGTCCCAAGGCCTGTGGCATCTAGGCCAGTCCCTGGCAGCATGGAGGTACACATTAATATTTGTTAACTGACTGTATGTTCCTTTTCATTAAATCAAATAATTAAATAAATATCTGTACAAAATTCTGTGATCAATGAAAAACAATCCAGGAACTTTTAATGACATGAGGAGATGTTCAGAGTATAATGCTGAGTGAAAAATTAAAAAATGAAGCTATAAATATGCAAATTCGATATCACTCCCATTATGTTTAAGAAGCGACCTCTGGGGCTTCCCTGGTGGCGCAGTGGTTGAGAGTCCGCCTGTCGATGCAGGGGACATGGGTTCATGCCCTGGGCTGGGAAGATCCCACATGCCGCGGAACGGCTGGGCCCGTGAGCCATGGCCGCTGAACCTGTGCGTCCGGAGCCTGCGCTCCACAACGGGCGAGGTCACAACAGTGAGAGGCCCAGGTACCGCAAAAAAAAAAAAAGTGACCTCTGGTTTACAATGGCTGTTCCTGGGTTCTGAGACTTGGGGTGACTTTTATTCTCAGCATTATACCTTTAGGTCATGTTTTCCCAAATTATCTAAAATAAATCTGCCTTATTTGAAAAGTTAAATCACTTTAAGAACAAATAATTCCACGGAATGCTTTCGCTGGTGTGTTTATTCATTTGGGCGCTTTTAGGGATAGGATGACTGCTGATAAGGGAAAATAGAGCAAAATTGTTTTCCTGTCTTGGCTTTAAGAAGTCCAAACTTTCTTTCAGTTCAATGACTCTGGGAATTCTCACAGTTAAGTGGTGGTCACCACAGCGGGCAGTGCCCTGAGAGAGAGCATCTTTATTTCTGGTTGCTATGACAGAGGTGAGAAAGGATCTGGGAACACTAGGGCCTTACAGCCTTGTTTTATTGTGCTTTGTTTATTCTAATTGTGTGGGTTTGTTTCAGTGCCTGGAGGTGGTGCAAAATTAAAACACATTAGCATTGACTAAACCAAGGATGATTTCCAGTATTTTTTTTTAGGGTCTCTGAGTGTTCTATGGAAAAATTGTTGAAAACATTAGTCCCCTACATTTATTTTTATTTCATCACCGTATATGCCACTTCAAAAAGAAAAAGAAAATTACTGTCATGAATATAGTCCTTTTCACAATGACGTAATCATTCCATATTAAAAAAAACCAGGGGTCAACATAATATCCCACATAGGCCAAATCTGGCCCACAGCTTGTTTTTATATGGCCTGTGAGTTAAGAATGTCTTTTACATTTTTAAATGATTTGAAAACAAATCGAAAGAAGAATAATGTTTCGTGATGTGGGAAACCTATGAAATTCAAATTTCAGTGTTCATAAATACAATTTTATTGGAATGCAACCACACCCATCCGTCAGTATATTGTCTATGGTGGCTTTTTATCAGCAAAGTAGAGTAGGGTGGTTGTGATAGAGACCAAATGGCCTGCAGGCCTGAAATATCGGCTCAGGCAGCCCTTTACAGAAACCATTTGCTGACTCCGGTATCAGACCTATGTCAGTACTGAAAGGAAACTTGGAATGACTTCAACCCCTATAAAGATGAAAGGAGATCAGATTCAAAAAGAGACTCAGAATTTTGGTGTGGTTTTTTTTTGCAGTTCTATATGTTAACTCACACCAAAATTCTATTTTCTTTTTCTTTTCTTTTTTTCCTTTTTATTATTATTATTTTTTTGCTGTACGCGGGCTTCTCACTGTTGCGGCCTCTCCGGTGGCGGAGCACAGGCTCCAGACGCGCAGGCTCAGCGGCCATGGCTCACGGGCCCAGCTGCTCCGCGGCATGTGGGATCCTCCCGGACTGGGGCACGAACCCGTGTCTCCTGCATCGGCAGGCGGACTCTCAACCACTGCGCCACCAGGGAAGCCCCTATTTTCTTTTTAATTGAAGTATAGTTGATTTACAAGGTTGTGTTAGCTTCAGGTGTACAGCAAAGTGATTCAGACATAGATAGATATTCTTGTTCAGATTCTTTTCCCTTATAGGTTATTACAAAATATTGAGTAGAGTTCGCTGCGCTCTACAGTAGGTCCTTGTTGGTTATTTTATACACAGTACTGTGTATCTGTTAATCCCAAACTATTAATTTATCTTCTCCCACTCCCAACTGCCCCATTATCCCCTTTGGTAACCATAAGTTTGTTTTCTATGTCTGTGAGTCTATGTCTGTTTTGTAAATAAGTTCATTTATATCATTTTTTAAGATTCCACATGTAAGTGATTTCATATGACATTTGTCTTTATCTGAGAAAAAGACTCAGAATTTTGAGCTGGAAGAAATCCGGAAAACATACAGAGTCCCACGGAGACGTGGTTCAGGCCTTCCCCCTCTGTCGTCTGAAGGCTCCAGCAGCCTCTGAACCCGCCCCTGCCTCTCACCTTGACCCCCACGCTGCACACCCGCCATCTAAGCCACCCTCCCACCCCCCTCCACAACTGTGCCGCATTTACCTTCACAAAGGGAAAATGTGATCACACCACTCTCCTGCTTAAAGCCCTCCCAGGGCTCCCAATAACCCATGATAGGTCTTCACTCTGCCTTGAGGAGTCCTGGAGGAATGTGTAAGGTACAGAAATGGTACAAGAGGGTGTGTTGAGTGGGCAGATATAAGGATCCTCCTCTCTGCGTCTTCACTTCAACCAGAAAAGCTCTACGTTTGCCTTATTTATATATTGTATTTTATTTGAAGAAAGGATTCTGTTTTTAAACAATAGCTTGCAAACCACTAAGAGATAAAGTTGAAGCCTCTGGCAACGTCCTCTGTGATGTGGTGTGGTAGACTGTTGGTGCTCACCAAATGTGTCGTGTGCTCTCTTCCGTTTCCCAGTCTCCCCTGCAGGGAATGGGGTTATGTGACAAATTCTTGACAATGACCTGTGAGTAGAAGTGACTCCTGTCATTCCTGGGCTGAGATAACTAGAATCGTCTCCTCCATCTCTTTTTTCTCTCCCTTGGTGACCTGGCAGGCAGGCCACTGGTTCAGGATGCTGTAGCTAAAAGATGGCAAAGCGTGCATCAACCTAGGTCCCTGAATGATCACCTGGAAGATTATCCTTCCCTCTGACCTACTTGAGACATGTAAATTAAATGAAAAGTGAACTTTTACAGTGGAAAACCTCTGGAATTTTGAGCTCTACTTATTAGTAGAGAATAACATTCCTATCCTGACAAAGGCATCTGGCCTTTGTACATACATCGTTTGCAGTTGGTTTGTTGATGTATTGGTTGGTGGATTAATTGATTCACTCATTCATTCAACAACAGATATACATGAGTAGCCTAATACGTATTATGTCAAGTGCTAGGGATATAAATATGTATCAGCTACAGAGCAAGGTTTCACGACCCAAGCCCCAACCCCTTATAGACCCTGAATCTCAGTCATTCTGAACAGTTTGTATATGCCTGAACTCACCAAAACGTTACATACGTCTGTGCCCTTTCCTGCAATACTTCTCTTGCTTATGGATTGAAAACTCCCAGGATCTGAACAACTGATACCATAACCTGGCTAAAACATACTATAATATTTCCTGTTGTTCAGCAATCTGTTAAACCATTATGGAATAAAGGAAGCATAAAGTCTAGCTGAGTCTACTTGGCCTAAGTCAGTTTGGCCAGTGGGTCACGTGATCTAAGGAAGAAGGAAAACTTCTGCTGTTTGTTGCGATGCCTTCGTTTCATGATGCTCGACATCGAGACATTGAGAAACACGTATGGAGTCCTTCTACCTATGATGATGGGCATGCTCTACATTGACTATGTCAGGCCTGGCAGCCACCAGCCACATGTGGCTATTGAGCAATGAAGATGGGGCTGATGTGACTAAGGAACTGAATTTTTAACTTTAATCACTTTTAAACAGCTACACATGGCTACTTGCCACTTTTTAAACCTATTTCACTCTAGAAAATATTTAGATCTGCTTCTCCAAATTTTTTCTGTCACTATAGCCTATATATAATATTAAAAAAAAAACTGTAAACACATTTGGAAATAACCAAAGAGAAGTTTCTGCCAGTTCAATGCTAAGTCTTCATTGTCTTTACCAATGCTTCCTTCAGGCTCCTTTTGGTCCTTCTCTCAGTTAGATATAGCTCTGGCCTCTAACCCAGGCCGCTAGACCAAAATACAAGGTTGCCAGAGTCCAGAGGTCCCCTCAGTTGCTGAGACCTCACTCTGAGGCCATCTTGCAGAACAGCAAAGGAATAAATTCAGTAGTAACATTAAAAACGTTCCAATAAAGATATTCTAAAAAGATTTATGCATTCTATCAACAATAACAAAAAAAAAATATTAGAAGCCCAGTATATGGCAGGCAGTACTATTCTAGGCATTCGGGGTACAGCAGTGGACGAACCAGAAAAAGATTCCTGACTTTCTCAAACTTGCATTTTAGTAGAGAGACCCAGTCAATAAAGGGAAATAAATAGAATACACAGGTAGCAGTAGAAGTACTATTTGGAGAGAAATGGAGCAGGATAAGGAAGGGAGAGACAGTGGTATTTGAGCAAAGATTGAAAAAAGGTGAAAGAGACATCTGAGTGTCTGGGGGAGGAGCGTTCTAGGTATAACTTCTAATTATCTGAAAAGCAGTATAATGTGCTTGGGACCCAGGAGAAGGGCAGGCACAGGGCCCAGCAAACATCGGGGAAGGTCTGAACTAGAGACAGGGGCGTTGGCCCCTGGAGGACTTGGATGGGCGTAGGGTGCCTCCGTGAACTGAGCTGGAAGCTTGGATCTTTCTAGGTTGAGGGCACTTTTATATTGAATGACTTTAACGTTTCCCCATTTATCTCCTAGAAAAGAGTACAGTGGGGTAAAACAAACACATACCACCCTCCTGGTTACCAAGAGTCAAGGCTTCTAGTCAACCCCTCCCCTCTAAGTATGGGGGGAACATTCTAGATATTATTTCCTCATGGATCCTCACGTGATAGCACTGAATGATTTCTAAGTGTGCCATCCACCTCTAACAATCTCTAACTCCCAGGAATGTTAGGCACATACAAAGTATATTAGTTTTCGAGGGTAACAAAGTGCCACAGGTTGGATGGCTTAAACAACAGAGATTTATTGTCTCAGTTGTGGGCGTGGAAGTCCCAGATGAAGATGTCGGTGGGGCAGGTCCCTTCCGAGGGCTCTGAGGGACAATCTGTTCCATGCCTCTCCCCTACCTTCCGGTGGTTTGCTGACAGTCTCCGGTGTTCCCCAGCTGGTTAGAAACATCACCCCAAACTCTGCCTTCATTGTCACATGGTGTTCTCCTTGTGGACGTGTCTGTGTCAACATTTCCTTTTTTATTAGGACACAGTCATGGCAATTGCAGGCCCACTACTTCAGTATGACCTCATCCTAACTCATTACACCTGCAAAGACTCTATTTCCAAATAAGTCCACATTCTGTGGTACTAGGGATTGGTACTTCAACATATGAATTTGGGGGGAGTGCAAATTGACCTATAACACAAGGTTAAGACTGTGAAACTGAAAGGCTGTTCCCGGCTAGACCTGATCCTTATTCTTTGTGCAGATGTGAGCAACTCGACAGGTTTTTCCCCGAAAGACACTTCTCTCTATACCAATGGGTGGTCATGACAAGAATGACTTATGGAACAGCTTCAAAAATCATGCCGACATGAAAGACACGGATGTTATAATGATTTTTAATGTAAAAGAGAAAAAAAAATCTTATTTGGATCTCTTTTCTTCTAGAAATGGATGTCTATTTTCAAAATATTTCACTGGCAGCTTCAGCAGAAGCGATCTATCGCCCGCAAAGGGGGAGCTGAGCCAACAAATGCATGCAGATATCAATACAAGCTTGGAGTTATACATAAGCAGAGGGAGAGCTGACGGGATGCTGGGCAGCCTTCCACCCAGGCGCTCTCTTATAAAAGGCAGTGTTCCGTTTCCCTTACAAAATACGAAGGGGTTGTGTTTGATATTCATAGAAGCTGGGGCAAAAGAAATCTCTAGTCTATTCTGAGAGTAACTTGCCGTTGACGTGGATCCAACTAGAGAAATCACAATTCTCTACTTTTCAGAACCAATCAAGGTAATGTGCTCTTACCCTAAAGTAGGTAACCTTGTATTTTACTTCTATTTTATAGATCATTAAACAGAAGCCCTAAGTGAATTATTCAAGGTCATGCAGCTTTTCAGTGGCAGAGCTGGGATTAGAAATCATTACTTCAGAGGGTTGCAAAATTCATATTCTTTCCATTACCTGCACTGGTTCCAGACATGAAAACTGGGTTTGAAATCTAAAAGCCAAGAGGGGGAAAAAAGACACTCTAAGATCAATGCATATCTAAATAAGAAAGGCACAAAAAAAACAACTCAAAAACTTCTTAAAGACATAAAGATTAAAAAAAAAAAATCCACCTGTGTGAAAGTTTGATTATAGGATTAAGAATACCAAAGGGCATTTGACGGTTTACTAAGTGTTTTCACACTTAAGACCTCATTTAATCCTCAGAAGTTTACGGGATGTTTACTTGGTTTTACAATGAGGAAATCGAGGCCCAAGATAGTAAAGGATGAAATTAACATGTCCCTGACAGGATGTAGCTTAGCAGAACTCAAACCTGTATTTAAAGCAAAAACAAATATTAATTCACCTAATCTAGTTTTATCCCTTACCATTTGTTTGCTTTGATCTTGGCCCTTTAATGAAGCAGGCAGGCCAATGAAAGCAGTTTCTAGGGATCTATCATGGCCCCTCTCTGTGCTGTCGACCCTCTATTGACCCCTCCTCACCGTTGTTTTAGGATTCTGCTGCTGGTGCCACTGCGAGCTCTCCTGGGATTTGCCTCGCAGGGAGAGGTGTGCAGGGTGCAGGACATGGGGGTGGGAGCTGGAGAACCCTCTTCCCTGGCTTCGCTGCCTTGCTGCATTTTTGTGCAACCCCTTAGCTTTGGTTAAGAGTCAATCTCTCTCCCCCTCTAGCCCTGAGCAGCTCACGCCAGCTGGCCTGATGCTGAGTGAGAACAGGGGCGCGGCTGGGTGGCCAGGAGGCCCAATGCTCACACTTTTCTCTCCCTCGCCAGGCTCAACACAGACAATGTCTTCCCTCAGGGCTCAGATCCACACTGCAAAATGCCCATAGACACTACTCAAACCAAGGAGGCAGAAGGAGGAGGAAGGACCCCCCTGTGCTATGTGGCTGCTTCCCACTAGCTATCTATTTTACGTTTGGTAGTGTATATATGTCCGTGCCACTCTCTCACTTCGTCCCAGCTTACCCTGCCCCCTCCCCATATCCTTTGCGCATCCTGGTCCTTCAGAGGGTCCCCTCTAGGGCTGGCCTTGATTTACATCTCTATACAACACCTGTGTGTCCGTGCTTCTGTTTCTTCCTTGAGCTTGTGGACACTTGGAGGGCAGGACCGTGCACCCCTTTCATGTTTGGATGTTCAGCATCTAACACGAACAGACATTTGGGGATTTGTTCCAAAGTAAATGAGTGGGTGGATTCTGTGATATGGCCTGTTGAGCATGTGCTATTAGAAATGTTTTGAACTGGAAAGCAAGGTGAAATGGAGAGAGCTGGTGAAGTGCACAGAGAAATATACTAGAAGTCAGGATATGGGGGTTGTCGTTTGAGGTCTGGAAGACCTATGGGGTAAATCCATCTTAGAATTTACTAGCAGGGAAAAAAATCTCTCTCTCTCCCAAGAACCAGTTATTTATTTATTTTTTTAAGATAATAAAAATCATTACATCCATCCTATTTCTTTTGTAGTTTGGCCTTATAAAGTATGGCGTTAAAATTAACATAGCAAGTTAGCCCATTTTAGGGCATAAGAGTGAGAAGAGAATTTATCTTCCCAGTCCCCCTCAGGGTTTTTTTGACCATATATACATTATAAGGATCCTTAAAAAGAAAAATATATAGAGAGATCCTTATATACATTATATGTCTTATATACATTATAAGTATCCTTTATATATATATATGTGTGTGTGTATATATATATATATATATATATATATACTTCAAAAAAAACTTATACTTCTATATAAATATAAGGGCTACACTTTTTTTGGAAGTAGAACTAATAATTTCTAATAACCTTCTGCCTATGAAAGCTAATTCAAATTCTCAGTAGGAAAATAATATTAAATCAACCATTTGAGTTTTAATCACACCTGAATGCCTTCGGGATGATTTTGGAATAATTCATAGACTATTTGATGGGTATTTCATTGATCTGAGCTCTTTTCCACCAGGGCTTTAGACTCACAAGCTCAGGGCTGGAAGGCCTGTCTCTAGCAGCCATAACATCTCCCAGCATCCCCTGATGCCAAGACATGCCCTGCTTCCTGGAACTTCCTGTCTATAAGTATTGGAAAGCTTATACCTTAGACTGAGCCATTCTTTCTATTTCTTCAGATTACTCGTCTGCATCTGGTGTTGACACATAGCATCATACAGAGTATTCTTTTATGTCTATTGCATGGCTGCCCTTATGGGTCTATCTGGGTTTATTACAGTGAGATTTAACCTATGCAGAAGTATCACCCTTATATGAGATGATTTTGAGTTCTTTCTACACTTTTTTGCACTCCCCAAATGTATTTCAGTTTGTCTGTATGTTTGGGCACTGCAATTACTGTTTATTTTTATTCCATGTTTTTCCAAGTTAGCTAATTATAGACTCACAGTGTTTTTGAGTGAGACTCGTAGTGGGAAAAACTTATGATAGCATCCATAAGTTATATGGATGGAGAGGAGACTGGGGCCCAGGGAAGGAAGATGACAGGTGAGAGGTCACCGAGCAAGGTAGAGGTAGTGCTGGTCAAAGAGCTGAGAACTCTGCCTTCTCTGTTCCATGCTGTTCCGGTCCCAGTCCTCTCCCTGCAGGGCCTCTGTGAAGGTTGCTCTCTCATGCTCCAAAGATCTATGACTGTGTGTAATCAAATAGGCCACCTACTCATTCTCATTTTTATTCACACGTATTGCACCCCCCTGCCCCAGTCAATACTTAATGAGCACCAGCTCCTGAGTGAGCATCTATTTAGGTATCACCTCACGTAGCTTGACAACAGCATCACTGATTCAATATCTCTTCCCACTTTACTAACAAGGAAACTGGAGATTTGGGAGAAAAAGGAGCATTCCTCAAATCACGTGGTTAGTAAATAGCACACCTGTGATGCACAGCCAGGTCTGCCTTCTGCTCAGGACTCTGCAGGTTCAACGTCGGGGGTCATGGCCTCTTCCCACATGAAGTACAGCTCCTGGTTTTACACCTTGGGTTTTTGATATTTAAATGCTGAAGTAATACATTAGAATTAGGTGAGACATCTGGATCTGTGATGCAAGAAGCCAGACAGCGGTCCTCCTTCGAGGACGATGGTGACTGGCAGGGAGCACTGGGTGTGAAGCACATGGCTGTGTTCACCTTGTGAAAATTCATTGAGCTGCTAGGATTTGCATATTTTTCTGCATTTATTTACACTTTAATTTTTTAAGTTAAAGTAAGAATTTGAAAGATGTATCTGTCTGGATTCTCAGCATTTGGTCCCCTCTTTTACTCTTTCTACCTCTATGGACAATGGGTACATTCAAAGGTATCCCTCACTGTACATCTCCCAAGTGGGATTTACTAACCACCCCTTTCCCATCCAATCACGCCATCTTCCTGGCCTGATGGAAGCAACTGTGCCCCTCCTCCATGAACTCCCCACCCTCCCACCCGGCCATCCCATCCCAGGTCCCCTCATGTCCACATTCCTTCCTCTCCAGGCCTCTCCTGCTTCCTTTCCTGTGTCTCGTCTCCCATCCCTTCAGCCTCACAGATGGACAGGCTCCTTGCTGCCACGTGGCACCCTGAGCTTCCTTTAGAGGCTCGTCCCACATAGTCATTTCGAGTCAAGCGCACGCTGGGGACAGGGCTCACCGCAGAGGGCTAGCTCAGACCCAAGCCTGGTCTTCCTGCCCTGTTGCAGGCCCTTGCTGCTTGGACCTGCAGGTACCAATGCCCCCCAGTTTCTGCCCAGTCCCACCCTCATGACTGAGTCAGTCCTGGCCTGGTCAGGAAATGTCAGGACCATGGAAGTATTCGATTCTAACATTCTATCAAATCACTAGACTTCTCTGTGTTTGCTTCCTTATGTCCAAAGTGTCAGTTTCAATACTTGCTTTACATATACCTTCAGGAATGCAGTGAGTATCAAACTAGATTTTAAAGACAGCAGTGATAACAATGGCAACAAAACTTTAGGCACAGGTCCACTGTTTTAAGTGACTGAGCTCCAGACTTGTCAGGTCCATCCTGCCTTGGTGGTAGAGAGCTGGGGCCTAACTTGTCTCTATCCTCAGGGAATTCACAGTTTCAGGAAAAAGGAAAACCAAAAAACAGACACGTAAACAATCAGCTCTGCAAAATGCCTGTTTGAATAACGCTTTGCAGCTAAACCCATTTCATTGCCTAGGCTCTATTGCATTTAGTTTTATAACAACCCTGCTGGGTAAACGTTAATACTTCTCTTTGAGCAGAGAAAACTGAGTCCCAGCAGAAGGAAATCTTTCACCTGGAGTCAGGATTTGAATCCAGGATTTTTTGGTCATTGTTGCTTTTCGTTTGTTTGTTTTTGTTTTCACTTCTAAAGCCTAGTTTTTAATCCCTTTTTGACCCAGCACCATAAATGGCTGTTTTTCCATCCAGTGAACCCAAATAGACTGTAACACAACATTTCTAAGAGTACGTCACCATTGTCTGTGACATTTCCTTCCAAGCTGTGACACCCTTTTGTAAGCTTTGATGCTGGTGGGTCGTTCTCCAGTGAAGACTATTTGCTTCACTAATATCAAAATAATGCCTTACTTCTCGAGTTCTCTGCCTTTTTGTGCACTCAAATGGCTTTTTGCTTTAATGCTGAATCATAACATAATCTCCTTGATGATTTTTTTTTTTTTTAAGAAATCTGCTTTTTTTCCAGTTAGCCTGTGAGGTTGTTTCAAAAACTGGTCTCACCTATGCATACTTGGCATCTAGGGAGCTGAAAGAAAAGAGCAGACAGCTAGTATTTATTAGGGGCTACCCGTTGTCACATAGATTGTTTAGTTGGATCATCACAACAGCCCAAGTGTGAACAGCTCTTTGTCCGTCTTACAGAGTCATTTTTAAAAGCCATTGTGGGGCTTCCCTGGTGGCGCAGTGGTTGAGAGTCCGCCTGCGGATGCAGGGGACGCGGGTTCGTGCCCCGGTCCGGGAAGATCCCACATGCCGCGGAGCGGCTGGGCCCGTGAGCCATGGCCGCTGAGCCTGCGCGTCCGGAGTCTGTGCTCCGCAACGGGAGAGGCCACAACAGTGAGAGGCCCACGTACAGCAAAAAAAAAAAAAAAAAAAGCCATAGTGGCGCTCCTAGCATACTTTAAGGCACGCTGTAAGATGCTGGCAATAAATGCCTGCTTGTGAAATGAATGAATAAGTAGAGATTAAATAACTTGGTCAGTCAGCTAGTTGATATCGAACAAAAACTGATCCTTGGCTCACCTGACTCAAAGCCCATGATTTTGGCAACATGCTGGTCTGGCAATCAATGGATCTGGCAACCAGTGGGAGCCAAAAATGTTTACTGAGTTGGAAAGTTGAAGGAAAAAGGAGGGAGTGAAAGAGGAAAGGAAGGAAGGAAGGAAGAAGGAAGGAAGGAAGGACAGGGAGGAAAAAAATAGGGAGAGAAGAAAAACACAGAAAGAGAGGATGAAAACAAGGCAGGAATCTGTCAGCAATGGCTAAACATTAAGTAACTGGGTTGGAAAGATACTGTTTTTACAAAGCCAATGCTGGCTTTCTTCCAGATTTTACTAGTTTTACAGTGATCCCAGAAAGTTCTCTAAACATCAGGTTTTGAAAACACGAAACAGCTCTACAACCGCCACTTGTTTTCAGGGTCTTGACCAACAGAGGATTAATGAGTAATAACAGCTGCTCACGGTGAGCTGAGGAAATCAATACCCAAGAATGCATCACACTGGTTGGCTATGTGAGAGTAAACCCCTCCCCCAGGATTTTATATAAGGTATGCATACACTTAAATTGATAACTTATTAAGAAATTAAGTGATGAGACTCCAGGACATAATTCAGCCAACATACTAAATACTTAGACTCAAGCATTAACCCCACAGAACAGGTGGGAATGCTCCATTCAAGAGGAAGAGCATTTTAACCAAGATCCAGTATAATGAGGGAAGGGAGAAGAGAGACTATTATCAGAGGCAAACATTTTCTTTCTCATTAATCTCCTTATTCAATAATTCTTCTTGTCCTTTCAGCTCTGATTGAAGTTCTAATACGGGTCAGAAAGTTCTTGATATGAAAAAATTGTGATAGTGAGAATATTGGAATACAGATCAGGAGAGCCGGGTTCTAGGATGGGTCTTGCTACTGACACAGACTCTCTCCTTGACCAAACTCCAGGCAGGCTCCTCCAAGCCCTCTGCTGGGCTCAACCTCTAGATCTCAGCCTTGGCCTATACAGACTTTAACAAACACTGACACAGTTTCTGAAGGCTCAAGGCTGCATCTGTAGGTAGACCCCAGCTCCCCTTAAAGTGCTTGCCTGAGAAATCTCAAACCTCTGAAAGAATTGACTGTGTGTTCCAGCTGCAACTTGAGGTTAGGATCCCTGACCCTCAGCCTCTTGGAGGGAAGAGCTTAACTTCTATGAGCACCAGTTAGCAAACCCAGATGTGTTTCACATGGAACAGTGTGCCTCTTCCTTTTTTGTGATTTTTCCCTTTCCTGACTCTACTGAGCCCCTCTGAGCTCCACTTGCTCGCCCCTCATTCTGCCTTTAAGACTCCCAGACCCCTCTGTACAAATGGAGGTCATGTTCAGTTCACACTGGAGTCTTTTTGCTATTGCAGTAATATACTACTGGTTACAACCTGTCCTTGTGACTTTACGTAGACTCTGGCTTTGTTTATCTTTGACACTACACACTTGCGACATGACTTTGGATGAAATGCTTCATTCCTCTGGGTCCCCTCAAGATGGAGGATGTTAAACACTGAAAGATTCAGGAACACTGCTAAATAGGTCATGCCCTTCTGCAGTCTCAGTGTCTGTGGGTGGTAATGCATCGCCAAGGAGAACTTTCTATACTCCCAGAAATAACATTTTGTTTTTAAATAACAGGTTTTAATTGAACCATACCGTAATACAGATTCCTCAGAGAAACTTTGGAAAATATGGAAAAAAAATGTGGAAGAGAAGGAAAGATAATCCCATCATGCAGAGATAACAGTTATTAATATTTGGATGTATTGTGTCCAGTATTTTTTATGCACACAGAGTTATAAACATATTACGGAGATGTATATATTTAACTTTTTTTTTACTTCTTACTTTGAACAAGCTTCCATGTCTTAGTCTTTGAAAAATCTGATTTTTAGTAAGTGATTAGGAAGAACTCCATCAAATGGATTGACCATAACTAATGTGAATATTTTTCCATTGTTGGTCTTTTCAGTTTTTTTGATTACTTTCTTTTTAAAAAATGGCTGCTCTGAGCAACTGCAAACATGGATATATGCATATATTTATGCTTTTGCAAATAATACATTAGAAGGCTTAAATGACTAGTTTAAAGGCCTAGGACCAATTTTAACTTGTCCTGCAGAAAGATTGCAGCAATTTCTCACGCCAGAATATTGTAAGATGGTTCGTGCTCACTAACATCAAATCACAAGTAATAACAACAGCAAAACTCCACAGCACATTCTCTTTATCCCCTAAGAGCAAATTTTATGTTACCAATGTGTTCATAATCATTTCTTTGATTGCTAGTAAGATTAACATTTTTATTTCATATTTACTTCTGATAAATGGAATATTGCCTGCCGTATCAGTAAACAAAGGATGTCACAGCCGTCGGTGATTGCAGCCCTCCAGCGTGAGCTAGGGAGCCCTGAAGAAACACAGGGAGGAAAGAATACCTGCCATCTAGCAGCCATCAGACTGCAACCACTACCTACGGTGAGCCCTGAGGCAACTCAGGATATGAAAACACAGGATACTGGCCCCAGATAGCTGAGGTACTTATCAAAGGAATGATTTCAGTGAGCCCGACTCTTGCATCTTCTCATACATAGAAAAGTGGTAAATTCCTTAACTTGGGATATCTGGTTTTCTTTAATTAACAATAATCTTTTGACGTTCAGACTACCTGCCCTTTGTTGCAAAATTTCTGTATAACCTAGCTCCCCCCTCACCGCCTCAACTTTTAGGTTGTGAATAATTTTTTTTTTTTTTTTTGCGGTACGTGGGCCTCTCACTGTTGTGGCCTCTCCCGTCGCGGAGCACAGGTTCCGGACGCGCAGGCTCAGCGGCCATGGCTCACGGGCCCAGCCGCTCCGCGGCATGTGGGATCCTCCCGGACCGGGGCACGAACCCGTGTCCCCTGCATCGGCAGGCGGACTCTCAACCACTGCGCCACCAGGGAAGCCCCCTGTGAATAATTTTTTAGTCTACACTTTCCACATGCAAATCTTCTCTTGTAAGCTGCCTTCTGTACTCTTCTCACACTTTTTTGGGGGGCGGGGAGAGGGTGTTCATTTTTCCATATAGATCTAAAGTCTTTAAATGATAAGGATATAAAACAACGCTATGTTTGCTATGGATTTTTTGGACCATATTTTATTTTTATTGTTAAGGTGTTTTGTTTATAATATCTAAGGAAATCTATTTTTAGGACAGAAGTCAAGCTCCCTGAAACCATGGAAATATATCACTTCCCACCAGAAATACATTCTTTTGGTATTAGCACAGAGCTTTTAAAACAATAAACATAGGATTCACATCCCAACTGTCCCTCTTAATTTTTTTCAACGAAGCCCAATTCTCAGCCCACAAGAACAGAAAAACCTAAAATTTCCATTATTTTAATGCTGTAGTTATTTTTTTAAACCATGAGAAGTATCCAAAAGAGAGTGCAAAAATCACTTTAAAAATGATTTTTCCAGTTCTTCCATCTTGTAGTAGTCACCGTGAAGTCAGAATATTTCTTTCGTGAGGGAATATCACTATTCCAGAAGAGTCTAACAGGATGTAACTGCAGGAATGGAATCTTTCCCAAAATTGGCAAAAATAAGAGATGAAAGCCTTTGGCTGAAACACATGAAGCAAGTACATTCAAAAGTGTGATCTCAGAACTTCAACCTTTTAGCATCACTGGTTTTCTTTATTAGCCCTGTCTCGTTTCAAGGTTTTAGGAATGTAAGTCTATTTATGGATTTCCCCCTTCTTGTCGGTATCCTGAATAACTGTGTGTCTTCCTCCCCTTATGCAGGCCATCGAGCTGCTTCTGTGCCTTTCAGCCTGGACCTCCTCAAGCACCCGTCCTCACGTTCTTTACTGTTCATAGTTTTAAACTTGAATTACAACCTAACCATCTCCTGCACACAGCATATCTGGCCCTGATCCTTTCTATAGCTGATCTAGTGTCTTTTTTTTTTTTTGAACAGGCAGAAGTGTCTTTCCTTCCTATAAAAGAGAAAATAAAATTCACATGTTAACATCCCACTAAGATAAAACTACTGCTAACTTTCTTGCGCCTTCCCCTCCAGTCTGTGCTTACGTATAAATATTACATACACTACTGCTTCTCACTTTTTATTTAAAATTATGTCATCATTTCCCCAAACTGTAATTCTTAGTAGCTATAGGGTAGTTAATTCAATGACTCCTCAATAGATAGTAATTTAAGATGATTTTCAGTTTTCCCTACTTTCGGTAATGTTTGTTGAACAATGGAGTTTTGACTACACTCCAGTTACTTTCTTAGGGCAAATTCCTAGAAGGAGGGAAATTGTGTGAAAAAATATGTGAATATATAAGCCTCTTGTCATGCATATTAGAAACAGTGCAAAAGAAAGGTAAACATTATATATATATATAATGTTTATATAATATATATAGAAATATTATATATATATATACACACACACACACACACACACACGCAGGCAGACAGCATTTTTTTTTCACTGACACCTTCCAAAGGCTTTCACATTTTTTCACTGACACCCTCCAAATATCATCACATTGGTCACATATATGTTATATTTTATGTATATATATATATATATAGAGAGAGAGAGAGAGAGAGAGAGAGAGAGAGAGAGGGAGAGAGAGAGTGTTTTAGTATGTAGCCACATTATGGCTTGTGTTCTTTAGGGTGTGTATCAGTATTCCCAATTTTTAAAAGGAATAATCATTACCTAATTTCATACAATAGGAATTAAAAGAGCAAACACAAAGGGAAAGCTTGAACATGGTTTCTAATATGGATGTCAAGAGACTCCAAATTGAGAATTACTCTCAATGAGAGTTTCTACCCCCTGATTTCCAGGCCTTTGTGCTCTTAGAAGTATGAGGATTACCCCCAGTCTGAAAACCAAGGAAGAGAAACATCTCTCTTTAGCTGATGGGCAAGGAGAGTCTGGATGGGTGGGCTGATAGGGGAGCTGATAGACGTCTGAGCGATAAGATGCAGTGTGTAGAGAGAGATTACGGGAGGTGCTATCTGCTTGTTAAGGAAGGTCAAGGGCTGGCAGGCACTGTAGGAGGCGAGCATAATCAGGATAAAAACTGTTTTTGCCGTTGACTGGAAGAACTCTTAATCTCAGATCTTCTTAGGTTTCCAAATAGAGCTTTCCTGCAAGCACTGACTATGACCTTCATGTAGAAGGTACAAGGAATTGGTGAATTTCCTTGTGTAAAATATGCAACTCTTGTCAAACTAGTCCCAACCTATCATTTCCATTTTTTTTTTAATTAGGGTACAGTTGCTTTACAATGTTGTGTTAGTTTCTGCTGTACAATGAAGTGAATCAGCTATATTTATACATATATCCCCCTCTTCTTGAGCCTCCCTCCTCCCACCCCCATCCCACCCATCTAGGTCATCACAGAGCTCGGAGCTGAGCTCCGTGTGCTATACAGCAGGTTCCCACTAGCTGTTTTACACGTGGTAGTGTATATATGTCACTCTTATCTCCCAATTTATCCCACCCTCCCCTTCCCCCACTGTGTCCACACATCTGTTCTCTATGTCTGTGTCTCTATTCCTGCCCTGCAAATAGGTTCATCTGTTCCATTTTTCTAGATTCCACAAATATACGTTAATATACGGTATTTGTTTTTCTCTTCCTGATTTACTTCACTCTGTATGACAGTCTCTAGGTCCATCCACATCTCTACAAATAACCCAATTTCGTTCCTTTTTATGGCTGAGTAATATTCCATTGTATATATGTACTACATCTTCTTTATCCATTCATCTGTTGATTCACATTTAGGTTGCTTCCACATCCTGACTATTGTAAATAGAGCTGCAATGAACATTGGGGTGCATGTGTCTTTTTAATTACAATTTTCTCAGGGTAAATGCCCAGGAGTATGATTGCTGGCCTTGCTTCTGTCTCCCATCAAAGACCTCTAGTCTGCTCTGCATTTGCTGGAAGTGTCAATCATTCAAGTTCATGTGTCTATGCTTTTGTTTAATGCTATGTTTTCTGCCTAGAAAGTCCTTCTTCTATTGACTGTCTAGAATCCTTACCTTTGCTTCTAAACTCCCAAATCACTTTCCTTCTTACTAACTCCACAGAAATAATTGCTCCCTTTAACATCTTCTGATGGTGCCAGGTATTTACTTCAGCCAGAGCAGCTCTCTCATTGCATCACTGTCTGTCCTTTGTACTAGTCTGGGGACTCTTTGAGGAAAGGTTCTCTGTGTATCTTATAATGATCCTTACAATTCCAGGGCCAAAATTAAGACCCCAACAGCATGAAAAGAAATACATATTTATTGAAGGAAGGAAGGAGAATAAATGAAAGGATCATGTTATGGGTTGAATGTCTATGTCCCCCTCAAATTTATATGTTGAAGCCCTAATCTCCAGTGTGATGGTATTTGGAGGTGGAGCCTTTGGAAGGTGTCAATGAAAAAAATGCTATCAGTAAACAAAGGGTGTTGCAGCCATCCAGCCATCACATTTCAGCCGCCCAGAAGGTGAACTTTGAGGGAACTCAGGATAGAAACAGGATGCCTGTCATCAAACCATCAGATACTGCAGCCAACCCCCAAGAGTGAACCCTGAAGAGTCTCAGGATGAGAAAGCACAGAATACTGGCCCAAGATAGCTGAGGTGCATATCAAAGGAATGATTTCAATGAGCCCAGAATTTTGCATCTTCCCATACATGGAAAAGTGCTAAATTCATTAACTTGAGATGTCTGGTTTTCTTTAATTAACAGTAGTCTTTTGATGTTCCTACTACCTGGTCTTTTGTGGCCAAAACTCCTATCTACATATCCTGGTTCCTCTCTTACTTCTTCAGAGCAGTCCCTCAGAGCTATCTGAGAAGCTGCGTCCTGGGCTCAAGTCCTCAGTTTTGTCTGCCAATAAAATGTAATTCTCAACTTTTAGGTTGTGCTTTTTTTTTTTTTCAGTTGACAAAGGTAATTAAGTTCAGATATGGTCATGAAGGTAGGACCCCCCCATGATGGACTTACTTTCCTTATGAGAAGAGGAAAAGAGAGCAGAGTTCTCTCTCTCTCTTTTTCTCTCTTTCTCCCCACCGCACTGCCCAATGTGAAAACACAGAAAGAAGGAAGATGTCTGAAAGCAGGAAGAGGGCTCTCAACAGGCACTGAATCTGTCAGCACCTTGATCTAGGACTTCCTATCCTCCAGAACTGTGAGAAATCAATGTCTGTTGTTTAAGCCACCCACTCTCTGGTATCTTGTTATAGCAGCCTGAGCAGACAAACCAACACAGAAGGAAAGAAGTAAGGCAGAGAGAAAGGAAAAAAGAAATATAATAACATGTTTACTGCGTTGAATTTAAGCTGCTGTCTGTGTTAAAAGTGTAAGTATAAGCATGGTGAATACGGTGTCTAAGACCTGGAGCTGTACAAATGTGTGAAAAATCTCTTAACTGAAGATCAATTTAACTCTCTGGAACCTGGCCAAGAATCCGAAGGAAGCGGAAAAGACCTATGAATAGCACGCAAGCACGTATGAAAGCTGTGCACAAAAGCCCATGCCTGGGAGAGGTTCCCCTGCTGTTCACCACCTCACTAGGAGTGGCTCTTTCTGCTTTATTTATTTCCTTGTTTACTGCCCTGACAAGTCAAGATACAGTGTGTTTCCAAGAGCATATATATTTCGTTTCTTAAACATGAAATGTTATCTGAATCGTTTACATCAAGAGGGGATACCATTTCATTTAGGAAATGGCACTCTAATTCCCAGAAGTGTTAGTAGATGAAGCTAGATTAAAATTCAAATTTAGTGCTTTTCAATAACACACCATTTCAGGGGTGTCAGTCTTTCAAATGCCATCTGCAAGACTCTAGAACAATGGGATGTTTATGACTCTCCCATCCCCAAGTGATTGTGAAGTGGCCATTTATCTTCATGAACAGTCAATGGAAAATGTCAGATTTGTAGATGATGCAAAGGAACTTCATTCAACAAAGCCACTTCGGATGGAAAATAGGTATCTAGTCAGAGGTCCATACAGGTGCCTGAGGACCACACAGCTCCGGAGTTGTACTGAGGGTTATCTCACCCATGGGATCATCCCTTCATCTTTCAAGAGTGCAATTGTTTTAATCACCCACTTAGCAAAAGTGACTATAAAGCAAAATCTCTATCAAGGAGATGAAATTACTGGGAAATAAGTGGAGAGTTCTAGGAGTTCAAAAGTTGGCCTGTTCAAAGTTATTTTTCTTTACCTTTAATTTTATTCATTTATATTTTGAATATAATGGCAACAGAGCACAAAATCCTTCCCATCTGTCTTCCCCAGTCTCTCAGTTTTTAGTCCTCTACTGTTATCTATGGCTTATGTGTCTTTTCAGAGGTGTTTTACTCTAATACAAGGAATGCACGTATATATGTATGTATAAGTGTGTGTGTTTGCTTGTGTGTGTGCATAATGTGATATCTGTTATATTTGCATAATATATTTATCTACGTAGTATACTTGCCATGCACACAGAGCTATGATTATTTTCTCTTTTTCTATATAAATGGTCGATGTCACACACACTTTTCTTCAACTTGCCTTTTCACTTAATTGAATACTTCTGAGAACAGTCCTTATCAGTGTATAATAAGCTTATTCTTTGCTATGAATGCAGAGCATTTCAGTGTATACAATATTCATTTTACTAGTCCGATACTGAGGTACATTTGGGCCATTTCTAATCTCTTATTATAAGCGGTGCTTCAGTGAATAACCCTAAATATGCTCCACTGTGTACGTAGGCTGATTTAGCTTAGCTGTAAAGTAAATTTCCAGAGTAGATATTGCTGAATCAAAGCCTAGATGCATCTGTAATTTTCTTTTCTGAGATTCTTTTTATTTTATTTATTTTTTGACTAGGTAACACATGTGTGTACACATAATTCTAAAGGAACAAAAGCATAAATAGTGAAGATAAATCTTGCTTGTATATTTTTTCCTTAGAAACCAGTTCTTCTTCTTTTTAAAAAGATATTTGCCTCTGGTATATGTTTGTTTCCAGTGACAGGCAATGCATGTTTAAGTAAGTGTGAGTATGTACACATACATATATACTTACACGTACATACATGTGTATACCTGCATATATATATATGCGCGTATATATGTATATATATGTATGTATGTATTCCTCTGTGTGTGTGATTTCAATGTTTTAATACATGAGGTCTGCAAGCTCTTAGCAGGATACTGGTTAATAGATTGGCACCAAGCATCAGTTTAACCACTCACCTTTGGGACTCACTTCCTTATTGTCTCATCTTTTAGGCTCAGTCATATCTGGTGATACGTAGGCTGGTGATAGTCTGAAATATGGGCAGTCTCACTTGTGTTTGGTGGAATAATGACTTGATAACATATATCAAAGTTTAACATGCACTTAACTTTTGGTTAAGCAATACCACTATTAGGAAATTTACCTAACATCAATACTTGAAGATATTCACCAAGATCTGTGCAGAAGAATATTCATTGCAACACTATTTTCAAAAGTAAACAGCAAACAAACAAACAGAACCTGGAAAATTGAGGTGTTTATCAATATCGGACTGCTTAAATAAATTAGGGTTCATCCTGGAATACTCTGAATTTTTTTTTAATGAACTGTTAATATAGTCATTCCAAAATCTCTCCCAAGAAAGGCAAGTCAAAGAACAGTGCGTCTAGCAGGAACACAAGTAACTTTCAAGGGTAGTGACATTTGAGGAGAGGAAATGGGTAGGATAAGGCTTTTGCTTTTCCTTTGGAACTTTCCGTACTGTAAATACATATTCTTATATCTGCACATATCTATAATTTTTAAAATATGTCAACAGACATCAAAGATAATATAACTTAGAGGGGACCTAATGAGCCATTTTTGCTTTTGCTTTAACTTCCCCATATTAGGATGTACATTTATTTAAAAAACAAATTTATGGTTACCAAAGGGGAAAGGGGGGGATAAATTAGGAGTCTAGGATTAACAGATACAAACTACTGTATGTAAAATAGATGAACAACAAGGTCCTACTGTATAGCACAGGGACTATATTCAATATCCTGTAATAAACCATAATGGAAAAGAATATGAGAAAGAATATATATATATATATATATATATATATATGTATAACTGTATCTGTACACCAGAAACTAACACAACATTGTAAATCAACTATACTTCAGTTTTGAAAAGATGTACATTTAAAATGAAAATGAAAAAATCATAAGTGTGCAGAACATAAGAGCTCCCAGATCTTAGAGATGCAGTATGGTTTTTAACCAAAGAGTGGCTTTCTGTGGCTTTCCTTGGAAAGACTGCATCAGAGCCACATTGGAAGCTATATAAAAATACAGATTTCAGGACTCAGTCCCTGAAGATTCTGATCCAGTAAGGCTAAGGTGGAACTCAGACTATGAGAAACAAACAAACAACAGTAACAACACAACTGTGATGTGCAGCTTCCGAGGGGAACCACTTCCCTCCTCAAATGCTGTGGCCCCATTCACTCACCAAGTCACATTCAGATCTGGAGTTGGGATGCCCCGTGACCATATTTTATCATAGTTATCCAATTCGTTTTTATTACCTTGGTATATTTGAGGGATAGTGCAGTGTACTAGAAAAGATGTGGGCTTTGAAGCCAGAATAAACTGTGTTTGAATTTTGGCTCTAAGAGGCACTCACTGAATAACACTAAGAAGTGATCTCACCTCTCGGAGCTGTTATACTCACCCAACAAGGCGAGTGTGAGAACTGGAGCTACTGCATGTGAAACATGGAACAAAGTCCATGGGTTACAGGAGAGCTCAGGAAGTGATAGCTGTTGTTATTTACAGAGGTAGACACAACACCACTTATTCATCTTTTCATTATTTTAAGTGCTAGCAAGTAATAGGTGTAGACAGTGAAATCAGCTGTGTTTCAAATGCACTAAATGGGAGAACACTAGAGAAATGGTACTTTAGGGACAGAGCAGGGACCCTTAGGCAGTTCTGCTCTTTTATAATGGCTTCAGAAAGCTACCTGTCGGGACTTTTAGAAGACCCGTAATTACATTCACCTCGAACGCAGTGTGACTTCATCCTAGATTCCAGCAGCAAACACAGCCCCGGGGAGTGGGGATTGGTGATCAAACACAGCATCCAGAAATCAGAGAGGAAAAGTTATACTGAAAGTCATTTTGCTTACCTCCTGCCCAGATACTGGGTTCCATGGAGCACATTTTAGAAACCTCACTTTTAACTACTCCAAGGAATACGTCACGATAGTGAATATAGCACATTAGACTGAGAGGGCCCTCAGGGATCACCCACTTATTACTCATTCAGTAATTTATGCATCCAGCATATATAGCTCAGGCTCCCAATGACTTAGCATCTACCAGGAGCCGGTATGGTACCAGTCGCCTCACATCTATAATCTCTGATCCTTCAGCCACCCGTCAAGAGAGGTGTTGTTGCTTCCATTTTACATTCAAAGAACTACAGTTCATAGAGTCTAAGCAACCTGCCTGGGATGATGTCATTCACAAGTGTTGGGGAGCTTGTGTTGGAAGCCAGGCACATCTGGGTGCAAAACACATAAACTCTCGCCGCACCCTATTAAGGGCACTATATGCCAAAGGGATGTGCACTTTCTGTGCCCACTGACTAGTACAGTGACTTGGCAAGGGACCCCGGCTTGGGAAGAATGAGTGACATCTCAGGAGAGGTCATCCTTCCGGAGCTGCCACTTGAAAGCTGTGTGACTTGGGGCAGCCCCTCAGTTGAGCCACCTTGGCCTTTAGAGTTTCAAAGGAAAGCGAACACACGCCATTCCCTATGCAATGGAAGCCAAAAGGTTCTTGGGAGCCTGCGGGAGGGGCTTGCATTCTTCCTGGTCCCTTTTTGCTCTGATGCATTCCCCTCAAGTAAAGTTAAGGGTAATCTTACTATTTCATATTGCTGTTCCTTCCATGGCACGTTGTCTCAGAGGAAAAATACACCTGTTTTTCCTTCTAAGTGTTTCCCCTCGAAAAAGCATGTGCATCAGATCTTATTTGAATGTGGCATAGAGTTGACAGAATATTTTCTGTCCCCCTGCTTCCTTATTAGAATGATTTGCCTTCCCACCCCCTGTCCTCAGCTCCTGGTTCCTGGCCTACATCTGAATCTACACATACCTGGTCCCTAACACACTCTCCTTCAGCACCATGAAGTCCCCTAAATGGGAAGATTCAGGGAGACCCCATCCTCTTCCTTGCAGCAAGAAAGACGGAGTGGTGAAGGCTGAGAGGGAGGCACGGATCAGCTCTCAGAGGGCCTCAGACTCTAAGCTAAGGCATCCAAGCTTTACCTAAAATAGCACAGAGCTGTTGGAAGGCTCTCACATAGTAGACAGGCTTCAGCAGCTTTAGAAAGTTCACTGCAGCTGTTAGAACCTGGATAGAGACTGTCTTACAACAATGCTGAAATGACATTATAACTGATATCTTATCCCTTTGAAACTGTCTAGGACCCTGTGGAGCCTTCCTGGGTACAAAAGCCTTTCTGTGTCCCCTGTTTCTTGTTTGTAGGAAAAAGGCTTTCAGTCTCCTGAACCTTCCCTGAGTTCCAAAGAGCATATTCAGATAGTTCCTGATTAGAGTGAAGGAATGCAGAAATGAAGGAAAGGCATCAAGACACGGTAGTGCAGGGATGGGACAGTGTTCTGGCTCCTCCTGTGGGGATGCGCAGAAAAATCTGATATAGATCTCAGAGTTCTTCTACAGGAACAAAGAGCCCCACTGGGTGGGGGATGGTAACTTCAGGCTAAGCCCAAGCACATGAACTGCAGACTGGATGGAACCAGAAGGCTGGTGTTTGAGATTCCCAGACCACCACCCTGTTACCTCCTCACTGACCAATCAGAAGAAAGTCACAATCCCTGCAGCCCTCCCCCCAAATTTTGCCTATTAAAAAAAAAAACTCTTCCCCCCAAACTATGGGGGAGTTGGGGCTTTTTGATCATGAGCTGCCCATTCTCCTTGCTTGGCCCTTGCAATTCATCTTCCTCTGCTCCAAACTCCAGGGTTTCGGTTTGTTTACCCTCACTGTGGGACGGACACAGGAACTTAAGATCAACCACAGCTTCATATCTCTGCAAACTAGGAGCACATGGTGCCTTGCAGTTACTATTAAACTGCAAGAAGACCCTTCAAGTATTGCATAGACCATCAACCAAATGATAGTGTCAAATGCACAGCTGGGTTTGGGTTCAAGCTCCAGGTGGGATGGAGCTGTCCACGGTGAGCTTTCCTAAGCACTCCGCTTAGGAAATGTACTGTGGACTCTCATGAAGTGGGCTCATGTTGTAGTTGGAAATCAGAGTTCTGATCTGCACATCTCTGCCTTCATTGCAGCCCCAGTTCCTTTCCTCAGCAGCCTCCACTGTGCCCTACCACCCTCACTTCTCTCGCAGTCTTGGACCCTTCAGTCCGTCTCGCCTAGGCCTCTGCAGACCCAACAGCAGGCCCCTGTCTCCGGGTTTAACAAGGAAAGCCCATCAGGAAGGCTGGGGCCAAAGTTTTATGGAGGCTCTGGGCCAAATGGCTTACCCAGAAATTCAACCAGCACGGCCCTCTATCCCCTGGGAGCTGCAAAATGCAAACAGCTCTGGTAAACGGGGGAGAGCAATTTCCCAAGCAGGAGACAGGAGCCTTTAACGAGCTGAAGTGAGCCTGCCCTGGTCCTCCATGGTCCTCCAGCCTGGGTAATTAGATTGCCGGCTGTAAGGAACTCTTTGATGGCTCAGAGACAGCAGAAGGGTTGAGGCTCAGAGGGCGGCAGTGGGATGGATGTGACAGTAATGAATAAGCCATAGGCTGGGAGCTCAGGCATTTGGGATATTTTCTCTTCCTTTTCACCTTCTTCCTCTTCTTTCTTCCTCCAAGTCATGTCTCAAAGCCTACTACTGGCACAGTTTGAGATTTTTCAAAGAAGGAAGGAACAGTAAAATGAAGCATGCAAATTTCCCTGGAGGAGGATGGGATAAACTCCCTCAATTATGTCATTCATTCATGCATTCTTTTTTTTCATTGACCCATGCTATAGTTTGGGATGTAGAGATATGACTTTAACATTTAAGAAAGAGAAGAAACTCAAGTATGTAAAGAATTACCAAATAGTTAGCAAAGTGACCCCAAGGAATTTGCAGATCGAGTGAAATAGGCAATGAGAGTAATAGGAAAAGGTAGATGGAAGAGAGGAACATTTGACTGGGTTTTAAACAATAGATTATTTTTTTACATTAAAACACGAGCGAAAATAGCAAGATAAGTCATAACTATAAAGGATAGAAAGGACATTTCAGAAAACCGGAATGACGTAAGCAAAGGTTAGATGTTTGCGAAAATACTGCAGACAAGGAATTACTAGTGGTTCATAATGCTGGAGATGTGAGTGCTGACCTGAAGGCCACCAGAAGCTGAGACCAGGGGCTGTCTCCATGTTCTCAGTGTTGTCAATGGGGCATGGGAGGTATGGCCCCTTTACTCCTAGATCTGGCCACCATCTAAGGCTGGAGCTACTGGTGTGATTTTCAGAGAGGGGATCTGTTATGGACTAAATGTTTATATTCCTCCCTTAAACTCATATTTCTGCAGTCTTAACCCCCAGTGTGGCTGTATTTGGAGATGGGGTCTCTAAGGAAGTGAATAAGGTTGGCTGAAGTCATAAGAATGGGACCCTGATCCAATAGGACTAGTGCCCTATATGTCCTATAAGAAGAGACACCAGATAGCTGGCTCTCACCCTATCTCCATGTGCAACACCAAGGAAAGGCCACTTGAGGACCTGGCAAGAACATGGTTGTCTTCAAGCTGGAAAGATGTTCCTCACCAGAAGCCCAGCAGGTTGGAACCTGGATATGGAACTTCCAGCCACCTTGAGAATGGTGAGAAAATAAATTCCTGTTGTTTAAGCCACCCAGGCTATGGGATTTCATTATGACAACCCAAGCAGGCTAAAATAGAGTCCCAGGAGCCTAGGAGATTGCCTTTGGTTTTGTCCCAACCTTTGTTCATGGGAGCACCCTTCAAGGGAAAATCATCTCCTTCTGTCTAAGATGGACCAGACTCTGAATACTGTGTTATTGTTCCCTGGCACTTCCTGCCTTTCTTTTAAGTTGACTGCACATCCCCATCCTTTGCCATGAGATTCCTGTTGGAAGAGAATTCCTGTCTTTCTTTATGTCAGCCCTGGTCAGGTGACACAGTCTGGTTAACGGATTATGAGAGGAAACAATGTTTCCTTTGTGTCTGAGCAGAAGCTTTAGGAGTCATGCATGGTTCTAACATCCCTCATCACCCTCTGCCATGAGAAGAGCATGTTAGATGCAGGAGCTGCTTCATTAGCCCAGATCTCCAAATAAAGAAGATACACAGACCCAAGTCACAGCTGCTGCGGCCAACACGATGACTGCTGCCAATATAAAATGTGGGAGACACATGAACCTTTATCATTGTTGAAGTTCTTATTACAGTGTAGCAGAGAGAACACTGAGAACCCTCCCACCTCCTACTATTAGCACCAAACTGTCCATGGTCCCAATGATACACATCACACAGTTTCATGTTACTTTCTTTGTCTTCACATTTATTCTCTCACTCGCCCTCTTTTCCCCTCTTTCACCAGAAAGGGCTTTTTCTTAACTTTCAATACTCAGCTCAGGTGTCAGTTCCACGAGTTGATCTTCTCCAGGGCTGTAGATGGAGCGCATTGCTGACGGCTCTCATCTCCTGTGCATGGCTCCATCCCTGCATCCACCGAGGGGAACTGAAAGACTCTGCCTCTGCATCTCTCTCCCCAACTAGACTTTAGAGGGCAGGGATCTTGTCTAATTCATGACCCTCCACAATATCCGGCTAAGGGCTGACACATAGAGTGGTTTAAAGATTAGCTATCTCCATACCTCAGATGTTTCCATCCCTGAACTCTTTGCCCTTGTGGATCCAGCCTGTTCAGAAACTTATCGGACTCAAGGATTCAGCTCTACATGGATGGAGAAAGAATGGCTGTGCCCAACATCATCACAGGAAGATCAGGGAGCAGATCCATAAACAGAAAGGAGGCAATCACAATCTCAAGGCTATGTATCAAAGTCATGAACAACTGCCTCATTGGCAAGAACATGGGCAGGTCCTCAACGGCACAGACATTTGCCATGTCCTCAGCTCAGCAGGGCTGACTGACACGCTTTCTAGGTGCTTGTGTGGTGGCTAAGAGGAAAAGGGAGGAAAATGAGGACCAACTGGGCAAGTATGTGGTTCCTCCAGCCCATAGACCTCCTCGCTTCCATATTGAGAGCATGGGCACACACATGCATACCTGTGTGTGCACACACCATACCCTCCCACACACATGCATGAACACACACACATGTACACATACGTGCACACATATACGCACACACGTGTACATTTGTCACAAATCAGAAGGTTAACATTGACCGGGGAGAGAGGAAATAATCAAAAATTGCCATATTAAAACCAGCAGAGGTTGAGAAAATGTTGTGCCGACACACAATAGAGACTCAGCAAAGAGCGCTGTATATTTGGGATCTGATTTTAATTCATAATAATAATGAGATCCACAAAACAAGGCTATTTTAAAATAAATTGGATTGAAAGTTATGTTTTAAAAATACTTGATTGTTTTCCCTGTGTTGGTTGCTATGCTGGAGAATGAGAACACAGAGCTTAAATGACATAGTTACTGTCTTCAAGTGCCTCTGAGTCTAGTGAGAGAGACAATCCTCAAAACAAATAATTCCAACATTTGTTAGAACTGCTGTCATCGATGTTTCTGAAGGAAACAATAAAGGTACAAAGGGAGCCATTAATTTGAACTTGATAGACCAGGAAAGTTGGGCAAGAGATAATAAGAGGTGTGAGCTTTGAAAGATGAGTTAGTGCTCAATGGAGGATGTCAACACACACACACACACACACACCCCTACACACACACACACACAGGCTGATTTGTGACATAATATGCAGAGACTGTATTTGTAATGAATAAAAGTATCTCTAAATAAATGAATTTCTCTGGGGATGCAGAGAGATTATGCCAGAGAACATATCTGATATGTAGCACTTGATTCAATATAATTGATTCATTAAACAAACAATATTCGCTGACATTTTCCGATTTCACACTCCTTATCCAATTTAATTTTCTACTACGCATGGTATCAGTGGACAAGAAGAGCTTCACTGTAACCCCATAGAACATGAATCATCTATTCGTCTTTCAGCTTGATTCAACTTAGGAGACATTGTAGTTTAATGGAAAAAGAAATGGACTTGATATTTGAAACACTTGGGTCTCTGTCCTTTCCTGATTGTGTTTCACTGGGCAGTTACCTCAGTTGCCCATTTGTGAGTTGGGAAGAAAGGTAATATTATAAAATAAGTTACCGGCCACATGATAGGCAGTCGATAAGATGGCATGAGTGACTTTGACCTTCCATATTAATAAAGCCTGCTAGGAATTGAATGACTTTTACTGTTGTCAGAAATCAAATCCACAAATTATTTGAAAGTTATGAAGAGTTACTGTTCTTTAAGAACATTCAAAACAGTCTGTCTAGACTTTGACAGTAAATTAATAATAAAATTTGAAGTATTGTATCCCATTTGGGTCTTAACAGCTTAGGATAATGGGTAAGAGCACTGACTTTTAAATACATTTTTGGTTGAATCTTGGATCTAGGGTTTTATAGCTGTATATTCTTGGTAAGCCATTTCACTTTTCTAGGGCTATTGGATCACATATCAAATTAAATATATAATAATAGATGAATAGGTTTATGGGAAGAGCAAATTAGTGATTAGCTATTAGTGATTAAGCAGTTACTACATCAGTGTAGTCACCATAATTATATCAATTTTCCCCATCTGTCAGTCAAATGAGGCCCATATGTAAAGCTCACACCTTCATATAAGCAGTTCTGAACTCCATCCTGGACAAGAGAGTCCTTGTCCAGGACTCCAACCAATTTACCCACAACCTTCCCCAGTGAGCAAGGAGTCTTTACTCCACCATCCACCCATTCTCAAAGGGCCAAAGATCATTCAATTCCTTCCCCAAGTTGCCCAGAACCCCCTTCTAGAACTAGCATAGACTTCTTCTTTGGGTCCACGTGGCTACAGGTTGATTGTGCCACTGGTGTGCACATCCTTTGACACGAGGGATGGTCAAGAGTTGACTTGGAGGAGAGTGTATTCAGGTCATGTGGGCTAGGGGGATACATGGTGGAGGGAGAGAAGGAGGCTGGGCTGTGGTGTTGATGGTTCTCCTTAGCCTTCCAGGCCATGGTGAGCTTTTCTCAAGGCAGGAAGTTTGATGTCAAAGAAATGTTATTTTTACTGAACAAATTTTTAGCTTGGTTTATAACTTTTAAATCTAGGTAGAGGGTATGTAGGCCCTCATTTTTAGATATTTCCAAAACCTAACAATATTAGGGGACATTGCTCTTTCCAATGAACTTGGAATATCTGCTGTGGGTCTTTCAATCCTGAGCCCCTTAGCCTTTATACCCTTATATTTCCCAACAGAGGGAGAGGAGAAGGGAGTTCAAGGAAATTATTGACAGACAGCTGGAAGTATTCCTCAGATATTTTTAGATTACTTAAGTTTCTACAAGAATTGCTAAGATTTTGGTTATCTAAATGTCAAAATGGACCCTGCTAGAATGTCATCTTATCTTCATTATTGTGACTTCTTTATTACATATAGAAACACAATGGATTTAAGAACACTTAGAAATGAAATAAATTTTCTTTTGTGTTATGTAACCTCAAACAAAAATATTTTTTAAGAAGAGCCAAAAATTGTATAACATATCTCCTACTTTGATTATCAGATTTAACCTCCAGAACCTATGTATGACCTTGTCACTTTCCTGCTCAAAAATTTTTTTGAAGGCTTTCCATGTCAAAAAGGTAAAGTCAAAATCATTGAACCTTCATATAAGACTTCATAACCTGGATGAATTTTCATTCATTTCACACAAAGCTTTAATCAGACCAAACTCTCATCCCCTCCCTAGTCCTGTCGTTTTGCTTCAAGCTGCCTTATATTGTACTTGCACATACAAGTCAGTCTTTCTAGCACAAGGATTTTTGATCAGGTGTTCATGGATTTCCCATGGATCTATAGAGCTTGTGAACTTGGATAAGAAATTTTTCACTCACACCATTGAAATTTATCATTTCCTTGTATTAGGAATTTAGCCTAATAAATTAGCACAGCAATAGTGTCAGCAATAACTTGTGATTTTGTCACTAACAGAGAGCATAGGTTTTTTTTCCCTATCACATTACAGGTGTTGAGGATAGCCTGAAATATTTTTTATGTTAACCACTATTTTGAAAGTATGGTAGTTATTATACCACTGCTAGAGTATTGTGTTTAAAAAGATCTAGTAATTCATTAAGAAAGAGGCAATACATTACAATTTTAAAAATATTTTAAAATTCTATTTCAATATAATATTTTAAAACTATAATTGGTTCTCTTTATAAGTCTGTGTATTTGGTTTTATGCATTTAAATATCATATCCAAGGGTGGGGGGAAGGGATAGTTAGGGAGGTTGGGATTGACAGGTACGCACTGCTATATTTAAAATGGATAACCAACAAGGACCTGCTGTATAGCACAGGGAACTCTGCTCAGTATTATGTAACAACCTAAATGGGAAAAGAATTTGAAAAAGGATAGATACTTGTATACGTATAACTGAATTACTTTGCTGTACACATGAAACTATCACCACATTGTTAATCAACTATACTCCAATATAAAATAAAAAGTTAAAAAAATAAAATAAAATATGGCACAAATGAACCTATCTACAAAACAGAAACAGACTCGGACATAGAGAGCAGACTTGTGATTGCCAAGGGGGAGGGGGGTGGGGGAGGGAAGGACTGCCAGTGTGGGATTAGCAGATGTAAACTATTCTGTATAGGATGGATAAACAACAAGGTTGTGCTGTATAGCACAGGACACTATATTCAATATCCTGTGATAAACCATAATAGAAAAGAATATAAGCAAAGAATGTCTGTATGTGTACAACTGAGTCACTTTGCTGCACAGCAGAGATGGGCACAGCATTGTAAATCAACTATATACACTTCAATAAAAAATTTTTTAAATATCATATCATATTTTAAAACTTAAAAATCACTAATCTGTGATGGAATTTATAGTTTTTACTAGCCTGTTGAAGAAGAGGTCCATGTCATAAAAAAGGAAAGCCTGAGCTAGATTTCCCCCTTGTTTGATCTTAGCCTATTCTTACTCATCCTTTAAAGACCCATTCAAATATGAGCCTTTCTCTGAGTCTTCCTGAACTTTCCATGGCAGACAAAAATCACTCTCTTTCAATCCACAATATCATGGACTTACCTCTACTGTAGACATTTACAATGGGTTTAATGATCTAGTTCCCTGTCTGTCTCCTCAGCTGGTCTGTGGCTTTTTCATCTCAATATTCTCGGTGACTAATATAGTTCCTGGTTATGGAGAATGTGCTCAACTTAATATTTCGTGACTCATCAAAATGAATGAATGGAAAATGTTTGACCATTTGGAAAAAATGATCTGGGTCCATTAACTTTCTGGAGTCAGAAGTGAGGATCAGGTAATTTTGTCAGCCTTTCTGTAGATGTGACTCAGTGAAAGTGACATTTATTTGAGTATTCCACAAGTCCTTGATCCTCATGATCTGACACATAGCTGAAATGTTACGCAGGATGAAGGACTCAGTCATGTATGTTTTTTGAAGAGCCGGAGGCCTGTCCTGTAGAAAAGGGATCCCCTCCATTGTGTGGCTTAGGTTAACAGCCACAGCATGTCATAGGGTCTTAGCTACACTGGTGTGCGTGTGGGGTGTTTTGTGTATGAGTGTGTCAGATCCATATTTATATCATTTTTTAGAGAAACATACATACATTATCCAGTATTTTACATACTAACATGTATGTGCATGTGAAAGGAGCAATTTATATTTAAAGAACAAAATTACAAAACTTTTAAGACATATTAGGTTACATTGAGTTGCAGCACGGTTGAACAACACATGGTATGTGGCTTTAAGTTACACTGTTTTATTTTGATAAGTCATATGTGATGGAGAAACATTTTGTTATATTATTGAATATTATGGGGTTATTTTAGGAATATGTCTTATTTACCTATTTTAGCTCCCTTATTCAGGCAGCCAGTTATGTCACAGCAGAATGCAGAGAAGAGGTGACAGATCTAGGTGACCAAATGATAATAGAAAAGATTTAGAATAATATCTGATTTGATCAGACATAACTTGTCATTCCCAGCCGATAAGTAGAGAGAAGCTGCCTGACCTGGAGAGAAGGGAAGGAACATAACATACGAGTGAGGTCAGAGAACTTGGTGGTTACCAAGGAGAGGGTAGATGAAGAATCTTCTAGAAAATAGGACTGAGAACTGACAGTAGAAGAGCAGTGCCTGAGGCCAGGAAGAGGGCTAAGCTATGGTTTTTCCTGGGGAGGAGATGGTGTGAGAAAGAATATCACACCAAGATAATGAGGCAGAAAGTACTAGGTTAGTTTTACAGAATCCAAGTTTTACAGAATCCACTTACCCAGAGTATCCTGGGAAAATACAAAATCTTTCCCATGGGCCTGAAAGTGTTTCAGACAGGATCCAAGAATCGGCAGACTTCAGGGTCCTCACCAGGTGAGGACAAGGGCATGGCCATGTACGCCAGTGTGGAGAGAAGGCAATGACCAGTGACAAGGAAGATGGGACTCACCATCCACCCCTGTCCCAGCACTATCAGTGGCTTAGGACGGCCACCTTATGTGCCCTAGGACTTAGAAAGAGGCCCAGGAAAAGGGTAGGCGAGCCACTAAATAGACCTAGATTATTTCCATTTCCTGGTAGAATGGGGGTTTGCTATGCTTAGTAAGTTCAGGTGTAGAAAGACTAAGTAATGACATTTGTTTTACTCTTGAGTTTTGGAACTTGCTACTTGACAATGTATCTAGAGAGGATATGTTTTTATTCTAATTGTCTTCTTATTTTGCTTCTGGGCATAGCTTCCAAAACCAACTCTTTTAGTGTTATAATATAATTCTCTGTTTGGGTCTGTTTTTTTAAAAAGATCCTTTATCATCTCATTTTTTTCCCATTTACATAGTTTGAATTAAATGATATATGAGATTCCTTTCAATTATAGCTTTCTAGGATCTTGATTCCATAAATCAGGATTTCATAATCTAAATGTATTATATCTTACATAGAAACCAGGATATTCTAAAGATTCTTATAAACCTCATTCTTTAATTAAATTACTCTTAATTTCAACCAAAAAAATAGACACACAGCATGTACATACCATTTAAAATAAAATCTTGGAGCAAAATGCAAACTCCATAGCATGGCTTGTATAATTGGGCCACCGTTATCTCTCCATCTCCTCTATTCCTCTCTCCTCACTCACTGGCCTTTCTGTTTTGTAAGCCCTGTGTTGGAGCTCTTGTTAGTACCGCTGCCTGGAATGATCATCCCTGAGATCTCAGGACAGATATCACCAGTTCAGTGAGCCCACCAGATCATGCTAATGTATCCACCTGCCACCACTGTCTCTTTTTGACATGTTTCCTCCACGTCCAGGGCTGCCTTGGAGCTGTGTGGTCCGGACATTACCGATGGCTCCGGCAGGAAGGAGGGAGCTGAATCCACAGATTCTTCCTGAGTGCTAGAGGACCGACATCTTCCTATTAGTAAAAGGAGCTACTGAGGACAAGCCGCTCATCACAGAGGGAGGGGTACTTTTCTTCTTGATTTTGTCGACCCAGAGGGGGCAGTTTTTCTGATGCAATGATATCATGAGAGTGGGTACATATTATCAAACATTTTCTTATTTGGTTTGCTTATTTGTCTGCTCATTTTTTACTTATTTATCACCTACTTTCATCCACTAGAATGTAAATTCCACGAGGATAATGACCTGACCGTGTCTCTTTCATCTCTAGAATCCCAGATTTTAGAAGATTGCATGGCATATATTAATGGTTCAACAGATATTTATTGGCTTAGTTAATAGGAAACCATCTCTATTCATAATTTAAAACAACATTAAATGGTGTTACATGCTGTGATTTTCTGAAAATTATCCACCGTTCTTATGCCTTCCATGCCTCCCTCAAGTGGACCTAATAATTCCTATTCCCCCAAATGTCCTGCATGTTTTGAACAACAATCCTTTATTCTTTGATTTGCTCTGAATATAATGCTCTTTCCGCCCCTAGCTATGCTTGAAGAAGTGCTGTCTTTCCTGAATAAATCTTGCATTTTCCAAATAAAGATTTTAGTTGCTTTTTTTTTTTTTTTTGTGGTACGCGGGCCTCTCACTGCTGTGGCCTCTCCCGTTGCAGAGCACAGGCTCCAGATGCGCAGGCTCAGCGGCCATGGCTCACGGGCCCAGCTGCTCCACAGCATGTGAGATCTTCCCGGACCGGGGCACGAACCCGTGTCCCCTGCATCGGCAGGAGGACTCTCAACCACTGCACCACCAGGGAAGCCTAACTTTTTAGTTTTTGCCCTGAGAAGTCTCCCTCCTTCTCCCATCATTACCAGGAAGGTTGTTCAGTGCATGGGAAATTAGCAAAAAATCTAGCCCATGGTAGGTTCTTGACAAGGGCCTTCTTTTATATCTTGGAATCTTTGATCTACTGCTTTGATTTTTATCACAGTTATTTATTTTACTTTGTCTACTTTTAGCAGAGTGTTTATTTTATTAAAGTATTTTAATCACACATCCTTCTCCCCCCCAACTCTAGAGTCAATTCATAGAGGAAAAGGATGACGTTTTACATCTTGGTATTATCCACAATGCATGTGTTAGAAAATACTGACTCATTTGTTTTTAAGTAAAAAATGCCAGCATCCGAGATGCTTTAGCAGTCCACCTCACAAAGACATTCACACGTGGTGGAAGGGTGCTGGCGATCACCTGTGGGTCCAGCATTAGGGTGGCAAGTAGGTGGAGAGGGATAGTTAGGAGGCAGTTAGATGTAGCAGACGCACGTCAGGAAGGAGGGATATGAACAATAGAGTGCACGGCGAGAGAAGTTAGAATAGAATGAGATATAAAAAATAATGTCACCTGCAGAAATTAAAATGCATGCCTACAAAACAACAATGCACGTAGCGTATGAAGACACGCAGAGACAGACAGAAACCAGACTAGGCTGTGGCTGATGGTGGGGGGTAGGAGAAACGGGAGTGAGGAATGGCGAGAGAGGAAAATAAATAACTAAATAGAAAAATAACTACACAGATGAAAATAAGAATGGATCTTTACATATATACACATGTCGATCCTAAGCCAGGAACTGAGAAGTCTGGTTAATTCACGGCTCTGCCTTTGTAATCCCCAAACACAAAGGAATAGTCAAAACAGAGAAACAAACAAAGGCAGCCTCTCCAGGAAGCATCCTCGCTATTTTTTTCTCTCCGACTCAGGCTGGGGGTAGGTGGCAGGGGAGGCGGAGGTCGGGGGGTGGGGGGGGGGTACCTATTCTCTGAGCATTTAGTGATCTGCTATTCCCTCTCATCGAGGAGACTGTCTCATGAAGTGTCAATCTTCTCTGTACCTGTTTGTGCAAACTTAGGCAGAAAGTGCCTGTTTTATTTTTCTAGCAACTTGCCAAGCCCTAGATATGTATAGTAAGTGTTCAATAAATATTTGTTAACTATGTTAATTACTGATGGAGAAAAACTAGGTGTCCTGGATATAAGTTGATATAACACATCAATCATAGTCACTTCTGCTTGTTTTGTTCTCCAGATACATAGATAGATAGATGATAGATAGATTTTATGTATTCTAAAAATTTTCTCCATTATCTTCAAAACAGCCATTAGAAAACTCCCTTCACTCTGACTTCTTCAAATAAATCATACTTATGGGTCCTCCTTAAGTTTCATTTCAAGGAACTACACTATATCAAGTTCCTTTCCAAATTAACAATGGAATCTAAACGCCATTGTGTAAAGGCAGGTTGGACCTGATATTACAAGTATCAGAAGGATGAACAACGGAAACATTTCACATACATAAGCACACCCCAAATGTACACATGAACTTGGAGTCCCTTATTTATCTTTTATTTCTCTAACTTGAGACTGTACCAAGCAGGACCACTTGAAAATATTTTTATCCCAAGGCTGTTTCTGCAGATGTCAGGGCAGCCTTGCAACTTTAGTTGGATGCCCTGGCTGTAGAAGATAAGTTATCAAACAATTCAAAGGCAGTTAGGTCTCCTCCTATGTGCTTTTGTCTGCAGTAAATGTATTTGTCTCCACTGTTTAATCTGAAACCACTTATCAGTGAAACAGCAGCCATCAAGTTGGGGCAATGGCTGATGAAAAATGGTTTTATAAAAGGGCATGTTGACATTTCTGTTCTGTCTTAACTACACCCCTTAACTACAAGAAACACCTTCTCATATCCCAAAGACCTCTTGATGATGTCTCTCTAAAGCTGCACGTCCTTAGACAAATCAAATATTGCGTTTTACCGCACTCACCAAGACCAAGGATATTATGAAAAAATCAAATAGAAACAGTGCTACCTCTGAACGTGATGTTTATTTCAAATGTGCAGGTCCACTGACTGTCCTATATTTAAAGAAGGATGTCTAGCAATTATAATAACTTGACTCAAGAATCAAATATTTAGGGCAGCAAAACCATGTCTATTTCAGGCTGTGCAGCTGACGTCCATTCTTAGGCTATACAGGATAAACACAGTATTTCATTTCAAGTTCCTAAAAAGGGAAATGACCATGAGCAAAATGAAAAGGCTTTGTTTCTGCACATCACACACATTTGCAGCGAGCTGGAGTTTGGGCAGCTGAAGCAGGCCATTAATAAAGGTCTGACACAGCCTGTGACGGAGGGCATTTAAAAGGTTAACAGATTTCAGTCTTTCACAGAGACATGAAGAAGTGTACATCGACAGAATTATTAATACATGAGTCGAGTCTGTCATTATTATCCTAATGGTTCTTATCAAAAACAGCAAGAGGCAGGCAAGAAATGGATAATTACAGGATGAGCATATAGGGAGATGGCTTTTTTTTTTTTTTTCTGTTCAAAAAGCTTTCCATCAACATAATGACCAAAGTATCTGGGAAGCGTTCTGAAGTGCATTAACCAGATGATGTGATTACTAAGTCACTTATTTAATTAGCTTTTTTCACCAAAGATTAGTAGAATCCAGACTCCCCCATCTCTCTGCCCGACCTACCCCCAAGTGGAAACTGTCCTCCTTCACTCCCAACAAACACTCATCTTCTTCTATCCAGTTTGGCTGTGCCATTGCTCCAGTGACATTTCCCATCACTCCCTCAAAGGAAAATCTGTCTCACCATCCATCCGTCCATCTGCACTTCCATCGACCCAGTTTCCTATATCTTTCCAAAATGCGTTTGAGTTGGCTGACAGCAAAGCATTAAATACAGTAAGATTTTTAAAAATCTACTGAAGGAAAAATGGCAGTAGGAGGAGAGAAAGAGAGAGAGAGAGGGAGAAAGAAAGAATGTTGGCGTATAGTCAGTATGCACAATGGATGTGGCGTGGTCCTGAAGGACTGCCAGAGGTGGTCCCCAACTTTTGATTTTTCCTCCTTCGTAGCCAAAGCAAAGAAAAACTACATACATAATCACGTATAGAATTAACTGTGTTCTTAAGGTAAAAGCTAACCCGTTGCTAAGGGGAAGCACAACTATTTTATTTTCTGAGCTCAAGTTGCTTCTCGTCCTAGGTCTTCATAAAGGGGGTACCACAGGATGCTGTAGATGTCATCCTGTACAGCATCCTCCACTCCATCAACACGGTGGCACAGTTCTTACGGCTGTTTCTTCTCATATCCCTTGGTGCAGCCAGTGGCGTAGCACCAATATGAAAACCGATGGAATACCAAAATAATAGGGTCCCTTAGCGCTCTTGATTATTGCAGTTTTAGCAATTATTGGAGTGTTTAACAACTTCTGGTTTAGTTATCCATAAAACTCAATTCCTTGGGACAAAGAACGGTGTTTTATTCACCCATGAATCTGCAGAGACGAACACGGTGCCTGGAACAATAAATATTTCTAAATAAATTAATTCATGTGTTGTAAATATAGGTTGTTTTTTACTTTTCAGAAAGGGCCCTCTCTCAGAGCAACTATAAAAAGTTGAGAACATGGCTTAAACTAACCTGAAGAGAAGCACTGAAGAAGTATTGTTCTTTTTGCTGTGTGTATTTATAGCGTGTGCTCATGCAAAGAATATTGTGACAGTTAATTTTGTGTCACCTTGCCTGTCACAGTGCCCAGATATGTGGTCAAACATTACTCTGGATATTTCTGTGAAGATGTTTTTGGGTGAGATTTATGTTTATATCTGCGGGCTTTAAGTAAAGCAGATTGCCCTCCGTGATGTGGGTGGGTCACACTCAATCAGTGGAGGGTCTGATAGAACAGAAGTATGGCTTCCTGGAGCAAGAGAGAATTCTCCAGCAGACTGACTTAGTTTTTCATCTGCAACATTGGTATTTTCTGGTCCTATAGCAGACTGCCTTTGGATTTGGATTGCAACTCTTTCCCGCTTCCAGCCTGCTGGCCTCTCCCATCAGATATTGAACTCTCCAAACCTCCATAATCTTGTGAGCCAATTACTTAAAATCTCTCTCTCTCTCTCCCCATATATTCAATATGTGTGTGTGTGTGTGTGTGTGTGTGTGTGTGTGTGTGTGTGTGTGTGTCTCCTATTGGTTCTGCTCCTTTGGAGAACCATGACTAATGCAAATGTCACCCACTCACTGGTCACCTGTGAGATGGCTGCGCTTCCAGTGTCCTCTCTTGCCCTGACACATCCCAAGATTCATCCCAGTATTTACAAGTGCCTGCTACTGACTTCATAGCCTGTGGCCTACCTGAGAGCCTCATTTGGAAGTACAGCAAATCCATTGTAAAGAGGATCCCAACTGGGGAGGAAGCAAGGCCATGGAAAGCCCGAGCGTGAAGGTATTGATAAGCAATTCATTCAGTTAAGCAGCAGCTGAATCAAGCCAGACCTGAAGAGGCTTTGCAGCTGGGTAGATAAGGATGCGGGAGTGACCTTTAAGGAAAGAAACTAGGAACTGAATGGGAATCAGGGTGTCCCAGGGGATGTTAAAGCAGACAGAGAGTAAAATCTAAGGGCTACACGGCTTTGGTTAAGAACATGACCACAAACAGCACTCAGGAATCTGCCACAGTTCAGGTATGGAAGTCTCTCAGTGATGAGATTTAGCTCTTACTACCTAGCAAAATGGGGGCTTGAAATGGAAATCAAGCCTGTTTCTAGAAAATAAAGCTACACTTCTCGGAAACAAATTTTTTGTAACCCGAGATTTGTACCGGCTATAAAACTTAATGTTCTAAAGTAAACGATCACATATCTATTGATATTTAGATTACATATATTAAAATATTAATTTAGACATGGTTAGTAAAATAACTTGCTTAGATATAACGATAAATGAGAAAGATATAAGGTTGCTTGACAATGATGTAGAATAAGCCATTAGCTTTGTGGTCATACAAAACTGGAGTTGAATCCCAGATTCACGGTTTGCTCAGGGAACTTTATTCAGTTACAGAAATTTCCTTAGTTTATATTTGTATCTGTAAAATGGGAGAAAATCTTTTGACAGACCTTGGAGGATTTTTGTCAGACAAAATTTGATTATAAATATACATCACTGAGTCCAGTTTCTAACCCAATAATTCTCCGTAGGTGGTACGCTTCCTTTATTCTGTCCCACGGTGTAAAATATGAATGAAAACACTTCTATTGGGGTGATAAAATGAGACATGATTAATTTTTCTCTTTTTCAAAATTTTCTGTAATGTCGCATCATTTTTCAACAGAAAAGAACGTGTTAGACAATTTTCAACCTCTGCGGCAGACCCTGCAGTCCACTGTGTAAACACTGAAGTGTGTCCGTGCATTTGGCTTTTGCCTCTGTCAGTGCTGTGTCCACAGGAAGGGGAAGGGCTCAGTGGAGCCAGAGCACTTCCCTCACTTTCCTCCAGGTTAATCTCAGCCAGGCCGACTGATTGCAACACTTCGAAGCCTCTTGCTTTTCCGAGCCTTTGAGGCTCTTGCTGAACTGCTGTCCAAGGGCAAATTTTTTCTGTCAAACAGACCTGCAAGGTTGCTAGGCGCACACAAGGATAAAGAGAGATTCGAGTTACTCAACACTTGTTTTGCAAAGTCTGTTTAAAAAAAAATTGCATCATATCCCATTTGACGATTGTGCAACACAGGGTGGATACCTAAGCTGAAAGTTAAGTAAGTCTGAGCTCTGGGCACCTTTGCAATTTAGACATCCATTTATACCCAAGTGGAATATAGCCAGCTGTTCTCAGTTTGAAAAATAATGTGTAGAAAGCCAATGAAAATAGACCCCAATGTTCCTTGAATGTATAAAATACACGTAGAAAATTTCCCATCCTCATTTTTTTTTCAGGTACTAGCTGTATTACATTCATGTGATACATATAAATGAGATTAGTTCTTGATCTTAAGGAACTAAATTCCTCCTAACACTACTGGCTCACTCAGGGTTGTCTTTTAGTACAAAGAGTACCATGGAATTGCCTACTCTAAGTTCAAATCTTGGTGCTGCCCCTTACTAGTTAGATGACCTTGGAGAAATGGCCTAATCTCTCTGAGTGGGATTTGCTTCTTCTTGAAGCTGTGGGTGATAATATTTAAGTCAGAAATTAATGGAGAATAGCTGTAAAGTGCTGGGGCTACAGCCTGGCAAACAACAGGGATCAATACATATTAATTTCCCTTCCAGCTCTCAATCTTTTCCATCCTTAAATCTCTCACTATGATCAGTGCCTTTCCACACCCACTAGTGGACATCACGCCAGCCCAGAAGAGACACTAGTACTGGTACGTGGGCCAAAGGTGCAGAGAAGAGTCAGGCTTGGGCACTGCCTTCATGGTGCTCACAGTTTGCAAGAGAACCAGGGGCATCTTCAAAGTGATTCCTATAAAGGCAGATGGCAATGCACACTGAGGCAGGTCTCCATGAGAGTGTGGGAAATATCGAGGGAGAGGGGAAAAGGAGAGATTCTTCTAAACTGAGAGATCCTAGAAATCCCTGTGCAAGAGCTGGGCTTGCATCTGATGGTCTGCTATGAGCAAGGCACGGTCTGAGGGAATCTGAGTCGTGTTTCTAAAAACAAAATACTCATCCCACAATCTGTTTTGTACAAGTGTTGCTCTAGGAGGTATTTTCTATAAACCTGGCGTGTCATTTACCTCATTTACCCTCTGTAAGCTTCCATCTCCTCAATCCCTGAAAAAAGGCAAAGACTCCATGCTTCTCGATGATGTGTTCCGGGGGGAGATTGGGCAGTGGAAGGGGGGGCAACAGGGAGGAAGAGGTTAAGGCTAAATGACATAACTGGTGTGCGGGTTTGTCCAGCCTGAAATCTTACGTGAATGTGAGAGATCGTTATGGTGCATAATTATGCACATGATGCAAAGAAAGTGCGTTTTCAATTAGACGAAGGACCCAGCGTTTCATGCAGCTTCGACATGGGCACTTCAAATAAAAGGGATGCTTTCTTTTACCGAGATCAGGGGAGAAACTGAGGCAGTCCCCAGCCTGGAAGTTTCCACAAGCAATGGAAGAACATCACTCAGCCACCAGCTCGTTGCCTCACACAGAACAGCCTCTATTACACTCTCAAATGTCTTTGGCACGAGAAACACACACACATACTCTCAAAGGGCAAATGCCATGCAAATGACACATTTTCCCACAAGATGTGGGATTTATTGTGGCTGGGATAGGCCTGAAGGCTCGGGCTATCACCAAACTGGAACGTTTCAGCAGAGTGGAATCTTTCATTCCTGAAGTGAGTTCAGAGATAGGAACACATTTTTTAAAAAAAATTGTTGTTGTAGAACAAATAAACCTGAGATGAAGCCTCCATTAAAATAAACCCGACACCACCTAGAAACTGAGAATCCTTGGTACCTTTCCAACAATGGTAGTACTTTGAGGACTGGATGGAACTTTAAACCTAAAGTTAGTTTAGTAATTGTATTTCCCGAAACAGTAGAAGAAGGCTGTCATTGGACTTTGAAAGTTGAACCTGAGAATTTCAGGTGCAGTTGTTATAGAAAGGATAATTCTGATGAAAGTAAGATAATTATTTTGGGGGTACTTATTCATTTATTCCTTTGACCCAGTAATTTCATTCTGGGGCTTTCTTGAGAATGTTCTCAAAATTGTGGAAGTTGTAAGAATGCCCTCATAACTGAAGTGGCCCAGCATATTTTCATGCAGCACTTGAAAAAATAGATACAAACTATATCTGTGATAAATATGTTGTTATATCATGAGAAAATTTTAAAGCTTTCTATTTGGGACTAGTTTGAGTCTTACAGAGAAGTTGCAAAGAGAGTGCAGAGAGCTACCACATACCTGCCAACCAGCGTCCCAAATATTAAAGTATTATGTAATGATGGCACAGTTAACAAATTGTGATCAAATCCAGGAAGTTAATGTTTCCAAACTAGAGTTTAATTGAATTCCACTTGTTTTCCCAAGAATGAATGTATTCTGTTCCAGGATCCTATCCAGAATCCCACTTTGCATAAAGCTGTTATTTTTCCTTAATCTCTTCCAAGTAGAAGTTTCTCAGTCTTTCCTTGTCTTTTATGATAAGGAAAAATATTCATGGTGTAAGCTGGCTGAGGAAAGCAGGACACTGAAGGGTATACACACACACACACGCAGAGATATACACACAGACACACATTGACACACACACAGGCACACACACATACACACATACACATACACACACAGAGACAGAAACACATAGACACACATGCAGACACACACACACACACACACACACACACACACCGACACACTATGGTCTCACCTACACAGAGAGAGATAAGAGCGAAAATATATCAGGAAGAAATACTCAAAATATTAACAGTCCTTAGCTTATCTCTGAGTGAGGGTTTATAGGTAATTATTTCCCTGCTTCTTTTGCTTCCTCTATTTTTTAAAATATAGTTTCAAAAATGATATTTAAAACCAGAAGGGAAGAAACTCACAGAACATAAAACAAGAAGGCTAAGGTGAAGAATTTTACGATGTCAAAGGGTTTGTTCTCCCATTTAATGTAACTGAATGGTACGTCATTGTGTTTATAGGTATGGACAAAGTACCCAGACATGAGTGGTTCAGAGGTACGAGGTAGTGAGTCCCCTCATCTAGACTGTCATAAATACAAAAGCTCTCTGGAGAAGATGAACACGGAGAGACTCCATCTGAACTGATCTTGATGGAAGGAGGAGCCATTGTCAAGAAATGGACCTCCCCTGCCCTGTCTGAAGCCCCCCTGAGAAATTTTGATGGGGATGTCACATGGACCTGGCAGAATAAAGACTGAAGAAGCATATTCACTGCAGTCACCTTCTGTTCAAAGGTTCTAGGAACAGAAGACAGATGTGCCTGATCACAGCTCACAAGGGCCGTATAGGATACCGCACACTTGGCTGACACTTCATCTTGGCCATTTTTGTCACCACTAGCTTGTCATCAAAGTGAATGACAGCAGAGTCCTGAAAAAGAAGAGTCCCTTGTCTTTGCAGGCAGAAAGGAAGAGGAACTCTGATGAGAGGGGCCCACTCAACTCACAGCTTGGGAGAAGGGACCTTAGGAAAAGAGGCTGGGAAAGCAGTCTCTGGTGCCTCTGGTCATAGAACAAAGGACAGAAGAGGAGGTCTGCCTGGCTGGACCCCAGAGGAGACTGCATGGTGAACAGAAAACACCTGCTCTTCTGAGTCTATAGAACTTGGATTTGGATTTTTCTTACCCACATGTAATAACATTTGTCATTTATTGAGCACCTACTATGTTCTTGACTTCATGTTAAATCTGCAACTACATTGGGAAATAGGTAATACAAATCCTTTATACCCACAAGGAAAATGAGACTCTTACAGGGTCTGTAGCCTTGAATTTTGTAATCTGGGATTCCATTTCCTCCTCTGTATGATGAGAATAACAATCCCTGTCCCCAAAGCTGTTGGGATTAAATGAACCACATAGAAAAAATAGTGAACACATTTCCAAAAACCCAGTAGGTTCTTTGCTGCCCAGGTCCTTTGGTGATGCTGTGTCTGGGACATTTAGCCTGAAGTGTGATCTGGTTTAGATTTTTTTAATTTAAGCCCAGAAACCCAAGAACCTGCCAGGGACAGAAACTCCTTTTGGAATCTTCCTGAAATGCAAACAGTTTAAAGGTCACTGAAAACTTCTTCCAGTATATATTTATATTTGTCTTGTAAACTCTTGAGGAGAATTTTCCAGCAGACGGCGGTGTCTCAGGAGACTTCTTGCTGAGACTCCTGTAACTCATTTTTTGTTTTTTTTGGCTTCTGCTTCTTGAAAGGAAAAGGGAACTCAGTGAAAAATGTTAAACAAGGCCAAAGATATAAATGCATATAAAAATCACTAAATAAAATGTTTGAAAGCATTGCTGCAGGGGGATTTCTCAGTCATTGGTGTCAAGCAGAAGACTAGCTTTAGTACCCATGAATGTTCTCCCTCCAGACTTCCGAGAGCTCCAGGCATCTAGAATGTTCCCCTACAGACATGTGGTTGGGGGGTAAGGAGTGGGTTAATCATGTGATCTCCATCAAAATGCTTTAGCAGGTTAATGTGGGGTGTCTACAGACTTCTGTACCACTTCATACTTCTGTAGAGATAATATAAAAATGCACAGGTTGAAACTCAGAGAGTGATGGAGATTCATCTCTTACCAGTTGTATGCTTCCTTATTTATTTATTTATTTTTACTTAGAATAAAATTAAATTAAAAAAATTTTTTTGGCTCAGTATTCTATGAGTTTAACACTAAGAGATTGATTCATGTAACTATCACCACAATCAGAATATAGAACATTTCCATCACTCCAACCTATTTCTTCATGTTATTCCTTTGAGGTCATACCCTCCCCTACCCTTAAACCCTGGCAACTACTGATCTGCTCTCCATCATTTCAAATTTGTCTTTCTGAGAAAGTCATATAAATGGAATCATACAATACATGACCTTTAGAGATTAACTTCTTTCGTGCAGCATAATGCCTTCGAGATTCATCCAAGTTGTCCATATCAATAGTGTATTCCTTCTTAATTGCTATAATCCCCCTGTTATGGACTGAATAGTTTTGTCCCTCCCCAAAATCATGTGTAGAAGTCCCAACCCCCAGTGTGAATCTACTTGGAGATAGAGCCAGTAAGGAGACAATAAAAGTTAAATGAGGTTATCAGGATGGGGTCTTCAGGGCCGGTGACCTTATAAGATGAGGACACATGAATTGCCCATGCTCCAAATAAAGGCCGTGAAGGCAACGATCTGCAATCCAGGAAGAGAGCTCTCACCCAGAACTGCATTGGTCAGCACCTTGATCTTGGACTTCCCAGCCTCTAGAACTGTGAGAAATACATACCTTTTCTGTCACCCCATCTGTGCTATTTTATTACGGTAGCTGGAATAAACTAACGCATCCTTCAACTTCATTCTTTTGCAAAATGGTTTTGGTTAATTTCTTTGCATTGCCATATGAATTTAGAATCTTGTTGGGATTTTGATTCCGATTGGTATTGCATTCAGTCTAGATTATTAGTTTTAGGAAAATCGACATTTTTACTATGTTGAGAATTGCTATCTGTGAACATTGTATGTCTCTCCAATTGTTTAGGTTTTCTTTGATTTTTTTATCAGCATTTTGAGGTACGTAGAAGAATACAGATTCTTACAAATTTTGCTAAATTTATATGTAAGTATTTTATTTGTTAATGCTATGATAATTGGTGTCGATGTTTTAATTTTGATTCCCCAGTGTTTATTGCTAGTGTGGAGAAATATTTTTTCCCTGTGTGACAGTCACGCATTCTGTGAACTGATCTAACCTACTTATTAGTTGTAGGAGTTTTCCTATAAATTTTCTGCAGATTCTATGAAATTTTCTATGTAGACAGTGTATTCTGAGAATAGGAACAGTTTTATTTCTTCCTTTCTAATCTGTATGTCATTTACTTCTTTTTTTGGCCTTAGGGTACTGAATATGTCCTTCAGGATAATTGAATATGAATGGTGAGAGTGGATTCTTCTCTATCATAGGGATAAAGCATTTAGATTTTCACCATTAAGTATCATGTTAGCTGTAGATTATTTTAGATGCCTTTATCAGATTTAGGAAGTTTCCTTCTAGTTTGCTAAGAGTTTTTACATGAATGGGTGCTGAATTTTCTCCAGTTATTTTTCTGCATCAAATAATATGATCATGTGATTTTCTTCCTTATGTTGATAATTTTCAAAAGTAACCCAGCCTTAAATTCCAAGGGTAAACCTTAACTGGTTGTGGCATATGACACATATATATACATGTATATATACATATATATATGTAGTTGAATTTGTTTTACTAAGTTTCTTAATGATTTTTCTGCATGCATATTCTTGAGGAATATTGGTTTGTAGTTTTCTAGTATTGCCATTTATAGTTTTTATATCAAGGCAATGTTGATCTCATTAATTAAGAAGTGTTCCTTTTCTGTTTACTGAAAGAGACTGTAGAATTGCTGTTATTTTTTCTTTAATTTATTATTATTAGCCTTTTCTACATCTCGTGCTAACATTTATTTTCTATTATTTATTTTTCAGCTTTATTGAAGTATGACTGACAAAATTTTATAAATTTAGGTTGTACAAGATGATTTTAATTATACAATGTGATAATTTAATACACATATACGTTCGAGATGATTATTTATTTATTTATTTTTAGTAAAAGCTGTATATGTTCAAGGTGTACTACTTAATGTTTTGATATACATATATTACTAAAATGACCACTACAGTTAAGCTAATCACCATATCCATCTTCTTTCATAGTTGCCATGTAAGTGTGTGTGTGTGTGTGTGTGTGTGTGTGTGTGTGTATGTGTCTGCATGTGTGTGTCTGGTGAGAGCACCTGAAATGTGTTCTCTGAGCAAGTTTCTAGTATATAATACAATATTATTAACTATAGTCATTATGCTGAATTTTGTCTTTAAATGTTTGGTAGAATTCAGGTGTTATGGATTGAGTAATTAATAATTGTTAATAGCGTTGTATAACTAACATTATCTCTCACAGGAGAGCAAAGGGCACTTCCCATATCAAGACTCATTATGTTGACTGAATAAATGAATGAACAAATATGTCAATAGCTCAAATCTGCTCCCAGCAATTGCCAAATGCCATTTCCTTCTGATCTGTTGAGAGTCTGTCAGACTTGTTAGTATTAAGATAATACCCACCTCAGGTCTGAATCTCTACAATATGCCTCATGATTTATGGACCACTTACAGCTAATGTAACCATTATTATTGGGTTGTAGTCTACCATCTTGTCATTTGCTTTCTATTTTTTCCTTTGGCTTATTTACTTCCTGTCTTCTTTTGGCTTTGTCCAGTATTTCTTAGTGTTACACTTTGGCTTTTCAGTATGTATTTTTTTTTGTTATTTTGTTATTTGTTTCCCAGTAGTTGTTCTGAGTCCAGCAATATGTATCCTTAAACTTACTGTAGTTACAGTCAATACTGTACTTCTATCTACCCTAAACTTGCTACCTGACTCTTCCAACTCCCAAGGTTTTGATGCACATTTTACATTTCCCAAAAGTATAACATTGAAAAGTATGGTACCATTTAGCACCCTCCCTTGATTATTGTCATATCACTGGTTTTCAGAGGCTGACTAAAATGTGCACAAGTTTAGTTCTTTTTTTAACATTTATTCTGCTTGAGGTTTACTGAAATTATTGAATCTCTGTAGAAGTGTTGTTTGTTTTATTTTGTTTTGTTTTTCATCAAATTTAGGAATTTTCTGTCATTATTTTTTTATATATGTTTTCTTCCCCAATCTCTCACTTTGACCTTTGGGTACTCCAATTATACATATGTTAGGTGTTCTTATATTATCCCATGGGTCCTTGAGGACCTTCTAATTTCATTCATTTTCACCCTCTCTCTGTCCTTCAAATTTCATGATTTCTTTTGATCAATCTTTAAATTATCTGGCCCTTACTTCTGCTCACCCATGTGCTGTTAGACCTATAACTGAATTATTTGTTTCAATTTTTGTATTTTTCACTTTTAGTATTTCCATTTTGTTCTTTTATAATAGTTTCCATATGTCTTCCAAGTTTCCTTATCTGCTATTCATTAAGGCCCTTTGCTTCATTCTTTGAATATATTTTTATTTAACTCATTAAACATATTTATAATTGCTGCTTATATGTGTTAAGTTCAACATCTGAGACATTTTGGATTTGGTTTATATAGACTGCTTTTTATTTCTGAACTGTGAATTACATTTTTTGTTTCTTTGTATGCCTAGTGATTTTTGATTGACTAGTGGAAATGATGAATAACAGCTTGTAAAAACTGTAGATTCAATTATCCATCCCTGAAATGTTGCTTCTTATTTTAGAACGAAGTTAAATTGCTGGATAATCATCTCAAATACGTGTACTCCTGTTTTTACACTTTATTAGTGAATATCTGTGCTAAGAACAAGGTATATCCAAGCCCATTTAGCTTGACAGGACTTAACCTCTTAATTCTGTCTTACCTAGATATCCTTTTGGGACATTGTTTTGGACTTTTTTAAGGGTGAGTCTTGAGTAAATCTTACTCCAGGTCATGATCCTTCCTCTTAAGACCTTTACACGTTCAGTAACTTTTTATTTATTAGGTGATTCAAGTAATGCCTTTAGTTGGATTCTCAATTGTATGTGTTTTCCACTTTATGAAGCAAAGGATTCTTTCTCAAATAAAGGCTTTCTATTTGCCTTCCAAAGGATGTCTCCCCTCTCCCCTTCTTCTATCTGACATTTTAAACTCAGATGCCAGCTTTTCCATAAGTTTGAAAGGGAATATTTGCAAAAATATTAATAGGCTTCTGAAACGTTTCTTTGCAAAGCAATATCTGGGAAAATTTTTTTTAATGTTTTTATATGTTTATATTTATTTGGAATTTGGGTGACTATTTTTAGAATTCAATCTTTTTTGGTCTTTTAAAAATAAGATATATCATACATGCTAAATAATATATCTTGCATGCATGTTCAGTTAAAAATGATAAAATGAGCACTCATGTTCTCACCATTGGGCATTAAAAATATTGTCATAATCCTTAAGTCCTATATTTATCCCTCTGCAACTGCATCTCATTCCCTTCCACTAAGAGTTAAACACTAAACTGATCATTTTGTAAAATCATTCCATTTTTTAAAATAGTTATACCATATAATATTTTATTTCTAAGTAATATATTGTTTGGTTTTGCCTATACTTGACCTTCACATAATGGAACTTATTGTATATATCCTTCTTCTTGTCCCTGAATTTTTAACTTATGAGATTCCTCTATTTTTTTTTCTTTTTCTTTTTTTTTTTTAATTTTTATTGTAGTAGAGTAGATTTACAATGTTGTGTTAGTTTCTGGTATACAGCAAAGTGAATCAGTTATACATATATATACATATATATTCACTCTATTTTAGGTTCTTTTCCCATATAGACCACTACAGAGTATTGAGTAGAGTTCTCTGTGCTATGCAGTAGGTCCTTATTAGTTATCTGTTTTTTATATATTAGTGTGTATATGTCAATCCCCATCTCCCAATTTATCCCTTCCCCCTCTTACCCCCTGATAGCCATAAACTTGTTTTCTACATCTGTAACTCCATTTCTGTTTTGTAGACAAGTTCATTTGTACCTTTTATTTAGATTCCACATGTAAGCAATATCATATGATATTTGTCTTTCTCTGTCTGACTTACTTCACTCAGCAATCTCTAGGTCCATCCATGTTGCTGCAAATGGCATTATTTTATTCCTTTTTATGGCTGAGTAATATTCCATTGTATATATGTATCACATCTTCTTTATCCATTCCTCTATTGATGGACATGTAGGTTGTATCCATGTCCTGACTATTGTAAATTTATCTATTTTAATGTATATAGTTAGGCACTCACCTATTTTCACTGATGTACAATATTTGATCATATAAATATACTATTCTTTATTCATTCTACTATTGATGGAAATCTGTGTCTTTTTGAGATTTTCACCTCTTATTTAAAATGCATTTTCTGAATTGGTAATATTTTATTTCTACTTTAATATGAAATCTTGTTGATTATATTAATGGATTTTTTAAATGTTAAAACATTTTTACATTCTTGAGTTATAACCGAGTTGTTTATTGTAAATTACTTAGTATTTAAGCATTTCTAAAATCAGTGACAGTATACATTTTAGATTTTCTGCCTCTTGGTCCATGAGTACAATTGCCTTGCAATGTTTCTTTTTTGAAGTATTCTCTGATTTTGATATTATGGTAGACACAATTCTAAAAATGTCCCTAAAATACCATTTCCTAATCCCTGGAACCTGTGAGTATGAGATATCACTGCTATGATTATTGCATGTTTTATGTCATACTGATTTTAAAATAAGATAATCCAGGTGGTTCTAATCTAATTGTATGAGCCCTTTTAAAAGCAGAGAGTTTTCTCTAGCTGGATGAAGAATAAGTCAGAGAGACTGGAAGCACGAAGGACATTTGACTCATCATTTTTGCTCAAAGATGGAAGGGAACATGTGAAAAAGAATACAGGTGGCCTCAAGGACCTGAGAGAAGGACACTCTCAGACAACCACCAGCAAGGGAAATTGGGACCTCATTCTACAACCTATAGAAATTGAATTCTGTCAACCGCCTGAATGATCTTAAAAGTGGATTTTTGGGGCTTCCCTGGTGGCGCAGTGGTTGAGAGTCCGCCTGCCGATGCAGGGGACACGGGTTCGTGCCCCGGTCCGGGAAGATCCCACATGCCGCGGAGCGGCTGGGCCTGTGAGCCATGGCCGCTGAGCCTGCGCGTCCGGACGGAGCCTATGCTCCGCAACGGGAGAGGCCGCAGCGGTGAGAGGCCCCGCGTACCGCAAAAAAAAAAAAAAAAAAGTGGATTTTTCTTAGAGCCTCCAGTTGAGGATGCAAACCAGCCAACGTCTTGATGTCAGCATTGTGATATGCTGAACACAAAACACAGCAGAGGCTGTGTGGACTAAGACTTACACAACGGTGAAGTAATAAATTGATTTTTTTAAGCAATTAAGTTTGTGATAATTTGTTATGTAGCAATAGAAAACAAATACAAGTATCAAGGATACAATAATCTCATTAAATAAGTTGTGAGGTCTTTGATTTTCAATTCTCCAGAATAATGTGGAATTTGCTGTCACTTCAGTGTTTACTAAAATTTGCCAGAGTCCATGCCTTTTTAACTAGAGACTATAGCCTGTGTATTATATATCTATCAAATTAATTATAAGTTTGATTTTGTTTCTACCATTTTATATTGTGACTTCTACTCGTCTCTCTTTAACTCAATATCTTTTTTCTCTCTCTCTTTTTTTTTAACTTCTTTTGAATTGATTGAGGTTTTAAAATATTCCCTTCATTTTAACTGTTTCCTTTGACTAACTTTGACGTTACATACTGTGACCCTTCTTTTGCCATTATCCTAGAAATTTGAGCTTTTATATTTAATTTTAAAATGTCCAAATGTAATCAATATTCACTATTCCTAAAATACAAGGATTTTAGACCATGTGGCAGGAACAGTGCTCACCAAACATTCTAACTCTCACCCTCATATTCCCAAAGCCTCCCTGGCAGATATCTGGAGGCCAAGTGACTACTTTTGGCCAATAGACAAAGGACAGAAGAGATATATGTCACCTTAGTGGTTAGACAGTTAAAAACCCTTTTCCTCTGACCCAGGACCTTGGCTTGAATGCTACTTGGAGGCTTTCCAGGTCTTTGCGGACCACACAACTGGTGTGAATTTTGTGCAGACTGACTGATTCCAAGCCCTTGTGAGTCTTAGCATGTCGTTTAGGAAATGCATGGGGATATTTTTTCCACTCAGGGCTGAGGAGGGACCTGGTGATTATCCCTAAGTTTCTCTCTATTGGGGTGGGAGTGGTTACTACTTCATCCCTTAAGAGTATTAGCTTTTGGGGGGTTTCTGTTTTTGTCCAGTCTCAGGATTTGTTCTCTTGTCTTTGTGCACATTTGTGGCCATTGAAACACAAGCACTAACCTACCAGGGCTTGGGAAATAATGCCAGGGTAAATACCAGCTTTAAAGAGTTCCAGAAAGTAACCAGAAAGGTTACTTTCTGGTTTTGAGCTCCTCCTAATCTCTGGAGTTTGAGCATTTCTCCTTTTTCTTACCAGCTCAGCCATCTATTTGAGTAACTTTTCCATAATATTTTCACCTGAGATTTATTTATTTTATACAAAAAGGAGTCTTCTAGAGATATTGACTACCCTATTGCCCAATATGAGGCAGGCATCAAGAATCTCTATTTTTTTTTTTTTTTTGCCTAATTACAAACAACAGTAGGTAATTAATGTCTTCTAAAACATATTTTTAAAAGCAAAAGAAGTACCAAGGATGGTCATTTACTGGAAGAGAAGTGATGAAGTTTATGGTGTTGGGTGTGTGAATGCCTATGTTTGTAATATATATAGTGAGATATATTTATTAAAAAATTAACTCAATCCAAAAACCATTTAAGGCCATTGCTATGCTCATGATATTGGGTTGAAAGGTAACAAATTACTTGCAATTCCCCGCTGCTTTTTGGCCTCATGTTTCTGTACATCTATTCCTTTGGCTTATAATCTCTTCCTTTGCTATTATCTCTTTAATTATGCAATGAATATCTAGTGTGTACCACCCAGTGGCTGATAGTCTGCACCACTAGGGATAACTGCTGAATAAGCAAGAGATTACTGGGGTCATCACAATTAAAATAGTAGTATGTGACCTGTGCCAGGCATGGTAGTCATGATTTTCAGTTATTTTCTTTAATTCTTCTCAAAACAAAATCCATTAGGTAGACGTAGTTACTATTGCTTTAACTAGAGGAAACAAAGTTTTCAAGAGGTTAAACAACTTGCCCAATGCCACAAAGTTAGTAAGTATCAATGATGGGATTTGAGGTTGTGTGTCTTGAAACCAATGCCTATAGCTCTCAGCTGTGGGGCTGCCTCTCTCAGCCCCATTCCAGAGATTGGACAGCATCACTCTACGTGACCCAAGCAAGCCTGCCCCACCAGAAGCTGAGGCTTTCAGGATAATGCCAGATGATAAACACATGATGACACACTATTGGGAATATTTTTTATAGAATATTAGAAAATATATTTTTCTTTTCTTGAAGCTCTTAGCTTCCCAAAATTTACTGTCAATTAACATTTATTGGCTCCCAAATGGGAACAGAAGCAGATAACCATGATATGGTTGGAGCTTATCTTGTAGGCTCCAACCTTTGTGACTTTGGGCTAGTCACAGTGACAGAAGCTATTCCTAGGCAGACAACCTGGGTTAAAAATCCAGCCCTCAGAGTGGTTTGTGGGATCCAGGGCAAATCCTACTATCTTTCTCTATTCACGTCTATGAAATAAACGGCTGACCTTTATGTATGGGGCAGTTAAGGCAATAAAGGAGAATTGCACAACACCTAGGAGAGTGCCTGGCACATAGTAGATCTTCTTAATTGGTTGCTTTTTTATTATTAGTTCCTGATTTTTGTATTCATCAAGGTTTTAGTGGAGGAATGGGATAGTATTTGTGTTTAAAATCAAATTTAAAAAAAGGTGAAAGTGATTATTTGCTTATTCAATATTCATTTATCCAATTTTCATCAAGAACTAACTACATACAAGTATAGAATTATTTGAGTTATGACACTGGCTTTTAAGTAAAGAAAACATGAGATAAAGAAGCTTAACTTTGGACATTTACTCTGAAACATGGGGGGAACGATTTGAATACCATTTCACCCTACCCTGAGGGAGGGGCTGAGCGGCCTTGTAGGCTGATTAGATACGAATTCTCAAGGAGCAGGGTGTCAGGCTGGCTGGACATTTCTGAGCTAGGCCAACCTGGAAAATAAGGAGACCTTAACCTTGAAAGAGAGGAGGTGCAGGAGAAACAATGATTTTTTTTTCCCCTGGAAGAAGCTGATGAGTTCAGATTTAGACCTGAAGACTGCGAAAAATCGAGGCATCTCTCAACATAATTTGCCATTGCAAAATTAAATTGTAAGTGAATAAATAAAGTACATTATGTCTTTATAAGAAGAAACTAAACTAGATTTATTATTTGTCCAATCTAAACTTCCAACAGTCAAAAAAGACTAATAAAGTGATGGCATAATTAATTGTATTTCCTTGTATGGGAGGCAGTGCACAGAGCAAAAAGAAGAGAAAAAGATCACAAATTTATCCTCTCACACTGACTTGCTATGTGAGCTTAGTATTGAGATCATTTGCCCTTGCTACCCCATTTTCCTTTAATACTAAAATGTGGATGATAATACTTATAAGAATATTTTGAGGATTGAACTAAAATGCAAGTTAAAAACATTTGATGTAGTGCCTGGCGCTGGTCTCCATAAATGACAGCCATGGTTATGTTTCTGTATATACAGTTACCTACCTGCCAATCTACTTAATCTATTAGTCTTACTTTATGTACAGTACAGAGGATGTAAATTCGGTGTGGGCAGCGATTGTGTTGGCTTCCTTCAAAACTGTATTCCCACCATACAGCACCTGACAGAGGAGGCTCTCGATAAGTATGAACATTGATAATAAAGCACAAGGTTTGGGGGCGATGGAGAATGGAGTAGCGATTAGTTCAGGGCCGGATGTTGATCCACAGGGGTTTTCCACAGTGACTCTCAAGGCCTGAGTGGGGACCCTAGGAGAGGAAGGCGCTCTGCTTCTGCACATGCGCCCAAAGTAGCCCATGGCATTGGCTGCTGCCACCACCCGCCTTCCTGAAAGCATAAAGGGAGTCACCTGTCATGAAGCTGACATGATAAAAAGCAACATGAACATACAGAAAGAAATGAGGTCCTTGGCAACCCCATGGAGCCACTAGATCAGCCTTCCCAGAAGCCCTACTTATTTCTCTCTTTTTAGGCCCCATTAACTCCCATAACAGCTGGAGCTGAATTTCCTGTTATTTCCAGCCAAATACACCCTAGATGATATCCCTATTGACCTGGAATTTTCTCACCTTTTAAAATGGGAAGAATGATATTTACTATAACATAGATTATATGTTCCTTTGCAGCAATCCACTACTGCCCCATTAACGTTGTTTTAAAAACCACCCCTAAATCTCAGTCATTTATCAGTAAACTTCTGTTCTTGTGCTCATAAGTCTGCAGGTCATTATCAGCTTAGGTGATTTAAGATGCACTTAGTGGGGTATAAGGCTGCCCTAGAGTGTATGGACAGCAGACAAATATTCTGTGCAGGGCCCTGAGTAAATAAACACTTGGAGTCACCGTAAGTCAGTGTGTGAGTACCATTCTGGCAGCCCAGGCACACATTCCACGAAAGAAATGTGGCACTTCCCCGAGAGCTTGCCTGTGTTCAGGGGCAGAACTGACTGGACAGCTCTGCTTCAGAACACGGTTGCCTGGGTTTGCTTCTAGGCTGTGGGATGGAAGCCTGCTAGTATTGGTTCATTTTGGTCCCAGACTAAACAAGGTGTTCAGTCTAGAAGAGGAGTCAGTCACATGAACATGCAACTACAATGAAATGAATCTGTGCTAATAATAATTTACTGAGCGTGTAGCATAGCCAGAATCTTGCCTTAATTAATTTAATCTACTCAAAAGTTCTATGAGGCATAATGTACCCAAGGCTGACACAGCTAGTTAGTGGCACAAGATTCAAAACCAGAAACCTCCCTCTAGAATCTTCAACCACAATTGCCATGATGTGTGTATAGTGAAAAGAGCACCAAGCAAAAATTTGGATGGGAAAGTAAATTGTCAACTATAAAAAGCCCCACATAGAAGCCAATTGTTATTTGTATTGTCTTTCATCTATTCCTCCAAATAGATTAGTAGAATGTCAAAGTTGGAAAATGTCTTAGAGAGAGTCTGGTCCACTCATGAGACATTTTGTGAATAAGGAAACTGAGGCCCAGGGAGGAGGAGAGACTTCCCTGGTCACACAGCTGGTTAATGTTCTCATCTCCAAGCCCAGAGCTCCAGTGACTGTAACAGATACATTTCTAGAAGATGGCATGCCACCTGCACTGAGAGTTTGGGTTGATGCTGGGGAAAGAGATGCGGTCCAGCTCCCCAGTAATGCGGCCCTGGGCGTACAGGACAAATGTGCATTTATCGGCCTTCGGCGATCTAGAACCATACTGTAGACATAAGACCACTGGCTCTCCAGGCTTCAGTACCCTGACGACCAGCCACACAGCTCCGAGTTAGTACCACGGGAGTGGGGCTGACAAGTATTAGGTAATAGAAGCTGGGCCATCTCACCACTCAGTCCATACTAATAATGGCTTTTGGAGATATTTTTTGAATGCTCAAAGATTGCTAGAGTGCAATGGTTTGCAAATTTTTTGACGCCAGAATGCTTTCGCACTCTTTAAAATTATTAAGAATCTCAAAGGCCTTCTGTTTGTATGAGTTATGTCTATTAATATTTATATTAGAAATTAAAACAGAAAGTTAAAAAATGTGTATAATTCATGCAAATATAACCATGATAAGTCAATTACTTATTGACATAACATATTCTAATAAAATAACTATTTTTAAAATAAAATAGTAGAGAGAGATTGTTTTATACTTTTTGTAAATCTCTTTAATGTCTGGATTCTCATATCTGCTTTCGCCTTCAATCTGATGTGTTGTGTTGTTTGGACTGCGGTACACGAAGTAACAAAAGACCACTTCTGTGGTTTCAGATTCTGCGTTACAACAACTGCTTAAGAAACTACAACGTGTCAAGTTTTAGTGTAGCATCAAGGGTGTGTTCGGGAAAGAGTGAGAAGGTACAAGGTCATTGTCGTTTCGTCTCTGCCATCAGTAAGGTTAATAGAGGCTGTGTGCGTTACAGGGTTTCCCCGGACCTCTGGACGGTTGTACAAGCCACAGGTGATGTCAGAATTAAGACGTCTCGGACACAACGAGACAACCTCCATCGACCTCGACAAAGAACTATCGGGACAGCTGTCTATGTCCTTGATCTGAAAAGCAATTAGACTTAATTTCACTTCCTAGACCCAAGTTAACTCTGTTACTCATTAACTGTGTGACTTCAACCAATTACTCAACCTCTCTGTTTCCTGTTCTGTAATCACACCTACTTAGATGCTTGAGGGGGAGGGAGGAGGGGGAGGTTTGAAATAAAATAATCTAAACAAATGTCTAGCGCATAGCAGGCAATCCAATATCACAGGGAATTACTTTTACTATTATTATTACTGATACGCTGTGGGTGCCCAGAGAACACAGAGATTTTTTGGCTGAGTTTTTCTGGCGACAGTACTTAGAGAAAAAAGCACCGTCTGGCTAGAGGCCTCTGTCTCCGTGTGTTCTGGCAGTGTTGTTCTTGACTGTTCCTGGCTGGTGTCTGTCTTTACCTTGAACTGCCCTAAGATTAGAATTTCTTGTAAACAGTGACTTAATTATTCATCTACATCCTTTTGCAATGCTGGGCTGCTTCCCCCATGAACCGGGAGTTGCCTGCCTCTCTTGCGGTTGCCAGGGGGACTGGAATTAACTTGTGTGATCGCCCTTCTTAAAGGGAACTACCGGCAGCCCCCTTGGGATGAGCGCAGAAAAGCCCATGGATTCCAGGTCACACCACTCAGCACACCCACCTTCTCCCAGGGGCCTCGTGCAGGGACCTGCGTGAGCTCCAAGTGGGCTTTTCGGGTAAAGCTGAGTGGTCAGAAGGAAGTATGTTGGAGGAAGAAGCAGAGGGGGTCACCAGGAAGAGCGTTAGCCAGCAGACCAAGGGGCTAGCCGCAGATAGAAGGGAATTCCAGTCTGACTCATCATGGGTCAAGGTAGATTCTTCTGCTAATTAACTTCTGTGGCCAAGCTCTGAGCTAAGGAGAACCCTCTGCAACTAGAGATTCATGTTTACCCTCAAACGTCCTCTCCTCTGGAAGCCTTACCTTTCTCCCCAGGCAGAGCTAGATGTTTCTTCCTCTGTAGATTGATGTAAAAATGTACCTCCAGTACTGACACCTCCCAGGGCAGTCTATTCAGTGTTTCTCTTCCATTAGACCCAGGCCCTGTGCCTTCCAGATTCCTCATCTTCAAAGCCTGGCATCCAGAGACCGAGGGGAGGAGGGGAGGGAGGGAGGGAGGGACGGAATCTGTGCCGGTTCTGGAGTGAGAAAGACATGTATTCTCTTCCAGCTCCACTATGTACTTGATGTAAAACCTGAAGCAAACGGTTAACCTTCTCCGGGATTTAGCTTCCCTATCTGGAAAAGGTAGGGGAAGGGGCATGCTCCTTGCCTTGCAGGATTGTTTTGGGGATCAAATAAGCTTAATATGTGCAAATGAAAAGAGATGGGATTGCGGTAATTGTGGTGCAGCTTCCACTTAAGAAATAATGCGTTCCACCCTCTAAAATTCTATTGCTCCTAGGCTTTGATTGCGACAGAACCTCTCTAGACTAAAGTTTCTGCTGATTTGCGTTCAGCAGCTACAGGCTTATTTTCCCGGTCCTCTTGGCACGGCCCCTGGGATGTCCTCTGATCAGGCTGCGGACACTTCCCTTGCCCAGACGCCACCATCTCTCTCCTATGACAGCTGGGTGTTCGAGCTCCAGAACTCCAGTCCCTTCCCTCCTGGTCATCCTCCACCAAGCATCCCGCGTGGTCTCCTGAGAACCCAAGTCCACCCACGAGTCCCCCAAGGTCATCCCAAGTCCCTGGCACGGCCCATGTGTTGTGGTGGTCCTGGCTCCTGCGAGGTGTGGTTCACCAGTTTCCTCTCCTGTCGTTCCCACACCAGTCCTGGGTTTCCTGAAATCACTGTGCCGCTTCCCACCTCCCTGCCTTGCTCTGCATGGGCTGTGGCTTTCATTGGGACACCTCCTCTGCCCCCTTTTGCTCACCCATCCACCAGGAAACTCCCTTTCTCCTTTAAGTCTCACGTCAGAGATTTCTTCTGATTTCCTCCTAGACAGATTTCACTGTGCTGCATCTGAGATGCTACAACCCTTACGCACATCACTGTCTGAGCTCAGACTGCCTTGCTTTCTGATTAATTATTTCCTGATGTGTCTATCTCCCCCAGTAGCTCCTACAAGGCAAAGGCCTGGGACTTATTCTCGGTTGACTTCTTGGTTACATGGTAAGCGAGTGGATGGATAAATGGGTACACTTTGAATGCACTCATCCCTTCCAAAGACCAGTGAAGGGTGTGATCCCCTGAGACGATCATTGACCGATGTGTGAATCAAGGCCTGGTAACCCCTTTATTTCAAGACAATGGGTCCCCGTCTTTCAGTTAGTGTCGCTTGCTTTTTTGTCCAGCAGAAGCTCTCTTGTCCACACTTCCTTTCCTGTTATATCAGCCTAGTGTCCCTTCACCCCTAGACTGCAAGCCTTGTGAGGGCGTGGCCCCATCTTACTCGTTCCTGCACCCGCTTCCCCAGCGTCCAGCGTGGGGCTAGAGCCATACCATCCTTCTTCCCGAGAAAAGGCTATTTCTTTCCTTCAACGTCCTCGGGGAACAGCAGAGCTGGCACTGAGGAGCCCAGTGTTATGAAATGGCTCCCCTGCCCGGCAGGGATGGTGCCTCCCTGCTTCATTCACCACAGGCCATCAAGTGACTCCAGCAATATTCAGGCACCTCAGGCTGCTTCTGCCTGTTCCTTGCTCACAGCAGGTGGCCCAGCCCGCGCGCTCTCCATGTTTCGGCCTCTCTCTTCTCTTCCATTTTCTTCTTCCTTTCTCTAAATGCCGAGTCACTACAGTAAATTAAACTTTCATGGTTCCATTTCCTTCTTTCCCATCGTGGAGCCCTGACATATTTCCTCAAGGAAATACTTTCAAAATCATAATCGAAACACAATCATTCATAATAGAAATGGGAGGAGGAGAGTCATAGATTTAGCTCTCGTTCCTGGTGGCAGACACGTTAATGACATTTTCTATTTCCTCTCATTACCACGTGGCACGTCTCCAACAAGCCACGCCCGCCTGCCTCTCTCTCTCTCTCTCTCTCTCTCTCTCCCCAGGCTGAACCCACTCTCCCTCACACTCACAGCAGCCTGAAGGCGAACTTGGGAACACGAATCCCACCACATCACTGTAGCAGTTTAAAATCCATCAGAGTTCTGCCTCGCTGCGCACAAGTCCTTGGTGGGGATCAGAAGGTCCAGTGCTTCACTCTTCTGTCCTAAGGGCCGGCCGTACTAAGCCGGTTTACTCCCCTGAATGCACTTGACCTCCTCCTGCTCCGAGCTTTCCATAGGCTGCTGCCTTTTCCAGGAAAACCTTTCCCCTTGAGCATGTCAGGAAGACCACCTCAAGCCTATGTTCGTTTCCCTGTGCACCTGCTCCACTGCCAAGGCCAGCTCCCGCCTCATCCTGGCATCACTGGCCTCTCCAGTTGCCCTCCACCTAGTAAGGCTGAATTCCTGGCTTCCTCTTCTATGTCGCTGTAGTTGCGGAGCTTAACGCTGCTGTTACACTTATGACACCAATTATGATTGTGATAATTACGATGATCACTTTCCATCTCCTTATCTCCTGCCTCCTCCCCTCCCAGTAACGCACAGCCAAGTGCAGTAAACTGTCAGCAAATTGAGGCAGGACCTTTGTTTACCTATTTCTGAGTTATCAGGATGTAGCCCAGGGCCTGTTCAGAGTAAGTGTTCTTTGAAATAACTGAAAAATGTAAACTGAATAAAAAATAGTCTTATTTTGCTTATAAACAAAAGATGATATAGACAAACCATCAGGAAGCAATTATTAAGACTAATTTATTTCTAACTTAAAAAGAGGAGGAATTGATATTTCCAGGAGATTCTGAACTGACTAGGGTGGGAATTGTGATTTGAGATACAAGAAAGGACTACACAGGTCTCCATACAGCCAGACTTCTTGGATGGAGACCCTCCCATGGAGAGTTGATGGAGACCCTCTCAGGAGTTGGGGAAGATTCCTCAGGGTCCTTTCCAATTTAACTAAATTGTCCCCATGCCATGATCCTAAAGCAAGTGCTACTTCTTCCCAGAACTAGAGCCTTGCAGAGATGTGGTTGAGTCTGGGATTAAAGGAAAATCTACAGATGTGCACCTTTATACATACTTTTCAAAAGTCTCCTATATCTTAATCCAAGTAGAAAAAACAAATGAAAACTGACTACCTATACCCAAAATACGACTACACATAAAACCCCGTGTTGCCCAGTCAGTTTTCACTTTGTGGTTAACCCTCTTAAGCCTCCCCAGCAGGATGCACAGCTTTGGAACTGCAGGCTGATTGGAAACGACTGTCTCCCATCATATTGCTCAATGACCTGGGGTCATAAAACAAGTACATGGACAGCAGCCTGTCTTTTTTTAAACTTTAATATTTTGTTCATCAAGGATTTTTGAATTAATTTTGATTTTTAAAAAATATTGCATTCAGGGCTTCCCTGGTGGCGCAGTGGTTGAGAGTCTGCCTGCCGATGCAGGGGACATGGATTCGTGCCCCGGTCCGGGAAGGTCCCACATGCCACGGAGTGGCTGGGGCCGTGAGCCGTGGCCGCTGAGCCTGTGCGTCCAGAGCCTGTGCTCCACAACGGGAGAGGCCACGACAGTGAGAGGCCCGCGTACCACAAAAAAAAATATATATATATTGCATTCAAATATTTATCTTGACTTCTGAGTTTTAATTTTTTAGTGCATACTTAACTGTTGCACCCAAGAGCAGTGCTTTCGTGGCCTCCACTCATCCCACTTCTGCCCCTCAACTACCCCTAATGACATCAGCCCAGTTCCCCCTTCTCCTCTGAGCTCCTTTTACTCAAGGAGCGTTCAATCCAACGGGGAAGATAAGCTTGCTAACAATGTCTTGCCAGGTAGAATGAATGATTGCGACAAAAGCAGGCGTAACTGAAGTTCATCTGAAAGGGCATAACTAAGCACAATGGTGGGTTTCAGGGAAGACTGGAAGCAGAAGGGGGCATTGGCATTGAAAGAAAAATAGATCTTTAATAAACCAAGAAAGAGAAAGGGCATGCCAGGTAGAAGGAAGAGCATGAACAAAAGCTTAGAGATAACACCGTTCAGGAAAGTTCTATGTGAGCAGAGGGTCTGAAAAGCTCCCTTACATAGATGTGGAGAGTGGTGCAGGACTAGGGTGCTCGGCTTGATGGACAGGTTCCAGAGCTGGTCTCACTGTGACAGAGAGGATTCCAGGTTTCTAGAATAGATTCAACAGGTCAGGACCGGTTCTTCTGGAGGTGAGCTCCTCAGGAAAAGAGAGGGCACCACGTTGCTGACAAGGCCAGCTCCACCTGCAGGTGCCAAGTGCTGGAGACCTCAGCCACGCTGGGCTTCTTTCTTCTGGGCCCAGGGGCCCTCGCTGTCCCAGTCAGGAGCTGCCCACTAGACCTCAGGCAGCAAGGGGCGGAAGAGAAAGTTCTGCTTCTCAGGGTGACGCTAACAGGAATGGGGCTGCCTGAAAAACGGACATTTTGAAGGCATGAGAGGAAACCTGTGATGCGTGGAGTATTGCGTTATAACAAGAGGAGACCTTCCAGCCCCACCACGCCCTGTGCTCCGGCATCTGCAAGTCAAGGTAGGATCCGGGACCCCAGCACAGCAGGTGCCCGCTCGACGCTTCAAGGCCTCTGTGCTCTCACTCGCCCAGTGTCATCCTCTAATCAGGAGGTGAGTCTTCTCCCCTTCAGAACTTTTTTTTTAATTGAAGTATAGTTGATTTACAATGTTGTGTTAGTTTCTGGTGTACAGCAAAGTGACTCAGTTATACATATATGGCTAGATTCTTTTCCATTACGGTTTATTATAAGATATTGAGTATAGTTCCCCATGCTATACAGTAGGATCTTCTTGTTTATTTTGTTTTTAGTAGTGTGTATCTGTTAATCCCAAACTCCTAAATTATCCCTCCCTACACCCTTTCACCTTTGGTAACTCTGTCTATGTCTGTGAGTCTGCTTCTGTTTTGTAAATAAGTTCATTTGCAACATTTTTTAGATTCCACATATAAGTAATATAATATGATATTTGTCTTTCCCTGTCTGGCTTACTTCACTCAGTATGACAATCTCTAGGTCCATCCATGTTGCTGCAAATGGCATTATTGTATCCTTTTTTATGGCTGAGTAGTATTCCATTATATATATACACCACATCTTTATCCATTCCTCTGTTGATGGACATTTAGGCTGCTTCCAAGTCCTGGCTATTGTAAATAGCGCTTCACTGAACATTGGGGTGCGCGTATCTTTTTGAATTAGAGTTTTCTCCGTATATATGCTCAGGAGTGGGATTGCTGGATCATATGGCAACTCTGTTTTTAGTTTTTTAAGGAACCTCTCTCCTGTTTTCCATAGTGGCTGCACCAATTTACATTCCTACCAGCAGTGTAGGAGGGTTCCCCTCTGGAATTCTTAATGAACAACAGGACCACCGCAATCCAGTAACATCGAGAGGGGTGTCTCTCTGCTGTCCTCACAGATGCCTGTGGAACATTCCTCTTCCAAGAGTTTGGCAGACAGGCTGCTTCATTCCTCTCTTGGCTTCCTTTCACTGTCACACCACAGGTGGCTTTCAGAAAACACATTCCACATCTTTATCATCTCTTGTGCAAGTGGGTGGCCTCCTCTCTGGCCCTGGCCCTCCTCTCTGGCCCTGGGCTGGGACCCTGGGGGGACAGCACTCCAGATGCCCAGGGGAGAAAAAGGGAGCCAGAATTTACCAAGTGCTCTCTGGGTTGGGATTCTAGCTGTATTCTTTCTCCTGTGTGTTTTATTTAAATCACATCAGTGTTACACTAGAGAGTTTTAGTCCTTTTGGACAAATAAGGAAGCGAACTCTTACAGAGGAAGTAATTTGCCTAAAGTCACTCACTTAGAACCAGATTCTCTGACTCTTAAGCCAACATGTTTTCTTTTTTTAAGGCACTGTTTCATTCCTGAGGTGCCTAGGTCTTTCCTGGAGAGAGACTGAGACAGATAAGAAAAAGAGAAAGACTGTCTGAAGAAAAGAGAAGCCACTCCAAGAGTAAATTTGTCAATTCGTCTATCATTTCATTGAAATCATACTTCAGGAGCCTCTCTCATAGGCCTGGCTGTGCTGCAGTCCCCACCCCACATTTTCCATCTGAAAAACTTCTCCTTCAAGGTGTGCTCCAAAACAAACTTTCTGAGATGTCTTCCCTGACACTGCTCCAAAATGAGGCAAAATAAATGGCTTCCTCCTCCTGGCTCCCTAAATGGGTTGTATGAATTTTGCACTACAGCTGTTAACATTAATTCAACTATGTGCTGTCAACTAAAAATGAGAGTAAGACAGACAAACAGACAGAGACAGAGTTAATTTTATGTGTCAACTTGACTGGGACATGGGGTTTCCAGTTATTGGGTTAAACATTTTTCTAGAGGTGTCTGTGAGGGTGTTTCTCCATGAGATGAGCAGTTGAATCAGTACGTAAGTGAAGCAGAGTGCCCCCTTTTAATGTGGGTGGCCCTCATCCCATCCACTGAAGGCCTGAATAACAAAAAGGTAGGGTCAGAAAGAATCCTCTCTCTGCCTGACTGTCTTAGCGCTGGGACATAGGTCTTCTCCTGCCTTTGGACTTGGACTCAAATTGGAATTATACCATCAGCTGTGTCCTGGGCCTCCAGTTTGTGGACTGCCGATCATGGGATTTGTCAGCCTTCCTAAGGAATTAGCTCTTGTGATTTTTAGATATATCTTGCTGGTTCATTTTCTCTGGAGAACTCTGACTGAATACAGAGAGAAACAAAGAGAGAGAGAGAGAGAGAGAGAGGAGAGAGAGAGAGAGGCTCACCCACCGTTATACTCAGTGAGTATATCCCAGCGTGAGCACGAGACGGGAAGTGAACACCTGAAGATGTCTCCATGGCTCTGAGCTCTGGGGGCCTCAGTATGAGCCCCTCACTCTGCTGTGAGTCCCTCCAAGCCATATTTTTTTCACACACACAGGTTCGGAACCAATGTAACTGCTTAATTGGGGGCCCAATCAAAGAAAGGATGACCCAGTGTCATTTGGAATACATGTGTTTTTTGCCACATAGGCATAATTTTAGAATATTGTCTTCATATATAATGTGGTTCCATTGTGTGTATACGTGTGTATGTGTGTGTGCATGCATGTGAGTATAGCAGAGTGTGGTAGGTATGTATGTGACCCATTGGAATTTTTTCATTGACATCGAAAGTAATATTGGTTTCTTGGTTTGCTGAGAGAGTTTATGTACGATCAGATTATATGAGTGACACTTTTCCAAAATAGCTCAATATATATATATATATATATTTTGGTACCTACCTGAAGTGGATTATTCCCTGAGACCAGCCTTTCCATCCATCCCAACAGTTCTCTAAGAAGTAAAGAATGTAAGTGGAAAGAATACTGTCTGCTCTTGTCATCAGCCTAATCTCCTTTACCAGGCTTGGTAACACTTGGATTAGAAATTGTGGTTTAGCATTGAGGTTCAATTTGGACTTTGGTCTCTGAATCTAAAGTTTTAGATCTGCTTACTCAGGTATGCCTGAAGTCTGGAAAGAAAGAAGAGTAAAGAGAGAGGGGCCTGATAATTCAAATTAGTGATTGTGCAGAAAATAAGAGCCTGCCTTTGGAGGGACCAGGATCCCAAGCGAGAGCTGGCTTTGACTGAAGAGACTCTGTCTACTAGTAAAACGTGGCCTAATAAATTCCAGTTCTTACCCGTCAGATTAATAAATCCTCTCCCTTCGGGGAAATGTGAGTGGGTAGTTTAAGTCATGCTCCACAATGGAAAGAAGGGAAAATTATTTTCCAGAGTTTACATTCTTAATGAGGAGAAGTAGAAAAGCCTTCACCCTTTAACCCCTGTACCTCCAACTTCCCTCCCCAACCCATCAATAGGAGAACATCTGTGGATATCCTGCAAACGGCGGCGTGGCTCAGATACGATGGACCTTGTGAGTTGGGTCAAGGAGTTTGGATACAAATCACTGGTAATTACTAAACAGCGTAGTTATAGGATCAGATCTGTATTTTTTTAATTTTTTGGCTGTGTTGGGTCTTCGTTGCTGCATGAGGGCTTTCTCTAGTTGCGGTGAGCAGGGGCTACTCTTCCTTGCGGTGCGCGGGCTTCTCATTGCTGTGGCTTCTCTTGTTGCGGAGCATGGGCTCTAGGCACACAGGCTTCAGTAGTTGTGGCGCACGGGCTTAGTTGCTCTGCGGCATGTGGGATCTTCCCAGACCAGAGATCGGACCCATGTCCCCTGCACTGGCAGGTAGATTCTTAACCACTGCACCACCAGGGAAGTCCCAGGATCAGATTTGTATTTTTAAGTCATCACTCTGATTATGATTGAAAAATACTTGTCAGAGGAGCAAGAGAGCAAATAAGATTCTTTTACAAAAATTTAGGGAACGTTTGACCGTGGCTTGGTCTGGGATAGTGACAGTGGGATGGGGGAAAGTGGTGAGTCTGAAAGGTCCTCAAGAGATGACTGGATGGGAGTGGGATGAGTCAGAGGGAGGAGTCCTGTGATGCTCTGTGTCTCTAGATTGAGTAACTGTGTGGATTGTGCTGGAACAATGGCTGAGTTGCTGTTTTGGATAGCAGGAAATTATGAGATCAGTAGGAGATACACCAGGTTTTAATTAACTCTGAGTCACCCAAGTGAAGTTGCCTTAACATGGTTGGATATATGGGTATGGATTTCAGGAGAAAAGACTGGGCTGGAACCCAACATTGGAGAGATGTTGACATATACATAATAAATGTATCCAGGGATGAACCATTTCCAGGGAAGAAGGACTTTCCATGCTCAAAGCAGGAACATTTCAAGCAAACCAAGAGAGTCGAACAGCCTACTCATGAGCAAATGTGCTAGAGAATGAAATACAAAGGATACCAGTAGAAAGGGGTTCTCTAGCTAGTCTCAAAAATGAGTCAACAAACAAAAACTCTACAGTCAAGAGAGTAGCCCCAATGGGGCAAGACTGTAGAGATTTCGGGAAGCACTCAGGCCCTGCGCCTATTTAGATGCCTGACTATTGTAATTAGTCTTTATTTGTTCACATGAGAGTGTTATTATTTCACTCAAAACAATAGTTTTAGGGTCTCCATTGCTTAGAGCACAGTGTTCGAATTTCTCATTTAAACACGTTTCTCTACAGTTATAATCTAACCCTCCTTCTTCATTTCCCCTTCTTAACCCCAATGCTCTAGCCACACAGAATCACCTTCCACCCGAAGAGGATCCATTCCCTGCCCCTGAGGACCCAGCATCCAGAGTCCAGCTCAGGGCTTCTCCTTTCTAAGGCCTCCCCATCTCATCCTGTGCTTGTCATCTGCCCAACACACATTTGTGAGGCTCCCAAGTTTCAGGCTGTGTCCAAGTCCTGTAGATAAAGACACAACGGCAAGGACAGTCATGGTCCCTGAGAGGAAACTTCTGGGTGGAGCCTCCCTGTCAGTGCTCCCAGAGCCCTTAGTTTCTATCTACCAGAAGCCCTGTGTCTTAGTTGCTTTCTTGAGCATCAGAAGGAAAGAGGGTGTTTTGGAAAGAACACTGGACTCAGGAGCCCATGAGCCCGTTCACCCCAGCTCTGCTGCCCACTTCCCTCCACTCACCTCCATTTTTGAACCTCCATTTGCTCATTCCTAAGATAACCTCACAAAGTTGCAATAAAGATCGAATAAAACAACTGATATAAGCATGTCTCGCTCACTATGGAAAAAAAATTCTTTTTCTTACTTACTGCCCAAGGTCAGAGAGCGTGAGTCAGCTTTACATGCATAAAACAAACGTGCAGTAGCTGTTTCTGGTATAGGTTCGGTCACTCCATTAATGGTAAATAAAATCTGAGGGGGTCGCGGTGGGGAGGAGGGGGCACTCAGCACTGAAATGAGACGCAGTCGGGCTAAAGGACAAACTTCACTGCTTTTCTTTATTTCGAGGCGGAAAACTTGGCGATTTTCCTTGGGTTTCGAAAACAAGATGAAAGAGAAGGAAGGAGAGAAGTTCTGACATGTCTGACATCTCATGCCTACAGGGGACTCATTCTTCTATAGAAACAGGGGGGCTGATGGTTTTTTCTTTTTAAGCTGGATCTTAGAATTGTAGACATGCATATCCCTACAGCTCTAGGGGCGCTAAAGAGACTCTGACTCCCTTCCAAAGTGCAGGTGAGGAAACTGAAGCCCTGAGAAGACACTGAGTGATCTGAGCTGGAAACAATGAAAAGGAATGAAAAGACCAGAGAAAGTTGGGCTCCCAGCTGGTGACCCAGGGCCCCTCCCTTCTGCCCCAGTCATGCCTTCTTCCCCAGGCAGCAGCATCCTTAACTGCCTCGCAGGCAGCACTGTCAATGCTTCATGAACTGGCAGCTCTCTTATTTTTGGGTCTGGAGTCACTTCAAATGTGATCCACAAAGTTACTTTTTAAAAATAATGCCATATCCAAATAAAAACGTCTCTTGTCCTGTCCAGATCAGGTGGAGTACGTCTTTGTCTCAGGAGGGAGAAAAGGTACTTCATGTCAGAGATAATACGTTAAATGAGTGAAAATAAGTAATTTTAACAATCATTGTCTAAAGCTGAGTAGGACGCCCATATTTATTGATGCGGTTTTCTTCTCTGGTAGTGTTTTTGTATTGCTGATGGACCCTTGCAAGTAATCAGGCACTTTTTATTTGTTAAAAGAAAAAGAAAAAAAAGAGAGAGGAGGACAATTTAGGAAGTGGAAAAGATAGTCTCAAGTTGGGTATCAGCGTAAAGGCACATAAAATGCATGAAAGCCCTCCCCTTTTGTTTGCAGGCCTTGTGGCTGGTGCAGGTCTGAGGTCTCTGCCGTTGTGCAGGAAAAGGTGGGAGCTCCCCTCCACCCTTCCCCTTCCTGCCCCTCCACTGGTTGAACAAGCAAGAGAAGGTCAGGACAACTCATACCGAAAACCAAGGAACCCAGGGCCATGCAAATCAGGGTCACCTAGCAGGGCTGCTGCTTCTCTAAGCCTAGGTCATACCAAGTGTACAAAAAGCCAATAAAATAAACACAGAGAAGATTTAGAGCCAGGTCAATTAGGCAGAAGGGCATATCTCAGTCATTAAACATACGCTGTAAATAGAGGAATTGTATGATACAAGAATTTTATCTCGACAAAGCTGCTAGCAAAACAATGACAACATCCTCCTATCCACACGCATATAGACAACTGTTACACTGTATGCAGGTGTCATACTATCACCTTTCTGATATCAAAGCTACTTTGCATTTGTGCAGCTTCTTCTTGTTTACACAGAGCTCTCATAAACTTGACTCAAGGGCTCCTCACCACTGAGTTGAACAGAAAAATAGGGATAAGGAAACAGAGGCCTTATCCCTACAAAAGAATTCATTTTCCTAAGGCCACACAGAAAATGAATGCCAGAAGCAGAGCCTGGGGTTTTAATCCCAGTGTCTGTTACTCCACCCGCTACTACGGTCTATATGGAGGTGAGGATATGGGTTTCACCAACATTTGGATTTTTTCATGGCCACTATGAACTCTAATGGTAAAGAGGGGGTGCTAGGAAAGAGCAAGAAGTTATTTCTTAGAAGGAAATTCTAAATAGATGGTTTCTATTAAGGTCTAGAAATATTCAACACAATTGAAAAAAGTTCTGGAGTCTCTATTATGTATCAAGTCTATGCAGTCCTCAGTTACTCCATGTGTAAAATGAGGGACTTTTGGGGGGATCCTGCACAAGTTGAAGATTTGCTGAATCCAAATTTCTTTTTTTTAATTGGAGTATAGTTGATTTACAATGTTGTCTTAGTTTCAGGTGTACAGCAAAGTGAATCAGTTATATATGTATAGATATGTATTTATATCTATTTTTTCAGATTCTTTTCCCATATAGGTTATTACAGAATACTGAGTAGAGTTCCCTATGCTACACAGTAGGTCCTTATTAGTTATCTATTTTATAAATAGTAGCGTGTATATGTTAATCCCTATTTCCTAATTTCTTAGAGAATCAACATTCAGAGTGGTGAATTCTAACACCACTAACACCCTGAGTCACTGGAGGTCCCTCCCTGAGAGGAGTCATTGAGCCTTGAATAATGAGTATGTTCAGAATTTGGGAGAAGATACCACCGAGGAGAGGACTAGTATATACAAGCCTATGAACTCAAACATTCAAGAGATGTATTAGCAGACTTAAGTGGATATAAAATATTCTGGGAGGGGAAAAACTTGACAGGAAGTGGAAATCAGAAAATTTGGAATTGCAGAGAGAATCTGAGAATTGGAAAAGGGTGGAAAGCTTTAAATGAGAGGTGCAGAGCTGAGGCAGAGGAAGAAACTGACCACCTCGAAGCCACCTAGCAACAGATAGCACCAGAAGTTGGGTTTCTTTACTCCTGGCCCAGCTCTCATTCAACCCCTCCAGACTTTATATCTGAACGTGAGAGTACAGCTCAGAAATCTTTGCTGATTCAATCTTTCTGCCTCTGCACCTAAATGCCGCCCATGCGTCCCCCAGAAGCCTCTGGTTTGAGGTTTACCAGTGATAGCTCCAAAACCACAAGTCTAAGTCAGTGGAACCCAGAGTTGTCAAAAAAATCACCCAAAAATCCAGGGAAAAGGAAACAGATGACTTGAGTTTCAAACATTTTCATTGTACTTCATAGATGGTGTTTTCATATAAAGATGCAACAAAAATAGATAGCATGATGGCCATTGTTTTTTCTATGAAATGATTACCCTCCAAATTCTCAGAACCCTCAGCAGGGGCCTACTGTTAAAACTTGAGGGCTGCCCTGCAAAGCGAACTGCTGTTCTTTCTGTTATTAGTGATGTGGTTTGTTTTTTTTTCCTTTCCTGTGTACTAATTATTTTATGAAAGAGAGGGATTTAATATTGAAATCTCTGCCCTCAGTCCTCTGATCTGGGAAACTCAGTTATAAAAGTACTAGCAGGACATCTTCACCTGCAAGTCCCATTGGCACTGTATCCTCATCGTGGGGTGAATGGAATTAGTCTCCCCCTACAAGTTCTACACCTAAGTTCCCATCTTAAGGGGAGGAATCCCCACTGCTCAGCCATGCCATCCAGAAAGACAGGAGGTGGAATTCACACACTGGTTACGGAATAGACTTTGTACCTGAAGATCTCGGGTTGGCATCCTGGTTCTAACAATTAGTTACTTCAACTGCCTAAACAGTAATTTCCTCATCTTTAAAATTAGAGCAATAATACCTATCCATGACTTTGTTTTGAAGAATAAGTAAGAAAATACACTTACAACACTTAGCGCAGAGCCTGGTCCATATTAAGGAATTGATAAGTGCTAGTTATACTCACGATAGCTCTGATTCATATCTTGCTGAATCCTGTCATGGAGCACAGGGCATAGCATGTAGTAAGCACATAATAACTATTTGATCTCTAAAAGAATGAACGAATTTGAATCCTAATGACATTCCGTGAACTTGGTATTTTATGTCATATTTTATTTAACTTTCCCAAAACACTGATGGTAGATATTATTCCTGTTATGTCTTGAGGACACCAAGGCTGTGTTGGAATACTTGAAATACATTTTTCTGAATAATACATTTGGTGGCTTTGAACCATGAAGACAGATATATCTGTGTACTGTAGAAATACTAACAAAGGTCTACTTACTAAGTTAGAAAAAAGATGGTGTTCACCCCATATTCAGAACCTGTGGAAGATTCAGGAAAGTTGTTGCAGTATCCCTTAGGAGTAGGTACCAGAGTGAGTGTGCTCTTAGTGTGCCAGACGCCGTTCTAGTGCTTTCTCAGGCCACCCTTGTAGGCACCCAACATGACTTGGGAGTGCGTGCTATTGTACCCATTTGACAGAGAAGGGAACTGAGATTCAGGGAGTCAGCATAATGTTTCCACCTTACTCCGCTTGTGAGTTTTACAGTCAGATCTCAAACCCAGGTCTGGGTGACTCCAGTGCCCTCATTCTTTTCCACAACAGCACACTGCCTCCCACGGGTTTCCTGAAATAGAATCCGAAACCTGTATGACGCATAATCCCCCTCGTCACAAAGCCATCTAAAAAATCTCTGGCTTGAAAAAGACTTTAAGGACAAGAGGTCAAGCAATCCTCCCTGAGGTTGGAATCTCCTCTACAACATCTTCCCTCAAAGACATCCAGGGACAGAGATCCAACCATCCCTGGGGATGGTTAGTAAGACCAAGAGGCACAGAAGGTCTCTGGTTCAACCCCTCATTATATGGATAATGACATTAAGGCCCAGAGAAATGATACATCACCCAGGATCACCCATAGAGTAGCAAATGCCCAGATGACTGAGGGTAGTTTTCTAGAGCGGCTTCACCAGACCCCGAAGCCAAACTGAACAGAGTTGAAAGGTAACACTACCAAAGCACTGACTATTCAGCCCAAGCTTTCACTAAAGTAGAAGAAGATTTCTGCAACTCATGCTGGACAAGATCTACACGTTCCAGATTGGTCTCTCACCATGGAATTTCTAATTCCTCTGAAATGCTTTCTTTTGCCTGCCCAATTTCCCGTAAGAAAAGGCAACAATAAACTCAGATAAGATGAGTTAAGGATGTTACAGTTGACAAAACCTTATCCTGACGTTTACATTAACCCTGTGAAGAAGGCAGTGCAGGAATTAGGGTCTCCATTTGTCAGACAAGGGACAAGATGAAGTATTGTATTTGTCAGTATGGTAGGCAAATGGCTACAAGAGGAAACCTTGAATATGTGAAGCTACTGAGCTGTGAGATCTTTATCATTCTTATTGGAGTCTGATGTGGTTTGGCAGCAGGAAGGTAGAGCGCGTTCTTCTCCATCCATTCAGAGATCCTGTTTCCTTCCCTCTGATGGTCTATGACCCCCTAGACCTTGGAGTCCTCTGCCATCCTGGTCTAGCAGATGGAGGAAGAAACAGTATGTGGAGGATCCCATGAGAGGTCTGAATGGTCCAGGCTTGGAAGCAGAAGACAAAGCTTCTGCTCGGGAGTACATCAGCCAGAACTCAGGCTTAGGGTCATACCTGGTGTAAGGGGGTGACACAGGTAACCTAACTGTGTGCTCAGGAGGAAGAACAAATTGGTTTGGTGGTTTTAATAAACATTTGATAGTTTCTGTCATAATCATCTTGATTTCCCAGGATATCAGGTAAGGATCTGAGCTAGGATTTCAACACAATTATTCAATGACTGGGGTAAGGTCCTTTTCAAGTCTCCATCCTGCAGGAGTATGAATCTTAAGTATCACCTTCAACGTAGTAAATCAGGTTCCTATGACTTTGTTTTCTTCTGCTAACCTTGCTTATGACCATCTTTGGGAACTTGCAAGCTCTGGAGACACTTCTTATGCCACAGAGGGCTTGGATCCATCCCAGTGCAGTCTGGGACCCACATATTTCTCATTATTCACTGTCCACATTCAGATTCCTCTAGCATCTTTTTGGGAATCTTCCCGAGATTATCTTTGTTAAATATTTATTGAGTCAACATTTTACCAAGTGCCTGTTTTGTGTTAGGGGCCACCAACATTCTGGACACCAGAGATCTAGAAATAGATTAAACACAAGATTTGTGTTATTAAAGCTTACACACCGCTTAGTAGAGAAGTAGGAGATAAGTGATTAAAAATGAGGTTGACAAGTTTTGTAATAAATGTGGGCACAAAGAGTAATGTAAATATAGGGAGAATGAAAGTAAGTGTGCCTGGGGAAGCTTTCAAGGTGGAAGCATTTTTTTTTTTTTTTTTTTTTTTGCTGTATGCGGGCCTCTTACTGCCGTGGCCTCTCCCGTTGTGGAGAACAGGCTCCGGACGCGCAGGCTCAGTGGCCATGGCTCACGGGCCCAGCTGCTCCGCGGCATGTGGGGTCTTCCCGGACCGGGGCACGAACCCGTGTCCCCTGCATCGGCAGGCGGGGTGGAAGCAATTTTGAAGGTAAAATTTGAAGGATAAGTAGTGATTCCCAATGAGAACACATTATAGGCAGAAGCAAAATGTTGTACCCAAGAATAGAAATATGAAGATATGATACTTGTGCAAGTTAATTCCAAAGGATCCTTGCTTTATTGAATTCCCCAGTGGTGTGTTCTTATTTTGAAGAGGTCCTAATTACACTGCCCACCCAATAATACGTTTGCCGATTACATTAATCTAAGACCTTTAGACAATCTGAGTTAATGGAGTGACAAATGAAAGGATTTGTGACATTCCAGTATGGCAGTGAGGGTGTCTATTTTTGGTAGGGGGCCCTTATGGCGCCCTTTCAATCATTGAGCAGTACACATTGTACCGATTTCAAGAAAGTCTGCCCTTGACTGCTGGCCAAGTTGATGTAGAGAAACGGTCTGGTGGGAGGACTCAATGCTTTCTGCAGGAGGAGCAGTCCTCAGAAGCCACAGAAGAGGTACTTCACCATCCTGTACCCTCCCACGCTAACGGTGCATCCCGGCCCACAACCTTCTCTCAGAAGCAGTGACACTGAGCTGTTTTGTCTCCAGTGTGTGCCAACCATGTCCCTGTGGTTAGCAGATGCATTGGTTTTGCAATGAAAGGCTAAATGAGCCTGAAAGGAAACCATGAGTCTGACCTTAGACGATTTCATGTTCTCAACCTCACTGAGTCATCATGAATTTATGAGCCAGGTGAGGAATTTCCAGAGATGAAATGTCATGCAATGATTCCCCAAAACGTGACTTTGGGGAAAAGGGAGTAGAAAAAAATGTTAGGACGACCGTTCTTCAGATCTGGAAACATTCTCTCATATTCCCATCCTTAATTTTTTTACCTTGTGAATTTTTCAGGGGTTCTGTATTCCCTTTTTGACTTTTCAGCTTGTCCTTAGGGAATATGGATTTTATTCTGGCTGTGATCTGACCCTTCTTATTACAACTGAAATGAAAATCCTTGACTTAAGAGCAATGGCATCTTTAGATTGAACCACAAGGTTATCCTGGATCACTGGCAAGAGAAGCACTTTGTTTAATGGAATATCAGTGGGAGCCAGCTGATTTTCTATGCATGTTGTTTTCATTAACGTGTTTACCTTTACACAACTATGTGCATTTCTTTCTTCACGTGTGCTAGTTGTCTTAGCAGAATGTGGCTTCCCTAATCTCATTTCTAACAGGAGTCTTTGTGTATCCACAGTTTACCCCATCTAACATTTAGAAATTGTTTCATTCTTCATCCTGTTACCTTGTTAATTATACATTCTTTTACTATTCTTTTAGTGACTATCCAAGTATTACACCATGCATCTCGCCATATTACAGTCTAATGCAAATGAAGACTTTTACTACTCCCAAAGTACTGCTGGAAACTTACAGCTCCCTGAATTCCTCTCTACTCCTGCCTTGTACATTAATGCCTATTGGGGCTTTTCATTTAAATTCCCAGGACAATCCAGCTACTGTATTTTTTACAGTCCTTATTGACTCAATTGCCTCCACATTTACTCTCTGCTGTACTCTTCTTCATTCCCTCAAATATTCTCGTGTTTCTACTGGGAACTATTTTCCTTCTGTCAGGTGACAAATCTCCTTTGCTTTTGTTTATCATAAAAACTATTCATTTCCTCCTCATGTTGTAGGAATATTTTTATTGGGTATGAAACTCTAGGTGAGTATTTATTTATTTTTGGTATTTAACCTGCTTGAGGCTCATAGAGCTTCCTGAATATTTGGATTGATGTCTTCCATCAGTTTTGGAAAATTCTTGGCCATTGTCTCTTTGGCTATTCCTCTGACCTGTTTCCTCTTATCTCTCTAGGACTCAATTGCACATATGTGAAAATGTCTGTGCGTACCCCACTGTCTCTTATGCTCTTATTCTGTTTTATTTTTGTTTTCTCTTCTTTTTTTTTCTCTCTCTCTACTCTCCACTTTGGGTATTTTCTGTTGACCTGGCCCCCAGTTCATTAATTCCGTATTCCGTTGCTAAAATCTACTGTCAAATCCATCCACTGAAGTTCTAATATATTGCATTTTTCATTCCTAAATGGCCACTTGGTTTTCTACTATAAATCCCACTTTTCTGGTGAAATTCTCTATCATTTTGTTTATTTTGCTATCTTTTTCACTCTCGTCTTAAAATACTAATCATAAATGTTTTAAAGCCTTTCTGTGATAACTCCAATATCTGAGATCAATTGCAGGTTTGTTTCACCCACAAGGGCCAATCTTAGTTCTTTCACTCATGCCCAGAGCCTGCAATATCCCAGCACAGGCAGGAGGGAAGGGCAGCTGTCCATCATCAGCTCTCTTCTGAATGACTCTCTGTTTTCTGGAATTTTAGAACATTTATCTCTTACCCTTTCCACAGACCTCTGATACCTTTAAAATATGTGGGTTTTGGGAACTTACTTGGCTTTTTGTGGTCATTTCCAGAGGGAACGCTGGCCTATTTGACTTACCCCATTCTACACACTATTGTTCCCTGAATGCTTCATGCGACTGCTCCCTTGCTGTCTTTGCTTCTTCTCTACCCTCGGCCTGGAAATCAGTTTTGTGCTCATGCCTCCTGTTGATGAGCAAGCTCAGGATGCCCAGATTTAATGAATTAGCTGGGATGCAGGACTTTCAGTGCTAAGACTGGCACAGTCTTGTGCAAACTAGGATGGTTGGTCCTCTTATGTCTTGCCCTCCTCACATTCACCACCTTTAAAAAATCTGACAAAGTCCTATTCATACTTCAGATCAAAAGTAAATGTCATTTCTCTGTGATGCGCTCTCTACCCTTCAACATGTCCTCCAAGGCTGAGTAAGGTACCGCTTTGGCACCTCTATCATGACACATCTCAAGATCTATTTTGATGATTTGTTATTTTTTTGTTCGTTTCCAGGCATATTATAAGCTGCTTGAAGCTGGAACTCTTCTTTTATTCTATAGTTCCACTGTAGAGCCTTGTACCTGGCACAGAATATGCTCTTAGTAACTTAATGACTGTATTCATTTACTTATGCATTACTTATTCATTCATTGAATTTATGAATTCAGTGCTCTTTTACTGAGTATTTTCTGTGTGCCCGGTTTGGGGCAACTGAAAGGAAAGCAGCTGTTGTCTTACTTTCATATAGTATCAAGTGAAGAAACAGGTTTAATAAATGGCTCTCATTTTCACTATTTCATTCAATAAGTACATATTACCTTTCCTATTATTTAGAAAACAAAACCAAGAATTACAAAAGGGTTGGGCAATTTGCCCAAGACTTCTTGGCTAGTAAGTTATAGGTCAGAGTACAGGTTCAGTGGTTTCATTTTATAGGTGAGCCCAAATAAATTGGCTTAAAAGGGGGAATGTCCCTTACAGAAATGATATCATTACTTTAAAAAATGACTCTCTTCATGATTTCTTACGACTTCATGCTTTGGCCTACATCTGTGCTTTCTGAAAGGACTCTTCACTGGGATGAAAATGTCCTATCTCTGCATAAAACATTATGGTAACTATTTGTCTCATGTATCTGTTGAGGACTTGAATTGTGTCTAATGTTACTGAATAGTGAACTTCTCATTTTATTTAATGTTGAATTAAGTAACTGTGTAGCTAGTGGCACCCCTATTGGATAGCACATGTCTAAACTCTAAGTAAATGCCACTTTTTAAATATCAAAGACAAGACCTGGTATCAAAGAGTCAGCAGAGAAACAAGACTTTTTTATGCTAAAAAAAAAAAAAATCTCCTTGTTGGGAATCTGGTTTTTCTCAACACAGAGCTTGGCTTCTCATCACTTTAAAATATTTTATCAGCTGAAAGGTCAGGAAATCTTAGATCTCTACGTTCAAGAACCCAATTTCAGTCAGCCTTAGGCCCACATTATGAAAGCCAAGAGGAAGTATGTCTACAACAAATCCTTAGAACCAGGAGGCCAGGGCTTAACAGAGAGGAAACTCATAGATTCTACCTTTGAGTTAAAAAGAACATGCATAGAGTAAACTCTCTGTAGACGTGAATTAGATTCCAATGCCTGGGACCTTCATGTACTTCCTGTCAGCTGCTTTCATACATCTTATCAGAGATACATTGGTACCTTTGTATTTTGGGGAACCATAACAGTAGTGGATGAGAATCTGACTTTTTCATACAGACACACAGCAAGTAACTCCCCATTGAGATGATATAATAATTATCACTGTTTATACATTTATATCATTATTGCCCCTACTCTAAACATAAGAAAATTATAATTTAGAGAGTTTAAACTTCTCGTCCAAATTAGTCATGTGTCATCTGTTCTTCCAGACTTGATGCTGATTTTCAATAAGCCATTCTTCCTCCGTCTCTACCAATGCCCTGCTTTGTCGGGGCTCCGGATTTCCACATTGAATATGATGGGTTAGAATGTACAGCCATGTGTATCTGGGCACACAGAAGTGCTTTGTGATGGGCACCCTTGGTGGGGAAAGGAAGAAGCACTGTGAGCTGAGGCAACACCTGCCGCCTTCACATGGGATGCCTTTGAGTCCCAGCTCCATGATCACCCCTTCTGGAGAGTCTTGAATCAGCTACCTGCTGCTCACCATTCGTTTTTCTTGAGTACTGAAAATGATATTCAAATCCAAACAATAACAGCTAGTATGAATACATTCAACAAACTGGTATTGCTTATTAGTTCTCACGCAATATATATGGCTCTCCTGTATCATCTCCTCTTTAGAGATGAAGATGGTGGGGCTGCACAGAATATAACAATCTGATCTGGCTTCAAATTAATGTAGCCTTTCAAACTAGCTACGAAGAAAGAGGTTTCTTTGGTTTTAAGTACTTAGATAGATAATTGTCATTGACTGAATACAACTGGAACATTTTACTCCCTGGGCTGTATCTACGCAGCTGCGTCAGGACCACATCTTCTCTCTGGAGCGACTTTGCAGACCTTTTCTTGCAGTGAACCACAGCCTGGCACTTCATTACTCCAAACTGATTCCAACAAGAGCCATTGCTTTTTGTTTCTTTTGATTACACTCAATTAGGTAAGGTTTCTTTTTCCATCCCTCTATGTATTGTTTGTTGTTTAAGAAAATATTTTTTCAGATACTCAGAATTCTTTTTTTTTTTTAACATTGCACAGATACTTTTCTATTTTAAAATCACATCTCCAGAAAGGCAGGAGAAATGGGATGGGGTGCCAAGTTTGGTTTTACTGGTTGAGACGAATATGTGGCACAAGAACTTAGTTGAACTGAGTAAGCCCTGTCTACCCTTGACCACAGCATGGTGACCTTCCAAAGTAGCCACAATGGGCCTGGGAGGTCACATCAGGACTCAACCAGATTTGCTGAGATGATGCCCTAGTGTCCTAAGACAGCTGTAACAAATGACCACAAACTGGTGGTGTAAAACAAGAGAGATTTATTCTCTCACAGTTCTGGAGGTCAGAATTCCAAGGTCAAGGTGTCAGAGGGCCATGCTGTCTATGAAGTCAGTCTGGGAGACTCTATTCCATGCCTCCATCTAGATACTGAGAATTCTTAAATCAGAATAGGGAAAGATTATTTCAGGACCTCTAATGCTATCCTCACTTCCTCTGAATCTTCCAGAAGAAATGTGGTGGGTTTTGGTCTCAAAGGGGCTGGCTTCAAATAACAGTTCTGATATGAAGTAACTGTGTGACCTCAGGCAGGCCACAGCACCTCTGTGAATCGGAATTTCCTCGGCTGTGTACTGAAAATAGTGCTTGCTCTGTAGATTAAATAAAACTATTAAAGCAATAGAAGATTGAATGGCCCAGAGTAGGTTCTTATTACAATGTTATCAACTCTGAGAATATAAATAATGTATTCCAGATGTTTACCGAAGAATCCAAATAGCAAATATTTGCCTCATTATTGAATAATGTGATACTATGTCCCAAATTGTGGTTTGGAATATGTGGTTACTCCTTATATCAAATAAATAAATAAGTAAATAAACAAACTACTTTATCCCTGACGGTTTTATTTTCCCCAGTGTTTGTCCCTAAGCTTTGAAATCATGACTACTGTTGGTCAACAGGCTCTGTTCTTTGGCTATCACTGAGTTGGCTTTCTAGAGTCTGTGTATATATTCACTGCAGCCTCCAGTAAAACTAAGTACACAGATATAGCCTTCAGAGTCAAGCCTGTTATGAGAAATAAGACCTTCCTGTTATCTGTTAATTATGAAATAAAAACATAGGCTATCAGATTGGTAGAGGTCCTTTGATGTTATTTGGTCAAACCTCTCCATTTAAAGAAGGGAAAATGAAGCTAGGAAGGGAAAATTCTTAGGCAAGAGTGTAAAATTGTGGGTGAGCCAGAGCTAGAACTGGGATTCGGTCCCTCCAGTCCTATCAAAATGCTAAGCCCTTCCCCCAAAAGGCATTTCAAGTTCTGCACATCTTCTGAGTTATGCCTGTGTTCAGCTCTGATAAGGGTATTTCTACTAGGACTATAATCATCCTGGATCCATAGCTCTGAGGACAAACTCGAAAGTTTGCTTCAGTGTCCCTGTACCAAATCCCAGAGACAGTTATGTCTACACAGATGGTCACCTGAAGATAGCAAACTCCTACAGAGATGCCATGCTCCACGGACTCTTGTCACTAGCTCTAACAACTGGCACTTTCCCTGGTGCAACTAGGAGAAATGCCGTGTGTTCCAAGACAACCTGGTATTCTTGCACTACACAGCTTGGCTTGAGGCTGTCCCCAAGCCACACAGTGATGCCAGAAGACTTGGTTTCCATTCCCTTTAATTCACGGTGACATCTACTTGCATCTACCTGCATTTTACTTTCACCACAGCCCCTACATATCGTGAATCACAAAATCTTACTGTCTCTACCTCCTGACTCTTCTTCATCTCTCTTTTCTTTCTTGTGTCCTTGCAAACCAACAACCTGTCTGGCCACGTTTATGTCTTGTCCGGGCTACCACATACACACGCCACTCTTTTCCCTCCCTCCAATCCATTCTCCTCATAGTAACCAGATAAATCTTTCCAAAACATAATAGCGATGATGTCTTGATTAAAGCCTTTCAAAGGATCTTCACTGTTTGTAAGGACCTGCATGATCTGGCTTGAGGTAATTCCTCTAAGCCTCAGATGTTAGCACTATTTCTTCCCTCCCTACAATCCAGCTTATCCATATCACCTTTGTAATTATCTCAAGCTCTGTCTTACCCTCTGTCCTTCACACACTGTTCCCTGTTCTTGAAATGTGTTTGACCACCTGCTTTGCCGTGTTTCATGCTGACTTACCATTTGAAGTCTTAGCTTAGATGTCAGCCCTCCCAGTTTTCATTCTGTGGACTCTTTAGATTATACCCACAACTAGCTATATAGTCTTAGAACACATCCTCTACTGTAGCACTCATCACATTTGCTTATTTAGTTGCCTCTCATTATGTCCTAATTATGCTGTAAACCCAGAGGTGGGTAGGGACTCTACTGGATCTCCAACACTAGTCACAGGGCTTAAAAACATGATCTCTTCCAGGGCAAGAAATATATATAGTTACCACTGTACCTGTTGTACTCACCCTACCACAGAGCCTAGAGCAGAATCTGATACCCAGTAAACCCTCATCACAGTTTGCTGAGTAAAGTAAATGGAAACATTTGCTGTTGTTGTTGTTTGAACCACCGAAACATGGCATCACGTTAACAAATGCCAGAGAGCGTGCGTGTGGTCCAGATCCACAAAAAAGCAAACCGCTGTCCAAAGCATCTGCCTCTGGCACAATTTTCAACTCAAAGAGCATTGATTCAAATGCAGTGTGAACCACGAATCCTCAGAGCCAGGTGGGGATGCTGAAAGGAATCACTGGGGAGAGAAGGGAGGTCTGGGACAGCTCAGCTTCTTAAAAGAAGAAAACCAGAAATAAGACTTGAAATCTGACCTCACTCAGATTCATGCAGGTAGACGGGCTCAAAATGCTCTTTCTTCTCAAGGGTTGTATGATGGAAGGGCCTCGTCACCAGAGCTGAGCTCTCCAGGGCCGCTCAGCATGAGGCCAAGGTACCAAAGTCTGGCTTGAAGTTTAATGGAATCCATCACTTCTACTAGAAGGTGTTCAAGGAACACAGCATAGAATATCCCTCAGCAGTGCCTGAGTGGCTTTAATTGATGCTGAGACAGAATATTCAGTTCATTCTCTGGAAGATGTAGTCTTGGAGCAGATGTGAGGAAGGCAGTGTGTGTGTGTGTGTGTGTGTGTGTGTGTGTGTGTGTGTGTGTGTGTGTTTCTTTTCCTTCCTTCTTCACACTCCTACCAGTTAAATTCCACAAACGGCCAGCAAAGAACTTCCAAATCGAGAGACACAATCAAGTGTCACACCCCGTGGGGCTGGGTGGGCAGTGTCTCTCTTGTTGGGCCTTGGCTTAAATGAACTGTGATGTTCTGAGGGATAACTATTCAGAGGAAACTGACAGTTAAAGATGAAGGTCAGCTCCCAGCATCTATCTCTGCTGAATGAGATAACATCAGAACACACTTGAAGTGCTGCAGGCAAGGGTGAGAACCAGCTTATGACGGAGACCGGCAGAGAAACCTCCCAGCGGCTTCAAGGGTATCTGGCCAAAGAAAGACTAGAGGTGAGGACCTGCTATATGCAGACATCATACATTGATTTAATCTGAATAACCATCCTATAATCATTCTTTTTAAGATGAAAGATCTGAGGATCAGAGAAAGTAAGTGACTGGCCTCAGGTCAACCATACACTACTCAAGTTGACGTCAAGTTTATCCACCCAAGGAGCCTCTCCTTTTCACTTCGCCAAAACACTAAGTGCTCACTGACCCCTGGCTGACCCCACTCTCCTGTGATGTGTTGGCTTCAAGGTGTTTGCTTGAAAGTCTGTGATGAGCAGAATGCCTTGCACATCACAGGGCACCTGGAGAAACCCCAAGTCTTTGCTGTGAGGCACTTTCCTTTCCAAAACATAATACAACAGATGTAATATAGTGATAAACCAGCTAAGGCTCAGAGACACTCACTAAATCACTTGCCTAGTGTCACACAATCAGGATTAAACTCAACTGTAGCTAAGAAACAATTATGTGCTCTTTCCACCATTCTTCACTGCTTTTAAAAGACATAGAAAAGGTTCTTCCGAATTTTCATAGTTTTTTCCATCCATAAGTCTCTATGCGTGTGTGTGTGTGCATTCATGCGTGTGTGTCTTTTCCATCTTGTTGCTTTTCTCTCTTAAATTAAAGGCTTGGAACTCAGAGCTCTAGCATTGTGGGGACTAGATATACAGTTTCTTCTCCCAACTGATGGCCTCCAATTCCAAGAAGCTGTTAGTGAGCCCCTCACTGCTCAAACCCTTGACGTTCCCTGGTTTCACCACCATTGTGATGTTCTGAACCCATAACATAATTAGAGAAATTAGTTCAAATCTCAAAGGAGATAGCTCCTTTGAATAAAAAATGTAAATTCCAACAAAGAGAATGGTACTTGTTGTAATGATGTTTACTCTAATCACATAGGTTACGATTCTACCACTGCTTAGCATTTGTAGGTATTGTTGCAGGACTGTCTGCAAATCATTTCAAAGCAGACAAAAACCTCCCAGAGAAGGTTATAACTTGACTCCTCCATCTCCTCATTCCTTCTGTGATGTTACTTACTGCTCCTTCCCTCTCCACAGCCCCAAGGCAAATCGACCCTACACAAGATACCAGAATTTGCTTCCTTGAACACAATCAAATCATGGTCAGATTTACTTACCATGTCACATATGTTTGATAGTTTCTCATTGCTTATACAATGAAGTACAGGTGCCATGGCCTGGTAACCTGGCATTTGAGACCCTTTATGAGCTGGCACCTTGCTCTGTGCCTGCTTCATGCCCCACTACTTGTTCCTACAGGACATAGGTTTTAGCCTGGACTAGTCATCGTTTACTGAACACACCTGTAAAGATAATCCCTCCTCCCTCTGACACCTCTTCCACCATCTGTGTCTGTCAAAATCCTACTTATAGGCTGTACTGAGCTCAAATGACAATTATTAAGGCTTTTTCTCAAGTCAGGCTGGAAATCATCCTTCCTATCTTTGCATTCTTCATAGTGCGTAGTTAGGAGGCCCTTTGCAGAATATATATATATATATATATATATATGTATATGTATACACACACATGTATATGTATGTATATATACACACACACATATATATATCTGAATCACTTTGCTATACACCTGAAACTAACACAGTATTGTAAATCAACTATAGTTCAATAAAAAAAACAAAGTACTCATGGTTGTCATGCTATTAAAACTATTCATCTATAGTCTCACTTCTTTGTAAAGTTTCTTTTATTTATTTTACACAACTTCTCTGTACTTTCATCAGGCCATTGTGACTTATACATGGTAGGAGCTATGTAAACTTTGTTTAAAAATACTTTTCACACTTTTCAAACGATTACATGCCCTGCTCTTAGCTTAATACCACATTTTGAATAATCCAATATTCCAGTTTCATGTATACCTAAAAACGGAAATGCATTTACTTAATTTCTGGTGATTTAACTGTGGAACAATGCTTTTTATCACAGAGAATTTGTATTTTATATTTATCACAAGCGTTCTTTTAGACATGTGAGACATTATTTTTAATCTTATACCACTTATGCAATCATGAAAAAGAAAATATGTCAGGCTAATTGGTTAAAGGACCCTCAATCTACTTCTTACTCAGAATGACTTGTCTGAAATAATTTTCAACTCAGTTATTAATGTCCATTTTTTTCTCATACAGTATCATCCTCTGTGCCATCAAGAATTTTCTACTATTGTTTCAAGATTTGTAACCACTTCAATTACATCAATTCTACAACTTTTAATCAAGATATAGAGAATAATATTTTTTCTGCTTAGATGCTAGTCAATCTTCTTTTAATAAGATATCTCTGTGGAGGAGCAAACCTCCAATGCCCGGGATAGTTTAGCTGTTTACACAAAGAAATTTGGGCGCAATCAGAATTAGAAACTAAAGAGAATAAGGAATTCTTATTTTGCTTCTATAATGGAAAGACTACACGTCAGCTAATCTATTGATGGACTTTTCTTGGCATAAAGTGTAGACCTTGAAATTTTTTCCATCAATTCAATAAAGTTGTCTTAAAAAAAAAAAGATTGTTCATCAAACCATAAAAGGTTAGAGCAGAATGGGAATGTACAAATCTGATCACACCCATCCATTGCAAATTTCACCTAAAGTTTCCTTGTCGGGATTATCAAGTGATTATAATCACTTCCAGTGATAAGGAACTTATAAGACAAATCATTTCCTCTTTGATTATTGATTAAATAATCCTGTTTGGCTGAAATCTCCCTCTCTGAATTGTCTGCCTAATGAAGCTACCCAGAGTGAATCAAAATTTTCTTTCTCTTGGGGCTTCAGAGAAAACGGAATTAGGGTCCCTGTTGAGTTTTCTTTCTTCAGCTAAATACATTTTCTTTCAATATTGTTAACTCCTTTGAAGTGGTTTTTTGGCCTTATGAGGCTTAGTATAGGGACTAGTTGCTCTCCACTGGATAAACTCCTATTTGTCGATCTTACATTTGCATTTTTATGCTCACAACTGAGTAGGATGCAGTTGGTGTACGTGATGGAAGAAACTAATGCAGAAAACAACAGAGTTCATCTCCAGGGATTGTGTCCCACTGTCTGAATAGGCTGCAGTGATGCCTGGGAGCAGGTCAACATGCCATCAGGTCATGGTCAGCTCCTGGGTTCTCCTGTGGCATCAAATGCAAAGGTGTTATTACACCTGCTACCCCTGTTAGAAGCAGATCTCTCACTCTCCTTCTCTCTGTCTCCTCCCCCCTCCTTCCCCCTCCTTCTTCTCCATCTCCCCCATTCTCCCTCCCTCCCTTTCCTCCTCTTCTTCCTTTTCTTCTTCTCCATTTTCATCTTCTATTTTTCTACCTCTTTCTTTCTTAAACCTCTATGTTTTAAGTTGTATTTTATTGTGTTTGTATTTTGTTTTAAGTTGTTATTTCCGAGTCTGGAGAAAGCCAGCTTTCTGAATAATAGAATTCACTAAATATGAATTCCACACACTACTTATTTGTAAAGCAGTATTTATTATACTTGGAAAGAGCTTTCCTGAAAGTAGCTTTCCCTATTTATTGATGATATAGCCATGATTATTGATGATATGTTTGAGACTTTGAGTCATACTGTTCTAGTGTAGGTTAGACTGTCTGTGTGATGCCATATGGGATCTAATCATGATAAAAATTAGTTTTCAACTGAGTCAAGCTTAACCCTACAGCACACAGGTAAATTTTTATACAGAAACCCTACTTGAACATCATCAATTGTTGGATGCCTGGGTTGTGTTTGACACTCTATATTTTCAGGTCCAAAGAGATAACTGACTTAGTTTCCAGTTCTTTAGGAAATTAAGAGATTTTTAAAAATTAAAATGAAAGGTTTCAATGTATACAGGGTGTATTCTCTTCCTCAAGGTGAAATACCTACAGTACTTTCCCTCTGGTGAAATTTTCAACCTCTTTGAAGAATATGAGGATAGTTTACCATTTCCTTAGCTTCATAACTACATAGATATTTCCAACACAATATTTAATAAAGCTGTTAAAGGACCACGGCATCAACTTTGATGGCACAGTAAGGAGAGAGGTCTGATGAATGCAAATACCCGTGGCAGGAATTGGATGGTGGTACAAGAAAAGTGTCTTTGTTTTTTTGCAAAGGCACCTTCCTTCATGACACAGAACAACTTTCAGGAAAGATTTTCAAATAAAAAAAAATACAACACCTACACAATGACCTACTGACTACTGAGCTTGTTTCACCCTTAAGATGATGGTTCATAGCCAAGTCCTTGCTCTGACAGTTTGGAGGGTCAGACTGACGATGGACAAATAAAATTGGTCTCTATCTTCACCCTCTAACAGAAAAAAAAAAAAAAAATCCACCTTGGAACTTACTCTGAAGATGTCCTGGTCTCACTGAAATGAAGAAAGAAGCCACCCCACAGGCTAGAGCAACATGGTTGGCCAAGCTTCCCACAAAACCAACGGCCGCGTGCCTGAGAGGCTTTCCTTTCACTGGAATAGCTTAAGGATATGTCATCACTGACTCATATCTCATAAACATGATTTACAAAAAAGACTTGGTGTCAGCTGGGTTTTATTAAACTGTAAATTAAAGAAAAAACCCTGCATACAGAATATGCAACAACTCAACACCCACAAATTCACTGGCTCTCTTCTCCCAACTTCTTTTGGTGGTCGGTAACCCTGAGGAAAATATACACCTCATCAACTCCCATCAACCACTCTCTGCACTAAGGGGGGGGGAGCATCACACTCACGGAATTCCTCACCACAGATACACGTGTGAGCACGTGTGTGCACGCACACCACCAGCACAAACATAAAACACGAGGATTTATATAGTGATTCCAAAGAAAATAAAATGCTACATTTACACATGACAAAGAAAAGAAAAAGTCATGCTATGTCAAGCTAGAAATACACATTTTTAAAAGCCAGACTTGTTACTTAAAAAAAATGAGAATGCTTTGGCTGAACTTGCCAGGGAGACACAGTGCAAAACGGAAAGAAAATAGGATGCCTGGTCAATGCAATAATTCAATTAAAATGCATTGCTCTGACTCTGGCAACCATCCATTGGCTTGCAAATATCATATAAGACTCTGTTCTCATTGGTTCTCTGAGTTCATGGAAAGCATCACGTCATTTCATTGGATTGTCCTGTACTTTAAATGATTACGTTAAAGGGCTCCTGGGAAGATGGAGAGACATTGAAAACCCTACAGACCTCTTCCCTTTACTTTATATAATAGTGCATATAAAATCATTCTAAAGAAAAGAAGGGTGTGTAATTAGTAGCAGAACCTGAAATAAGTGACCCAAATTCTGCACTTGAGGTTCTAAAAAGTATTTACGCAGCTTCTCACGCCAACGGATGGGCTGGATTTCAGCAACAATGATAATGAGTGATCTAGGATTCACGAAGAGACCCATTTAAGCTATTGTGTTAATAGTGTATTTTATTACAGTAGCAGTACTTGTAACAGACAAATGAAAAAAAAAGTACAAAGGGAGAAACATGATAGAAATTTATTGTTTGTTCACATAAATCCCCAAATTTATGTTCCTCATTGGTAGGGAAGACTTTCTGAAACCTGGTCTGCTATCTTCAATACATGTTTTCCAAAACAATTACAAGAGCCATCCGTATGAAGCTGGAAAAGACGGAAAGAGCATAAGAATGATATGTAGTAGAGTTCTGGGCACCAGGATTGAACAGGATGGACGTGGCACCATTTCTGCACGCATAGCACTGGTCAGAGCTCAGTTAGAAATGTCTCCTTGCCGTGTGCGCGGAAGAAAAAGGAAGTGGGTTTGGTAAATAGCTAGCCAGTCTCTGCTGCCCAAATTAGAAGAAATCCTCACTTCTGCCATCCCTCCTCTAGTTAGGAGGCATGATAAGTATCACAGTTCCTTTGTATTCAGCATGCAATCTGCATTTAAGGTAGATTTTCGGTAGTGATTCCAGGGACTGGGCTATCAGATCCTCCCTAGGGAATCCCTTTTCCAGGGAGTAACAAAAATGGGACTTCCAACCAGTCTACTATGGACTAGGGTTTGGGTACCATAGGTAATAATTACTATGACTCAAATGGCTTTAGAAGTGATGTGTCACCTCAGAGAACGTCTTTCCATGATTTTTTTTTTTTTTTACTTTCAAATCCATTTGTATTCAATCGTGTGGAAATTCATTCATATACCTTTCCACTTCTTTCAAAAAGCAAGTTACAGAAGCCTATAAAATATCCAATTAGAAGATGTTAAATCCAGACCTTTAAAAGGTAATATTGACAGTAAAATTAGATGAAGCTAGAGGTGAGGGTATTGCACTTAAGGTATGCATGTGTATCTTTAAAAGAGGGTTAAATTGAGTGTTGTCAATAAGCTCGTTTAATAGCGGCCAAAATAAGGAAGGCAGCCTCCAACGTAGGGCACGTAACTGCCTTCCGTCCTCACTTGTCTGCTGTGCCCTTTCCTGCCAGAAGCTCCTAGTGTCCCCAAACCCATTAATAATGAGAGCAGAAGAGAGCATTGCTGGGACGCATATTTGTATGATGGATGAAATCAAGTACTAAGGAGAAAGGGATGATCTGGACAGTTATTTCAGCAAGAAGGCAAAAAAGCTTAGCGAGGAAGAGAGAAGGAAAGCTCTGGCAATCTAACTCATTTCATGGTTGGATTAGAAACAAATCACAAGAAGCAAGTTTCTTTTCTTTTTTTTAAAGGAGGGATGTCAGAACATGTGCTGCCCCCCAGGACTAAACTAATGAAGAATGGGAACCGAGAATGAGCTGGAGAAGAGCCAAAGTGCACAGAAATCCATAAAAGGGAGCCCAGTGTTGGTGTGTTTGACTAGATGGATATAAATAGAAGATCACAGTATCCGGAATGTTTGAGGAATGTCTTAAGATAACCATGAGGTTCCTGTTGAAAATGGTGGACTTACCTTCCAAAATCTATCAAACTGTAAGAGGAAATAAATGAGTCAAGTACCCAAAGAAATGGAAATGGTAAGCTATCCTCATATTCTTCAAAGAGGTTGAGCATTTCACCAGAGGGAAAGTACTGTAGGTATTTCACCTTGAGGAAGAGAATACACCCTGTATACATTGAAACCTTTCATTTTAATTTTTTAAAATCTCTTAATTTCCTAAGGAAATGGGAACTTAACTAAGAAAACAACAGAGCAACGGCTCAATAATTTACGGTGTGTTCCCTGAATAAAATATTATGTAGCTATTAAAATGAACATTGTGGAAACACCACAGCAACAAGTAACTTTGTTTAGCATGCAGTAATACAGGAAAAAGCAAGGGACAAAATGACGTATGCGCTATGATCACCGCAGCGGGAAAAACAGTTGTGGGAAAGCGATAAAAGGAAATTGTGCAAAAATAGTATCTATTGAAGGTGATGGGAATACAGAGGATTTTTTATTTAAGTAGTTTCACTGTTATATTACTGTTTCAATATGAACACATGGAGATGGGCAGGCGGGGGGCAAAAATAAAAATTCTCCCCGACTTCTCGTGTGAACGAGAACTGCAAGCGCCCGGACTGGTGCGAATGTGCGCGTGCGGGCAAAACTGGCCTGGGCCGGTCCTGCTGCCACCGCCAGTGCCCTGACCCATCCTGGCTCAGGTGGCACAGATGTTGATGGGCAGTGCTCACGACCTGGCTAGGGCATTAAGTGCTCCGTGCTGGTCCTGAGTCCCGTGGCCATCGCTTGGATTTCTGCTTTAGCTTCTTCTCATGCCAGAACGCATGATAGAGGTAACTCCGTCCTCTGGGCCTCAGTTTCCTCCTGTGGCATTTTGTAAACACGTAAGCATCCTACCGGTAGGTACAAAGAGGGACCGCTGCCGAGAGTGGCACGGAACCTGTAAGATGCCATGAAAATGTCTCTGCCTTCTTACTTTATCCTCCCCCGCCTCTTCCTTCGGATCGCTTTCCCTCTCTGTCAATCTCTCTGTCTCTCAGTTTCTCTAAGTCTCTATCTCTCTGTGTCTTTGTCTCTCTCTGTGTCTCCTTTTCCCTCCCTCCTGCCCCACCCCTCTCTTTATCTCCTGTTCTCTCTCTCACACGCGCACACGCAGGCATTTATACACACGCATGCACGCTCTCTGCTCTAGGCACCTTCAGCTCTGCCGTTAGCGAGCACGCCTTGCTCTCTCTTGCCTCCAGGAAGCACATGCTTATTTCATCTTTCAAGTCTCCTCAGGGAACACCGAAACACCCCCTTCTTGTGTCCATCTAATAAGCACTTGAAATGAATACTTTTTGTTGTGCCATTGATAGGACATAAGAATATTGCACTGTGCTTAAACTGTCCTGGATTTCAGATATCCCCACATAGCCTGTGAGACCCGTAACTAGGAAATCTTTGCATTAAGGTATTAACACTATGTGAGGCACTCTCAAAGTTTCAAAACCCTTTACCAATATTTATTCTATTACTTAAAATAAAATTTATAGATAAACAACAAAGTTCTACTGTATAGCACAGGGAACTATGTTCAACATCCTGTAATAAACCATAATGGCAAAGAATATGGAAACGAATATATATATAAAACTGATTCACTTTGCTGTACACCAGAAACTAACACAACATTGTACATCAACTATACTTCAAAAAATTATTTTATTTTAAATGTATTATTTGTTACTAACACCATAATAATAAACTCAAGGAGTTAAACAGAGCAAATTATATTACTATTACCTTTTTACAAATGAGGAAAGTGAGGCCGAGATATACCACAAAAGATGCCTAAGATAAATATCCAACCAGTGGCGGAACTGGGCATAGAATCCAGGACTGTCTGAGCCCCAGTCCTAAACTCCCTGTAGGACACTTGCGTCTATCTAACACTGATTATGATGGTTCCATAAGGTAGGAAGATAAGGTCCACCCCAGTGGTTGTCAAGTCACCAGGCGGCAGGGCCGCAGCCCATCTGACGAGTTTCTGATGAGTTTCTGACTCAGCAGATTTGGGGCAGGGCCCAGCAACTTGCATTGTTAACACACTTCCCAGACGCTGCTGACAAGGAGACCACACTTAGAGCACCACTCAGTTCTACAAATCTTCTGAGCTGCTTTGTATTAACCACCGGCTTGACACCCATCAGGCCACCAATTCCTTGTGCGTAAATGACATTTTCAAAAATATCATCCTGCACGATTGTAACGATGCTACACTTTTCCCGATAAGCCTGTCTAAGTTGTAAAATGCCTTAGGAAATTGTGTTTAATGGAGTGCGTGGTGGGGAAGGAGTCGCCAAGCGCTTGGATCTTTGGCCCTCATTAATATTTAGATCTTCCTGAATCCCGAGGAACGCGGGGCTCAGCGGCCGGGTGGAGGGACACGCCGAAACAGACAGACCTATTCAGGGAGAAGAACCCGGGCTCATGTGCCCGTTGAATGTTAACTCCCTTGAAAAATAAAAATAACACAGAAAGCAATCTTCGCTGAGGAAATAGGTCATTCTAGATTAGGCGAATGTTGTTGTTTCAGGCGGCTAACCTTATTGCTCCCAACCTCCTGAACTTGGAGTTAAAAAATAGAACCACAAGCCCGAGGGTCAGTCCACAGCGCAGTCGTCTGAATGCAGCACTATTAACGGTAACTTAATACCATGAATTTGGGAAGTTTGCGCTGTGGTCCTCTTACTGCCCAGGAGAACTTAAAAATAAAGCTAACTGCACAGGGAACACGAGCAGTTCGCTGGTTTTCCATCAGGTACCTGGTGGGAGGTGTTTTTTTCACCTGTTGTCTCCTGAATGATTATTTGTGGAGGTCAAGGGTACTGTCGTGTGCTGGGTACAGAGGATGGAGGTCGGTTGGCGGAGGGGTGAGCCCAGGATGGAAGTTTGGACAAAGTGTGTTTGGAAACAGTTGTGCATAATCCATTCATCTGGGACTTTGGCTTCACTGATATAACCTCAGTCATGTGAAACGCTAACCCAGGTAGATGGTCATTCACTGGAGAGCTTTCCCAACTGTGCGCCTGTAGGGCCGGCGCCACCAATACTGTCACAGCCGTTGTGTTTGCTGAGACAGTTATGACTGTCCCACCCGTCGAATCCAGGATTCAGCTCTGAGAAACCCGACAATCCTGTGACAAGCACAGGGAATAGTCCTCTGGGGAAGAGGGGAGATGTGTACCCCAATAATTCAGTTTGATGGGCTTAATGAGAAGCAAACACACAACTGCAAAACCTGGCTGCAGCTGCGCTCTCACAGGCGTCCACATTTAGCCAAGCACCCACACTGTTGGTTTCCCAGGGATGTTAACCTCCGGGACCTTCATTAAGATGCCCAACTATGCTGCCCTCATCAAGTTCTTTGTGTTCCATTGATAAGTCTGAAATTTACGGAATATCTCCTGTATACCTAGCATTCTATTAGTGAAATTCCACGATATCATTTCATCTGCATCAAGACCTTTTTGGCAGATATTATTAGAATCGGTTTCCAAATAAGGAAACTGAAGGATAGGTCTAGTAATTTCCCCAGGGTGAAATGGGGAGTAAGGAGTGGTAACCAGAACCGGTCAGAACACCTTGGTTGATATTTTAGGTGTTGTTCTCTTTGCTCATAATGTTTTGTTTTGTTTTGTTTTGTTTTTTCCCACTTTTCTACCAGGGCAACATGGTCTCTTCTTCCAGGGTCTTAGTCCGATGCTGTGTCTTCCATGTGACTTCCCTAAACCCATCCACTGGTGAAGCAGAGCTGCTTATGCTATTTTCCTCTGTGCCCTCATAGCCCTTTGTATGTACATTTCTTATGTATCACACTAAGATATTATTTACGTGCTTATCTTCCTGACTAAAGAAATTTTGCCCTTATTAAATCTTTATATACATAAAATCTGGTGTTCAGTGAATATTTGTTGAGTCAAACTAAGTTGTATTTATAATTATAACACTATTCAGAGTTGGCTTCTAATTACATCTGCTGAGCAAAGTAGTCCCTCAATAAGGCTTAAGTTTAATTGTGTACCATCTAAATATGGCAGACCCAGAGGTGCTATCACATGGAATCCCCTTTCGAGGCACTGATTTCCACTGGATGTGACCCAAATGGAAAGCAGGAGCCTGGAAGTCAGGGACAAGCTGAGTGATGACCACTTCTGTGTCCACCGTTGGGGAGTGGCCCTCACAGGGACAGCAACTGGTACGTATAATACACACGGTGTTTCCACCTGTTACCGTAGAGTCCTGTGTGATGCTCAACACAGCCCCGGGATGCAGATTGTAGCATCTCTCTTTTACATGTGAGAACATTGAAGTTCAGGGATGTTAAATAAATCATCAAATGTCACATAGCAAAAATGTAACAAGAGTGTGACTTTAATCCAGGTTTTTACCAACCCTCACACTTCCTAATAAACAATTCTGTCTTGAATAAAATGCAAGCCTGAACAACAGGATCCACTGTGTTAGCAAAAAGAAACAAAAATCATAGTGTGAATACCAGGTGGCAAAGAGTAGATCCAATCAAGAGCCTCGGAACTTTAAGATACCCGGCTTCTCAACTGGTCTGTCTTGCATGCTAGCAAAGTAGCACTGGCCAAAATATTTACCTGATGGAAGCCTCCATTTTCCTTTGGAAACTTTACTAAACAGAAATAATCACCTGAGTCCTTCTTTCCTTAGAGACATATATATATAGCTGGTGCACGTGAAACCTCCTAGTAACCTATAGAACCTTCTAGAAGCCCAAGGGGCCATTACAGGTATTTTAATCTGTAATTGGGGAACAGTCAGATTGATTGGGACAGTCACAGTTCAATCATTTAATTATAAATAAAAAATTCATTTACCCAAAGCCCCTCAGGGGAAATACTTTGACTTCTTTGCAGAGTCTCTTCAGTACCTTTAAGTTGCATCAAGCACGCAAAGTGAATAGGCCTTTGCTAAATTTGGGAGAGGAGAAGGTTCTGGACGTTTTGTATAAGACCGAGACTAGATTTTCTAGAGTAAAGAGGAGCAATGTATTGACAAGTGTGTGCCCCATTGAAATGGGGCGAGGGTAGCCCAGTGACCTGTTCTCCTCGAGTCCAAGGTTCTCACCAGCCATTGCCCCTCCTCCCCATGCAGAAGAGTATCTCTGCCTCTGCTTTCTGTGGTAGCTGGACCCAAGTAAACATTCTATGGGTCTCAGGTGACCCTGGAGTCTGGGATTAGGAAACCACACCTTTGCTCACTGGGTTTTCCTTCTGATGGCTCCTGAGTTAACACCATAGAACCTTGGTCTCTCCAGATCACAGGCCACAGAGATGCATCAAAGTATTTGTCTGTTTATTGTTTAAACAGAGGAGTGATTGATGAGAGATTTGTTTTTAAAAAAATCCGGAAATTTTGTGCAAGATATCTTAGAATGAAAGAAGCCATGAATAGAAAAGTTGTTTATGAGGGTTTCATGACACAATGCAGTTTTAAAAGAGAAGAAATACTCATGATAACACCAAATGTATGGTGTGGGAGAGTTAATGACCAGACGAAGAAAGAGAGAAGGATTAGGTCATGGGAGGTACTGAGAGAATTTAAGCAATGTAGTTTTAGTAATGTTGAGTTTGAGGACCTGTTGCAAGTACAGATACAGATGTGTATCAGATAATTAGATATATGCAGTATACAGTTCAGGGAAAATGCTGGACTGGTGATTAAAATATGCACATGTACACACACACACACAAAACTGCGAGTAATCCAACACCAGGAAAGCAAGGAGATACCGCATGAAATACAATAGGTATCACAGAGATTACAAGAGCATTAAATTGACTCTTCAGGTCTTAATCGTAAATGAATATATGCTTTGCTAATGTTAATCATGTTTAGTAAACACAATATAAAGTTTTCACAAATTGTGCTTATAATTAAGACATAGTCATATTTCATTTCCAGGTTGGCAAAGACCATAGTCCATTATTTCTTAAGCGAGGTAGGAGGTTCATGAGGGTTTTTATTATTATTCTTTTATACAGATATTATCCCTTAAATTGCACATAAGCATTATGTATATTCCTTTATATATATTATATTTCAAAATAATTTTAAAATCCCAGGTACATAGTATCAAAACTGAGAAGAAATTTATTCACATCTTAATTCTATTAGGCAGGTAAGGATGAGATGATTCGATCCACTATTTCAAATGCAGTTCATGCTGCTGACCCTTCATTTCATGAGGATATGGAAAATCCTAGACATTGTGATTCTGGAAAATTTGAATAAGTTGGACAAAACTATTATGGATTCATACCATTCACCAGAAATATGTACATAACTAATAACTTTTCAATTGTGATCATTTATTCATCCACTAATTTATTCAATTAATAATTTCTGGGTGAATACTCTTTTCCAGATGCCGTGCTGGCTCCTGGGGTCACAGAAATCAATTAGTCAGGGCCATTCCTTCAAGGAGTTGGTACCTAGTAGGGCAGTTACAGTTCCATCTGAGAGTGGTATACATATGGTGTATACATAAGGTATATGTAAGGTATACACAAGGGAGGGACATGTGATGTGGAATGAATGAAGTTCCCTGAGGTAATATTTGAGCCGAATATCAAGGATGAGAAGAAATTAGCTGAGCAAATAAATATAGGTGGGAACATTATTTTAGGAGTGGGACTGCTGGTGGAAAAGGATAAATTTTTTTAAAGCATCTATGTTAGGACTGGCACAGCCTTAAATAAACACAGCAGCATAAGGAAACACTCTTTAGCATGTGTGACTGCTTCCTTGCACCAACAGGCAATGATCATTCTCAGTCTGAATGGGGACCATCCCCACGGACTGTCTGCCCTCACAGCTCTGATTCACTTTGGTTCTCTCCCTCTTCTCAAGCTCTTCCAACAAGAGAATTTAATGTGATCCTTATTAAATGCAATGTGGAAGAAACTCACCTATCATAACCTATTATCCAGGTGTCTGAAATAAGTGTTTGGGAACTTACATAGAAGGGAAGGAAGGAAAGCAGGAATGCCTCCGCTTCCCCGGGGACCTTCTCAAAGCCCTGATGAAGTGTTGCTGTTTCTGGTATGCAAATTCAGAACCTCTGACAACCCTTCAACTGTGATTCCACGAGAATGCCGCAGCGGATGGTTTGCTGAATCTGTGTTTAGTATGTGGCAACACATGGCTCAGAATTTTAAAGTATTTCAGAGCTACAGTGATTGAGCAACCAAAAGTGGTTCCACATGGCTGGTGAACGTCTCATCAGGCAGAGACCAGGATGATTCCTCCTGCTCTAGATTCTTATAATCCGCAGATTGTTTTTGCTATTATAGAGTATAATCAGCTTTGGAGGGTATCGTCCATCAAAGGGAGGGAGCACAGCATCACTCCAACCAAGTGCAATGACTTGCCTTTCTAACCAAGAGAGGGACAGTGACGCTGAACCCTAACTCTGCCCCCTAACCATTTTCATGAAAAAGTTATCAAGAATCTTATCTGTCCTTGACAGGTCGGTTTTTCTCAGGCGATCTGGAAATTATGCTCAGATTCTACCTTAATTTAAAGAAAATGAATAGAGACAATTGTGAAAGTTATTTGCTTAGTTCTGGCTGCTGTAACAAAGTACCATAGACTGGGTGGCTTATGAAGAACAGTAATTTATTTCTTACAGTTCTGAAGGCTGGAACTTCGACATCAGGGTGCCAGCAGACATGTGGTCTGGTGAGAAGCACTCTCTTCCTGGCTGTACACATCCAATTTCTCCTTGAGTCCTCACGTGGCAGGAAAAGGGCAAAAGAGCTTTCTGGGGTTCCTCTTATAAGAGCGCTTACCTCATTCATGAGGGCCCCACCCTTATGACTTAGTTACCTCCCCAAGGCCCCAACTCCTGATAGGGGGTTAGGATTTCGACATACAAATTCATGGGGGTTGGGGGGCACAAACATTTAGTCCATAACGTGTTATTATTTTAAGTTTGCATCTCTAGAATGTCTTCTATTAAATAGGCTCAATGTGTCTTTTAAAAAGGAGTGAATAAATAAACGAGTGGATGGAAACATACAACCTTGGTCACAGCAATGGACTACACAAGAGATCACTCCATTCCTGGCAAGGGTTTCTTTGTTGTCAGAATCTGCTTCTTCTCACAGGAGAAAGAAACACTGTGGTGTAAACAGGTCCTTGGTCATGAAGAGAAGTAAAAAGGTGATCTTAGATGACTCACAGGATGAACAAGCTGCAGGAGAACTTGGTGGCCTGTTGCTCCTTTGCAGACCCTGCCCAGTGGTGCAGTGGAAAGAACACTGTCAAGAGGCAGTATCTAGAACTGAACCACAAAGGAGACTTTCTTCTATCACACCTGGGGTAGGTGTCTATGTCCACCAAGAAACACATGTGAAGAGATGGAAGTGAGACAAAAGCAATGATTACAAAGGTCTTGGATGGTGGTACAAATATCAGGAAATTTGGAGTCAAGTAGCCCTGAATTTGACTCTCAGCTTGGCCACTAATTAGCTATTTAACTCTAGCAAGGTTTTTTTTTCTTAATTCCTTGAAGCATCATCTCCCCATTTGTAACACCCCCCCGGAATTTTTACAAGCATTAAATGAGTGAATGTATGTAATTAGTACTATGATGGGCTCCTAGTTGGCACTTCAGAGTTGAAGAAGTCGATAGTTAACTGTCTCTTTGACAAAGTTGTGAAGCAACTGGGAGCTAGCCACAGGACCCGGGGAAAATCAAAATACAGTGAGAAAGGCCAAGTTGGAGGATATGGTTTAGATTTTTTGCAACAGTGAACTTCGTGTACTGACTCCTGGAATTGGACAGATTTACTCACCCAGTTACAGTCTGTGACAGGCCTCTTTTTGCGAGGACAGAGCTGATCCCTAAAAGTCTCTCCTCTCTGTAGGTAGGCAGATCTGAAGAGAAAATAAGGAGGAAGAGGGCATTCATAGCTTCTTCTAAAACTGCCAATAAGATGCCTGCCTGTGCTGGGTGCTTTGGGGACAGTAGGGAGCTAAAAGAGGATGAAACAATGGGACTCCCTATCTCCCTTTAACAAACTTCACAGCCTGGAGGGAGAGGGGCTGCTGGGAGAATTCAGTGAATAATTATCATGAAAGATGCTAATACTTGGGCTTCCCTGGTGGCGCAGTGGTTGAGAGTCCACCTGCCGATGCAGGGGACACGGGTTCGTGTCCGGGTCTGGGAAGATCCCACATGCCTCGGAGCGGCTAGGCCCGTGAGCCATGGCCGCTGAGCCTGCGCGTCAGGAGCCTGTGCTCCACAACGGGAGAGGCCACGACAGTGAGAGGCCTGCGTACCGCAAAAAAAAAAAAAAAAAAAAGATGCTAATACTTTTTTTTTTTTTAACACCTTTATTGGGGTATAATTGCTTTACAATGGTGTGTTAGTTTCTGCTTTATAACAAAGTGAGTCAGCTCTACATATACATACATCCCCATAACTCCTCCCTCTTGCATCTCCCTCCCACCCTCCCTATCCCACTCCTCTATGTGGTCACAAAGCACCGAGCTGATCTCCCTGTGCTATGCGGCTGCTTCCCACTAGCTATCTATTTTACATTTGGTAGTGTATATATGTCCATGCTACTCTCTCACTTTGCCCCAGCTTGCCCTTCCCCCTCCCCGTGTCCTCAAGTCCATTCTCTACATCTGCGTCTTTATTCCTGTGCTGCCCCTAGGTTCTTCAGAACCTTTTTTTTTTTCAGATTCCACTTATATGTGTTAGCATATGGTGTTTGTTTTTCTCTTTCTGACTTACTTCACTCTGTATGACAGAATTAGTTCCAACCACCTCACTACAAATAACTCAGTTTTGTTTCTTTTTATGGCTGAGTAATATTCCATTGTATATATGTGCCACATCTTCTTTATCCATTCATCTGTCGATGGACACTTAGGTTGCTTCCATGTGCTGGCTATTGTAAATAGAGCTGCAATGAACATGGTGGTACATGACTCTTTTTGAATTATGGTTTTATCAGGGTGTATGCTCAGTAGTGGGATTGCTGGGTTGTATAGTAGTTCTATTTTTAGTTTTTTTAAGGAACCTCCATACTGTTCTCCATAGTGGCTGTACCAATTCACATTCCCACCAACAGTGCAAGAGGGTTCCCTTTTCTCCACACCCTCTCCAGCATTTGTTGTTTGTAGAATTTTCTTTTTAAAAATTTATTTATTTGGCTGCATTGGGTCTTCGTTGCTGCACGAGAGCTTTCTCTAGTTGCAGCGAGCGAGGGCTACTGTCCGTTGTGGTACACAGGCTTCTCATTGTGGTGGCTTCTCTTGTTGCGGAGCATGGGCTTTAGGTGCATGGGCTTCAGTAGTTGTGGCACATGGTCTTCAGTAGTTGTGGCGCACAGGTTTAGTTGCTCCATGGCATGTGGTATCTTCCCAGCCTGGGGCTCGAACCCATGTCCCCTGCACTGGCAGGCAGATTCTTAACCACTGCGCCACCAGGGAAACCCTGTTTGTAGAATTTTTGATGATGGCCATTCTGAATGGTGTGAGGTGATACCTCACTGTAGTTTTGATTTGCATTTCTCTAATGATGTGTGATGTTGAGCATCCTTTCATGTGTTTGTTGGCAATATGTATATCTTCTTTGGAGAAATGTCTATTTACGTCTTCTGCCCATTTTTGGATTGGGTTGTTTGGGTTTTTTTGATATTGAGCTGCATGAGCTGCTTGTAAGTTTTGGAGATAATCCTTTGTCAGTTGCTTCATTTGCAAATGTTTTCTCCCATTCTGAGGGTTGTCTTTTTATCTTGTTTATGTTTTCCTTTGCTCTTCAAAAGCTTTTAAGTTTCATTAGGTCCCATTTGTTTATTTTTGTTTTTATTTCCATTTCTCTAGGAGGTGGGTCAAAAAAGATCTTTCTGTGATTTATGTCATAGAGTGTTCTGCCTATGTTTTCCTCTAAGAGTTTGATAGTGTCTGGCTTACATTTAGGTCTTTAATCCATTTCGAGCTTATTTTTGTGTATGGTGTTAGGGAGTGTTCTAATTTCATTCTTTTACATGTAGTTGTCCAGTTTTCCCAGCACCACTTATTGAAGAGGCTGTCTTTTCTCCATTTTATATTCTAGCCTCCTTTATCAAAAATAAGGTGACCATATGTGCATGGGTTTATCTCTGGGCTTTCTATCCTGTTCCTTTGATCTATATGTCTTTTTTTGTGCCAGTACCATACTGTCTTGATCACTATAGCTTTGTAGTATAGTCTGAAGTCCAGAGCCTGATTCCTCCAGCTCCGTTTTTCTTTCTCAAGATTGCTTTGGCTATTTGGGGTCTTTTGTGTTTCCATACAAATTGTGAAATATTTTGTTCTAGTTCTGTGAAAATTGCCGTTGGTAGTTTGATAGGGATTGCATTGAATCTGTAGATTGCTTTGGGTAGTATAGTCATTTTCACAATGTTGATTCTTCCACTCCAAGAACATGGTATATCTCTCCATCTGTCTGTACCATTTTTAATTTCTTTCATAGGTGTCTTATAGTTTTCTGCATACAGGTCTTTTGTCTCCTTAGGTAGGTTTATTCCTAGGTATTTTATTCTTTTTGTTGCAATGGTAAATGGGAGTGTTTCCTTAATTTAGCTTTCAGATTTTTCATCATTAGTGTATAGGAATGCAAGAGATTGCTGTGCATTAATTTTGTATCCTGCTACATTACCAAATTCATTGATTAGTTCTAGTAGTTTTCTGGTAGCACATTTAGGATTCTCTATGTATAGTATCATGTCATCTGCAAACAGTGACAGCTTTACTTCTTGTTTTCCGATTTGGATTCCTTTTATTTCTTTTTCTTCTCTGATTGCTATGGCTAAAGCTTCCAAAACTATATTGAATAATAGTGGTGAGAGTGGAAAACCTTGTCTTCTTCCTGATCTTAGAGGAAATGGTTTCAGTTTTTCACCATTGAAAATGATGTTGGCTGTGGGTTTGTCATATATGGCCTTTATTATGTTGAGGTAAGTTCCCTCTATGCCTACTTTCTGGAAGGTTTTTTTCATAAATTGGTGTTGAATTTTGTTGAAAGCTTTTTCTGCATCTATTGAGATGATCGTATGGTTTTTTTCCTTCAGTTTGTTAATATAGTTTATCATATTGATTGATTTGCATATATTGAAGAATCCTTGCATTCCTGGAATAAGCCCCACTTGATCATGGTGTATGATCCTTTTAATGTGCTGTTGGATTCTGTTTGCTAGTATTTTGTTGAAGATTTTTACATCTATGCCAGACTCATCAAGAAAAAATGGAGAAGACTCAAATCAATAGAATTAGAAATGAAAAAGAAGTAACAGCTGACACTGTAGAAATACAAAGGCTCATGAGAGATTAGTACAAGCAATTATATGCCAATAAAATGGACAACCACAAAGAAATGGATAAGTTCTTAGAAAAGCACAACCTTCCAAGACTGAACCAGGAAGAAATAGAAAATATAAACAGACCAATCACATGCACTGAAATTCAGACTGTGTTTAAAAATCTTCCAACAAACAAAAGCCCAGGGCCAGATGGCTTCACAGGTGAATTCTATAAAACATTTAGAGAAGAGCTAACACCTATCATTCTCAAACTCTTCCAAAGTATAGCAGAGGGAGGAACACTCCCAAACTCATTCTATGAGTCCATCACCACCCTGATACCAAAACTAGACAAAGATGTCACAAAGAAAGAAAACTACAGGCCAATATCACTGACGAACATAGATGCTAATACATTTTAATAATGCACCTTCAAATGTTTCATGATATAATGAATACAATGATCAAATCTAAGGTAATTTAGGATAGAAGAAAACTCTCCAGATTAACTTCCCCAAATCCCAGGAACAGGGCAGAAGGGAAGGTGTTTCTATAACTGTGTGGACCTTACCTTCTTCATAGTAGTTTTTCTCTTCTTTCCAACATGAACTCATCTGATGGCTTTTGTTTTCGCAGAACCTATTTCAGACTTTTGCATTTCAAAGGTTATGAATTAGAGATAAAGATGGCGTCAGGTCTAAGAGGAGGGATTTTGAATCTTAGAGTTGGACTTAAAGTATACTTTGATTCACCTTGACAATGACCTTTTCTTCTTACACCATCTCCATATAAAACAATTCCCCAACTTCCCACTCAAAGTTCAACTGGCTGATAGCTACATTTTTACGTCTCCTAGGATGCTGGCATTTTAATATATTGAAACAAATATAACATAAAGAACAGTACTTTAAGACACAATAAACCCTGGTTCCACTGGTGTGTGGAGGGTAGGCACTAGGTGACAACAGGCAGCAAGGTTGATACTTTTGGTTGGAGAATCCGAATACACTTGACCAAAAGATGGTCTTGCTTTCCCTCTCTCCTAAGTCTTGGTCAGCCCATTAAGTAAAAAACAGAAGGAAATACTTACTCCTATTTTAACTATTGCTCTCAAAATGTGCAGTAGTGGCAGCAAAGCCAAAAACACAAATAAGAGATAGGCTAGAGCTAAAGATAAAGTCATTTTTTAGCTGAGTCTGTGGATACTAAAGGCAACAGAATGGTGCAGTCTCTTTTACCTTCTAGAATTTTTGGTCAAAATATCTCATTGGTAGGACAACCAAAGGGAATTACCTGCTGCTGCCATAGCTCAATACCATGTCTTTAAAATGTGCTCATAAAGTAGACCCAGGTTGAAACTGCTGGTGTGACAGATTCTGTGGCTAGGATAAGAATTCTTGGCTGATTTTTCGTGGCACCATCCTCTCTTTTCTGGAGACTTTTGTTATTATGTAATTGGGTATGTGAAAGTATTTCGGTTAGGATCACAGTGAGAAAAAGAATAACTTTAAACAAAACTGAAATAGAAACTTTAGAAACTCAGATTTTAAAAGGATCTTCGGGTTCATCAACTTCACCATGATCCTAAGCATGAAACATGCACCCGGGACGCCCTAGGAGACCATCACAGAAGAGTGACAGAGTCTCAAACCTCTACACCAACACGCCTGGGCTTCATTCCTTCTCTGACAATGACAGGTGTGACTCGGGCAAGTTACTCAGTTTCTCTGATCCTTGCTTCTTCATCTGTAAAATGGGCACAATAAGACCTAAGGGGAAACCATGAACTACACACACAGGGCTGAAATAGAGAACAGCACCTACCAACAACAGGGTACTCTACAAATGTCCCTCCCTTCCCTCCCACTAATACAGGTAGAAGACAGATGTGAAAAAAAAATTGCACATTTATAAGTATGTGTGTGTGTATATAGAGTTCTCCTAGTGAAGAATAAACTGAAACTTTTTAAATTGAAAGACAACAGCAGCTGAATGGTAGCGTCCGAAATCTCTGCTTCAGCAGCTAGTTTCTTTCGAACATTCTTTTTCCTCAAGAAACAACGGTAAATCTGGAATGTGATTAATGCTCAACAGAAGAACACCAAAAAAAGAAGATAAGATGGAAGGATCCATGGCTTTCTTTAAGGCACTAAATCTACTTCATTTTTAAAACAAGGAAGTGAAAAGCCTGTAAATATATATGGAGCAGCCAATGTCTCTCGAAAGTACACGAGATTTTGAAAAGCGACATAACTTCACTCTTCAGCTTCAGAGAGACCTCTATCTAAAGTAATAAAAATCAGCACTTTTTTAGAAAAGTAAAAAAATATTAAACCTCTGGGTATCGTAGGTGTATGTATAATTCTTTAAAACCTGCCAGTGCCTTGTCACTGAAGAAATAGAAAAATGCAACCACCGGCAATGAGAAGTGTGCTGAGGCAAAAGTGAGTTGCTTGGCAACAGATTAACTTATTTAAACTTTTACTGCTGCTTTGACAAAGAGGCTGAAAAGAGACATGTGAAGACAACAGTAAAATCCTCCAGATCAGAAGCTCCCAGAGACCCTCCAAAGTAGAAGACACACTTGCCTGTATGCTTAAGCCGGGAGCTTGCAAGCTGTATTTCCAAGCTCCCTTGCTGATAGCAAGTGCTGGCTGGGGATCTCTAGACAGGGGAGAGAAGCTGAGGTTTGTGCCTCTGACAGTGTAGAAGTTGATGGATGTAGTTGGCCGTGAGCGTAAGGGGGTTGCAGACTTCAGTGGCCTGAGCAGAAGTAGTACCTATTTGTAGCTCCAGCCCTGGCCCAAGCAGTGCCCCTTAAATAGAGTCAGGATTGGCTGTGATAGCGTCTCCAAAAGCTTGGTAGCAAGTATAGTCCTGTAGACTGCTACGTAAGGGTGTCAGCATATTCTGAGCTCTGGGTAATACCATTTTTTCCTTTTACTGTTTCACCCCCTTTATTTTCTCTTCTGTTCTCTCTGTCCTTATAACACCTTCTCTGTATTAAATTCTCTCTGTGAAACACCTAAAGTGGTTGGTTACTAGACACTGACTAATAGAATCTTAAAGAAACTTACAGACTCCCTAATTAGACTCAACACCCAGAACAATATGATATGGACAAAAATAAAAATAGGCATTAGCAATCAACCTAGGAAGGGTATTGTGATGGCTAATTTAAATCCAGGTAGATAGATAGATAGATAGGAAGAACATACATGATATAGATATAGATAGTCTTTTGGATCTGTTTCTCTGGAGACCCCTGACTACCACAGGTATAGAGGTGATGGTGACTGCAATGTGAGATAATACTGTTGTCAGACAAAGGCTAGGTAATGAAGACTCTGCATGTCTGCCGAATTCTTGGGACTTTATTCTAACATGCATTGGAACTATTGCTAGTTTTAAGGGAAAGGAGTGAAATGGTCATATTTTCTTTTCTTGAAAACCACCCCGGTTGTAGGAGTGTGGAGGATGGATCTCCAAGGAAACTAGGAGAGCAGAACCCTCAAGGGAACAATTCCTTGGAGCATTCAGCTGAGACTCTGCACATCCATGAGGCACGTTTTCCCCTTTTTCCAGCCATTCAGACCCTCATATAGTTAGAGCCCAATTCACTCTTTCCTACTGATATCTGGTTGTTTTACAGTCAGCTTGGGCCACTTTGGGGTCATGATTTCTTCAAGTCTTTGCTTTTGATCAGATTACAACATTGAGGAACTATAGGTGAGGATTTACCTACATCCTGGCAGGCTGATTTAGAGTACAAAGTTGTAATTCTTTACCCAGAACCATTTAAATGACCACAGCTATAAATCGACAGTTGGTGCCAAAATGTACATGGAAAGAGAGATGACTTTTATGTCTAGGTCCTGACAGGCTTCATGATCACAAGAGATGTGCCTATTTATATAGAAGAATCTAGGTCCTGGGTCATGGTCTGGGGCTTAGACTGTGTTCTCGTTATCCTAGTCAGTGCTTTTCAGAGTGATGTAAACTGGTCTTTCACTTTGCAAAGGCTCCAAACATGGAGCCAGGCATGTGTTTCCCATGAATTTAATGGAACTTAAGCTTTAGCATTCTCCTTTGCCTGGGCCCCTCCCAAGGCCCTTGAAGGCCCTGGCAGCTTGCTTAGATAGTCATATGGCTTTATAAAATTTGCAAAAGTTAAGATTCTTTAACCACGGTCAATTAAGACCACTATCTCTGCCCATTCCATTTTCTCTGTCAAACTTTCCCTCGTGTTGGATGATGTTAGAGTGGCCATGGGAATTTTGAGCATCTAACTGGGAAGAACTTGAGTTGGGCTTAGTCTGAGTTTCTTGAAATGAATCTATGTCTCACACTCACTTCCAGAACAATTGAGTTACTGCTAACCATTTTTGTGTAGGAATGGAGTCTAGAAATGGTCCTACCATCCAGGTGTCGACTCCCCCAGTGCCATGACCCAACATGCAGGGTCGAAGGTTAATTCACAATATGCACTTACTCCATAAACCCAACAATGTGTGGGGAGTAGTGGAGAAACAGGTCTCAAAATGCACAGAGCCAGGAGCTAATCTGTGGAAAATCCTCCCAATCATCAAACATATAAAATTATAAGCAGATAATTTGAAAAAGAAGCTCTACCCTTCCAAGAATACACTTGATAATGCAGCAGATACAATTAAAATACCTCACACTTTTTAGAAGAAAATCAGATGAAATAGAATTATTAAAATAACTGCTTAAATTCTTGCTGATTTGAATGAAAATACTGACTCCACAAAAATAACAAACCCATAATACACAATTGTGACATTTTGACAAGCTGGTTAATGAACATTGTCTAATCAAAGATTTTAAGAACCGTTACTGCCAAGAAAACTTGAAATGAACCCAAATTGTATAGCTTTTAAATAAAAGAAACATGATGGTGGCTTTTCCACATTTGGCAATAGTAAATAATTTCACGGCATGACTGACAAGGAGTGATGATGCTGAAAGAAGTTTTTCCAATCAATTAAGAGCTAAAAGAAATCAACCAACTCTGTGAGAGGGAAGACGGGATTATCCTTCTCTTTATAGAAAGTCTTACAAAACCATTGTCATATGAAGACGTTATCAAAGTTTATACCACTTGCCATACTATTTTGCTAACAAAGGCTGATTGATTCACAGCTCCTTTTGGAGTTTAGAGATGTAAACTCTTTCTTGAAGGATGTAAACTTTGATCTGAAAGGTCTAGAGAATATTGATGCTCAGGGTATATTGGCTGAATGAAGAAATAAGTAAATTAAATCAGTGTATTTATGAGTAATACTTTGTTTTAAATTCCCATTTACCTACTATATGTGAATATATATATTTATATATATATATATATATATACACACACACAGACACAGACACATATATATTAGGAAAAACAAAATTTTCTTAACTGTGTGTGTGTATATATGTATATATATATACATAATTAGGAAAATATAGTTTTTTATTCGTATTAATAATAGCCAACATTTACTGAGCAGCTACTGTATGTAAGGTACTGGCTTAACACCTTATGTAGATTGTCTTTTAAAATGTAAACTTGCATTTTTCCCATTAAAGCAATCCACTTCAGTTTGGTGAAGGAGGAGAGAGTCAACAGTTCCAAAGTAGAATTGTTTAGTCCATAGGTAATTTAGGCAATTGTTGGACACTTTCCTAAGGTCAGAAAAATAAGTTATCATAATACATTAAATTGCTTCTATTTCTTTATAAAAATTCAGCATCTGAGGGAGGGAACATGGTTGAGGAGAACAGTTTTGGAATCAAAAATCTGAGACTAAATCCATGTTCTATTATTTATCCAATGAAGGATCTTAAAAAGTTGCATAGCTCTCCTCCCTGCATCTTGATTTGATGGTGGAACTGTCAGTGACAGCATATCCATGAAAGGCAAAGTTTAATTTCTCTATTTTTTTGGTGCCATTTTACACTTTGGTACCAGCGTACACTTAGGAGAGGGGAGCAAGGAGCTGTGTTTTACCCAGGCCTCCCTCTCCCACTCCAGGAAAGTTTCTAGTAAAAAATCATTATGTCTTTCATTTGTCATGTATTGCATTCATATTTTCTCAGAAGAAACATGGGCTCAAAGGGCCTAGGAAATGCTCCTTCCCTGTCTGGAGAACAGTTTGCTAATTGTACCAGTAAATCTGTAGTAATCACATCCTCTGTGGCGCTCTTCCCCTCCTAAGGCAGAACCCTGAGCTGTAACCACACAAGCCCGCTTGCCCTTCCTCACACATGCCTCACTTTCCCACACCTCCCCACTGCCTCACAGGCCACTGCTCTCACTGGGACACATTTTTCTCTCTTCTCCATCCGTGAACTCTTACTTACCCTTCAAGGTCTAATTCACATGGCCTTTCCTCAAGGTATGCACATCTTTGGTATCTCTTCCTCTTCTTATAAAAATACCAGCCCAATCAGGTTACGGCCCCACTCCTATGACCTCATTAACCTTATTACTTCCTGAAATACTCTATGTCCAAATACAATCACATTGGGGTTTAGGGTTTCAACATACAGATTTGTCAGGGTAGAGGTAGGGGGAATACAGTTCAGTCCATAACAGGAGGAGACCACTTAAATTGGAAGAGGGATATGAGCTATCCAGCTATGGCACCATGGAAGCTCAGAAAAAGATGATTTTCCCTCGACTTTTGGAAAACTCCCAGGTAGTGGCACTGACAAGGCATGGCTCCCGACACAAACAAGCAACCCAGGAACAAAAGGCAAATATAGCTGCTTTGAAGCTGCCTCAGTCTCACGCTCTGGCTACTGCCCAGAATAAGGGAGAAGGGTTAGAGCAAGGCTGGGGTGCCAGAGGAACTTTAGGTGGGGCTGGGTAAGAAGTTTGTCCTCCTAAGACCAAAGCAGCTCAGAGCCATGGATATCACATTTGTATCTTTGATTCCTGGGAGAGATCGGGACACAGAGTAAGTGTTCAATTACTAGTGAATTTCTGATGGTTGTTTACTTGAGCACGTAGTGAGCTCCCAGTAACTGGAGACTTACTTCCAGGCAGAGGCTGCATGGGTCCAAGGGGCTACGGAAGGTGGCCGTGCATTGGGTGAGACCTTCAAAATCCTGTCCTGACCTAATAGTCTGATTCTTTGTTTATGTAATAAAGTGGTCCAGAAAAGTCTTCCCATCTCTCTCCATCCCCGAGTACATTTTCTTAGTTTCGCTGTAATGATGTTGAACCATGCTCCTATTCTGCATCTGAGTTTGCTTCATTTTTCAGTGGCATTTTAAGAGGATGACAGCTTACAGTTTTTCTTTACTAGAAACATTGTACATCAAAAAATTTTTTTTTGCTTTTTGCGCTTTGGATACCCATATATAGGAACATTAGTAATATCTCACTAAAGGCTTTCTCTTCTTCCTTCATCTGGGGCCATGGGTTGAACTCATCCTCTGAATCCAGCTCCATTGCTGCTCAGAGGTCATCCCGTCTGGCCCTGGTACAGGGAGAGTAACTGACCGCTGGCTCTAGCTTTTTCTAAGAGGCATGCTGGTTTACATTGTTCAGCCCAAGAGTTAAAAAAGACAAAGTGGGCCCAAACCTAATAAGACAACCCACTCGAAACATTTTCTGTGCTTACATCTTACTGACTTTTATCATAAATTAGAGATTTTGAAGAGAATGAGTCATAGAAAAAGAAAAAATAATAACCTGGTTCGGCAATCAGCATATTATATCTCCCCAGTGACTCATAATATCAGACACAAGTCAGGACAAACAGAGATCCTGTCAGAAAGAAGTGCGGTTAAAAATAAAAGCAAAAATAGGAAGGGGGGAGAAGTCCTTTTTAACTATACCTAGAACTCTCCCCACCCTGGGGAGAGTTTGGGGGGCAAATGACCTAAAAAGCTTGAGTCATAAGTCAGGAGGAAGCAGCCCCCAAGAAGCAAAGACAAATGAATTTCTGAATAAAATCCTCCAGGAAAAGGACAGCATAAGCCAGGAAGCATGTATTATCCTTTAAGTATAAGGGGTATGTGAAGGGGACTCTTCCCAATGGAACTGGGGAATGACAGAAGAAACACAGGTTTCAGAGTTAAGCAAACTTGCATCTTAATTCTGGTTCCTCCAGAATAAGCTGTGCAACCCCAGAAGGTCAGGAGTTACTTAGCATCTCTGGTCCTTAGTTTTCATACCTGTAGCCTGAGGACAGTAAACCAAGTCACGGAGCCATTGTGACGAAGAATGGTTATTAAGTGTGTTAAGCACTTAGCTTGATGTATCAATTTACAGGTGTAACAGTAAATACTTATCTGCAATTATTTGTCTTAAAACATGTGGATGAAAACCAATCTGGACAGAGATTTCTAAATCCCTAGTTAATAAACTCAGATGAGTGTACCTGGCATGTTGCATGAGTTCAGCTTCCTAAGGATGGTTGAAAGCTGTGTTTACTCTTGATGATACACTCCAACATTTAGTACAGCAGAAGAGTTTAAGGGGCCCAGGCCCATCCAGTAGTTCCCCAGACCAACAGAAGGTCCTTCAATCTCTCCCCAACCAGCCTGGGCAGTCTTTCGATGCACATTTGGAAACCCAAAAATAAGTTTCCAGCCAGTCAACTTTGGCCAAATTCTTGACTCTTCCGCTTACTATTTATGTGACATTGGAAGATGACAACCTTTCTGGGTCTTAGCTTCTGCACCTGGAAAAATGCAGTAGACAACTACTACCTTAAATAGATGCTCTGAAAAGTTAAATAAGGAAGTTGAAGTGCTTAGCAGAGGTTAGGGGCACAAAAGTCGTTGATGGACTATTTCCATTCCTTTAGAATAACTTATAGTTGGCAAGGAGTTGGCTCAATCTCTAAGTGCTTCTGTGAAGGAAGGAGCAAATGTCCCTGCCCTCAGACCAGCCTCTCCGAGTCTTTATTGGTCTCTGCTTTCTTGTGTCCAGGGAGGGAGGATGAACGTGCCCTTGAAGAGTGGAGAGACCATGGTCTTCTCAGACACCTGCCCCAGTGCACTGCTGTGAAATGTCGCAGCCTTCGGGAACAGACTTGTGTGGTTTCGTGTCCTAGTTTTCTGCTTCGTAGCTGTGTGAAGTTGATCAAACACGGGAGCCTCAATGTTCTCATCTATGACACAGAAAGGTTTCTCCCAGGGTTGCTGTGAACATTAAATAGTACAATGCCAGGGCCTGCCCCATTTGTCTCCACTTCATGGTTCCATGGCTGTCCTGACCATCCAGAGTCCTGCACTGTGATTCTTGGCTGCAAGACCCAGGGTTTTGCTCTTTGCACTGCCTTAGAGAGCAGACACCCCTCATGCTCTCCTTTGAGGATCTAGCTCTATAAACAGCTGCAGTATGGAATCAGTCTATTGCTAATACTCTTCCTTGTTTCTCCTGAAGTCAAGTCCAAGGGCTGACAGCAATGGCAACAAGAGAGGAAGTGGCAAAGTTTGAAAAACTTTTGAAATCTTTACAGCTGTAATCCCTGGCTCAGAGTTCCTGACTCCCTTCTGAGAGGGTCTCAAGCTTATCCTTATCTTTCAGGATGGGGTTCACCATACCATCTCTATTCTCACTTTCAATCTACTTGTGCCCCAGTGTTTTACGTCTAAAACAAATTGAAGCCCTGAAATATTAGTTAGGACTCAGTGTGGTGGATTATATTCTCCCAAAATGACCACAACAATAATTCTGGTCCCACATGTTCTTCCAGAATCCTCTCATCAAGAAAACAGAGGGTATGTATTCTCACCTTGAGTCTTGGCAGACATTTAAGGCTGGCCCAACAAGTAGAAGACTGTGGAAGTGACATATGTGACTTCTGAAGCTAGATTAGAAGAGGTGAACAGATTCTGCCTCTCTGTGTCTGTGTCTCTCTTGACAAACTCACTTTGGAGCAAAGATCCATCGTTATAAGAATTCCAACTATCCTGAAGCCTCCATGCTAAAAAGGCCAAGTGGACACACCACATGGAGGTAGAAACATCCAAGTATTCCAACCATTCCAGTCCCCAGCAGTTAGAATCTTGCAGCCCTGTCACCACACATACGGGAGAGCAGATCTTCACATGGTTCCAGCTCCTGCCACACTAGACTATACCTACATGAAAGGCAGTGGGGGAGAACTGTGATAACTGCCCCACTGAGCACAGTCAACCCCCAGAAATGTGAAACACAATAATAGAGTGAATGCTGTTGTTTAAGGCCGCTAAGTTATAGGATGACTTGTCATGCAGCAGTGGGTAACTGCAACATGTGTTGGTACCATTAAGTGAGGTGCTGCTCTAACAGTCTGACGTGTGGCAGTGGCTTTGAGACTAAGTGACTGAGAGACTTTGGAACTAAGGGACCAAGAAAAAGTTAAAAGAGCCATATACACACTACTATATATAAAATAGATAACTAATAAGGACCTACTATAACTTTACTCAGTACTCCGTAATGACCTTCATGCGAAAAGAATCTAAAGAAGAGTGGCTATATGTATATGTATAACTGACTCACTTTGCTGTACAGCAGAAACTAATACATTTTAAATCAACTATACTCCAATAAAAGTTTTTAAAAAAATGGTTAGTGGGATCTTAATGATCCCCAAGGAGATCTTTAGGGAAGACTTAGAGAAAAGTGAGCTAAAGATTAGTAGGACTAGAGGAAAGAGGAACTTTCTTACAGAGTGGTAGAAAATTTAGCATCGATTGCCAACTGTAACATGGAAACAGCAACATACCTAAGGTCCTGGTTGACCTAACTAAGGAGATTTCTGAGTATAATGTTGACAGTGTTACGTGGCTTCTTCTTAGGGCAAATAGTAAAATGTAAAAGGAGATAAATAATCTAAAGAATATAAATATGAAAGAGCCTAAGACTTGGTAGTTTGGAAATAAAACTGTTTCCCATTCCCGGCCCTACCAGTGGGTAAACAGTGCTGAAATTCTTCTAGACAGAAGACAGAATCAATATAATTCCATGAACATAGGATGTAAAGGAGAAGCCAAAGGTGTGAGAGTAAAGCACTTTGTTAAAAACATAGAACTATTTAAGATGTTGTCTAATAGACCCTTTCAAATAGACAAAAATCTTTCTAAACATCATAAGGACATGGCTTGCTGATTCTATCTCTTCAACACGGGTCTTCTGAAAATCTTAAGCTCGTTGTCACACAGCAATCCCCCAGAGAGTCCACAGTACAGTAGGCTTATCTGGAAGAAAGTTGTGAGTGTGTCTGTTACCTAATAGGGCAAATTATAAATTGACGAATCAGAAAGTTGTTAAAGGAATTGTATTAGCTTACACCGAAAGGGATAAGGATACTAAGAAATAAAAAGAGAGCGCTGGACCCATTATTTCTACAGGTGGGAAGCAGGCTGACAAAACTATGAAGTTGTGAACATGTGCTACATTTTTAGAAAAGGGAACAATAATTCAGAGGGCAGAGCTATGTCCCATAGACATGTCCCCTCTCTATGTCCCAGAGCAAAGAATCATCTCCAGGCATTAGAGTTGAGCTCTAATCAAGAACCGACAACATGAATCAGGCTTGATTTCAGGAGTGCTATGGGCCAGGAACTTCCGTGTGCGCCCCAGTATACCTCCTTCAAGTGGGAATGTCTATAGTGGTAATCCTATGCTTGATGCACTTTTCTATGTCGGCCATACGGAGGATGGTGGGGCAGAAGACTTTCCTCTCCCCATCACAAACCCTCAGGTTAAGAAGAACCATTCTCAAGGAGCATGATTGAGAAACTGCACCCTAGGTGTATCATCACATCTAGAATTAATTTAGATAATGAGATTCTGGATCTAAAGCCTGAGCCTGATGCCATTGTGGAATAAGGCTTTGGAGGGTCTTGTGGGTAAGGGTTGGTATATTTTTCATGTGGAAGGAAAGTGAACTGTTGCGGCCAGAAGGAGGACTGACAGATTGTTGATGTTTTTTTTGAAAATAGCCATACTAGTAGGTACCGTCCAATATGATCTTCAAGAACTTTGCAATGGGCTTCCCTGGTGGCGCAGTGGTTGAGAGTCCGCCTGCCGATGCAGGGGACACAGGTTCATGCCCCGGTACAGGAAGATCCCACATGCCGCAGAGTGGCTGGGCCCATGAGCCATGGCCGCTGAGCCTGCACATCCAGAGCCTGTGCTCCACAAGGGGAGAGGCCACAACAGTGAGATGCCCGTGTACCGCAAAAAAAAAAAACTTTGCAATGCCCCAATTAAGAAGTGGAGTCTATTTACTGTCCTCTTGAAATTGGGCAGGACTTTGTCACTGCCTGGCCCTCAAAGCCACGATGCTGGAGAAACTCCATGGCAGGACCACTTGGGGATAGAGATAGATGCCCAGGGAGCTCCAGCTGTTATAACTCTTGGATGTTCACCTCTTCCCAGCCCAGCTGGACTTGAATGGGCAAAGAAATCTTCAGATGATTTTGGTCTCGTCCTCTGTCTGACTACAGCTAAGTGAGGGGCCTCAAGGGAGGACCATCAGTCATCCAGCTGAGCTGTGAGAAACATGTTACTTTAAAATCACTAAGTGTGGGCTAATTTGTACGTAGCAATAGATACGGGGCACTGAGGTCGATTATAACATTTTAAAGGGGAATATTAGGCTGGAAAACATCAGAATCAAGTCAACATTTAACAAATAAGGTAGAAAGATGGCTGTCCAGAGAAGAGAGGTTGTGAAACAAAACAAAAGGAAACAAAATAGGTCGTAAATTGTTAGTGAACCATATTAAAGGGAGATATTTGAATATTTCATATGCAGATATGGAAATCAAAGGTAGGTAAGATGACTTGGAAGGCAGGATGAAAGCTGATGGGGGATTTGGGGAAAATAGCACGATTCAAAGCAGGAGGATTGCAAACCTCCCAACCCAACACTTAACACAATAAACAGAAAGGAGAAAAAAAGATTGAAAAAAATCAGTTCTCCAAGAGTGTACAAAAAACAGATCGAGAAGAGTGTATTGTTACTCATTTTGAAGAAGGTAATCTTGAAACAGAATGACAGAGGGATCTAGAAAATGAAATCCAAATACTTTCTTATTCCTCAAGAAGTGATGTAGGGTGTTAGATGACACCTATAGGCAAAATTCTGCAAAATTTTCTTTGTAATCTGCCAATTTGGAAGGCCATCCTGAGTGACTTTGTTAATGTCTCCTCCAAATTAAAAGCCTTTTCTCAAGATGGGAACTTTTCCAAAGAAGGGAAAAACAGCTATTTCTTATCAGGCATGGAAACAGATTGATCATAGCTATTTCCACTATAAACAATAATAAAATAAGACGAAACCTGATGGGGTTTGGTTGTCCCTCGAGAAACGAAATAGTGCAGAAGGAAGTAGAAAAAGGAGTTCTACATGGTCTTTTTCCCTATAGCACCGTGTTCAGACAATAAGTGTCCCTCATGTTCCCCTCATCTGACTGGGGAGGAAGAGGGATCCCAGCTGAGGGGAGCCCAGGGCAAGAGTAGGCTAGAGCTGTGCTGTCTGTCAGGCTATGTCTGTATGCGGAGAACAATCCAGCATAAACTTCACTGCCCACATAAGAAGGATACACCCTGGACTAGTCAGCATAAACCCTCCTATAATAATACAATTATGTGAAATTGTAAGAACGCATCCATCAGTCAAAACAGTCACAACTGCATCTGAGGCTCCTTAAGAAAATAAACACCAGTAACAACAAGTTCACAAAGGGAACCTCCAGGAGAAGACGCAAATACACTTTCACTAGTTCAGGCAAGTAATCAGGAAGATTTGGCATAGACTATATTTGAACAAAGAAAGTATCCAGATAGTGTAGCCAATGCAAAAGACGAGTAAAATGAAAAACAAATCTCATGCTGCTATTAAAAATCACCGAAGAAAACAAAGAAAAGTAAGAAAGGTAGCATTTGAAATAAAAACAGAATACCTTCTGGAAGAGGATACACCCCAAGTAATAGAATAAGTATTTGTATAAAACATTTCAAAAGAACTTATTTAAAAAAACTAATGTGGAGATGAACTGATTGATGTAAAGAAAAATCTAAAATATAAGATCATCAAATTATTGATAATTTGCAAAAGCAGGGAAATGAAGTTGAGTATCAAAACACATCACTGTAGAATTAATAAACATAATACAGAGGATGGGGAAGAGAATGAATTCAAACTGGAAATCAAATCTGTGATGTGGATGAGAGAATTGAGATCATCACAAAGATGGTCATTGGACAGCACAGCAGGCCAACGATTACAGTGACAATAGGAGATATGGAAGTTACACATCACATCAAAGAAGCTACATGTGGACATCTGTGTCCTTGAAATAATAGAACAAAAAAAGAACACTCAGAGAGGAATATCTCTGAAAAGAAAAAGCCACTTGATATACAAATATGAGAAATATCCCTGAAAAGAAAAAGTTGCTTAATCTTCAAATGTGAGAGCCAGCCACGCCAATAAGAAACTGACTGACATGAATCCTGGTTCCATCCATGAGTAGCTATGTGACTTTGGGCGGGTTTCTCAAATTGATGTGTAGTCTGTAAAATGGGAATATTAAAAACACCAGCTTCATGATCTGCTGTGAGAATTATAGGAGTTAATATGTAATGTACTTAGGTACAGAGGATATTCTTTATAATTACTAGCTATTGTTTGGACCTTGGCAAAGTTCCTGAACATTTGAGGACAAGAAATAATCCTATAAGAGGAAAAGAATCACATTGCATTCAGACATCTACACAGCATTATTAGAAGACAATGCAGGAATGTCAACAGAGGCATAAACAGTGGGAAACTGTATGATCCAGAAATATTACAGACAACCTCTGAGTCATTCAGGTACAAAGAAAATCAACATGCATTCTGAAAAATACCAGGATACAGAGACTAAAGCCTTCTTGAAAAAGCTCACTGAAGAAAACAAGCAATTTACCGAGTAAAAAAAGAAAAAATCAAACTCACAAAATAGAAAGGCTTGATATGAAAAGACTGGCAGTGAGGACTAAACTATTCAAACATAAAACTATGGTGAAATAATTGAGGCAATTATCATTACCTAAAATATACATGAGATTATAAAACTTAGGAGAAATTAAGTTTTTTCTTTAGGAAGAAAAATGACTGTGTAACTCCGACGAAGCATGGAAAATATTTTGTAACAAATGTCAGGAAGTAGGGAGGGAGAGGAGAATTTATGTTTCCTATTTTCCTACATTCATAGTGGAAAATCAAGAGAGGGCAGGTTTATGGGAAAAATTATTTTTGTATGAAGGTAAACAGGAGAAGAACTAACAAAAGGCAAAATATTTCCAAATTATATTAAAATGCAAATTGAAGACAAAAGCTAGTGTTTCCCATAATTCATTATTTCTGGAAGAGTTGAAATGCACATTTCTACATATATGGAGAAAGGTCTGCATGGCGAGCTGTGAACAGTGATGCTTCCTGGGCAGCGGGAAAGTGTGGAGGTCATGAGATGCAGAGGGACTTATATTCTTCTTTCTTTTTTATTTATTTTGTTTGCTTTTTTTTGAGAAAAAAATTGGAAGTACAGACTAGTAAGTGGAATAAGTTAAGAATCTACTACATATCTATTATTCTGAATTGACAAGTTTTTCACATTGTTATTTGTATTTATTTCTAGACATGTTTAAAGAATAAAATAAAGTATCACAGATATAATCAGTCTCCTTAGCTCTTTGTTCTTTTTTTTTTTCCTTTCACTCTTCTCTGAGGCAGTCACTATCATGAAATCAGTATGTATCATTTGAACCAAATTATAAAATAGCATCTTTTTCAGTGAACAATGTATACATTCATATTTGGGAAATATATTTGATATCATGAGGTATTACATTTATAGAAACAAAATCATGAAAGATGCATTTTTTTTGCCAAATTCCCTCTTTGTCCACCTTTACCTGTGGATTGTTCTAAACCAAATGAAATCGCTCGGTTAAAGGGAAAACACATATTCAGTATTGCTAATTGTGGCCAAAGTGTGTCACTAAACTCTGTGTACATAAATTTGTGATCCCTACAAAAGATGAATTTCTAAGAAAATATAAATGACTGAAACCCATTCCAGAAAAGATCTTATAAACCCAAACATATTAATGCCACACAAAAAATTTTCTTTAAAGAGTACTGGACAGTCTCCCCCAACCCATACACACAACACACACACACACACACACACACAAAATCACACACAATCACACAACCACAACAATGCTAAAAGGTGTTTCACAGGCTAATTATTTGAACGTTTTTGAGGACTATATAATCCCCATGTGTTTAAGTTGTTCAAGCTACAGAGAAGGACATTTTTTAGATTCTTTCTGCCACACCAGCATAAGGTTAAGACCAAAATCTGAAAAGAAGAGCACAAAGAAAACTACTGATGTATGTCACTTATGAACATCCAAGTAAAAGCCCAAATAAAATGTCAAAAATATTATTCTGCAGTCTTTATGTATAAAAATGTGTATATACAATATATAAAGTATCATATGTATATATAATATGTATAATATACATGAACATATATAATACACATGTACACATTTACATAGATATGTAGGTGTATATATGAACTCACTTTTATCTATGCATATGACTACATATACACATGCAAACTGCATGTACCATTTACACACATACACTACATAAAACATACATTAAATGCACATGAATCTACATATATATATATATGTCAATATGTGTGTACCAAAGTGAGGTTTAGTCCAGGAATACCAGAACAATTCAAAAGACAAAAAGCATACTAATTATAGAAATACTAATTATAGTAATGAAAGAGTTCATTTCTTTTGTTGCTAAGAAATAAAAAATCAAATCAAAGGCATTATAACTTAAAGCCGACTAATTTCTGTTGCATTTCAGGATGGCCATTATCAATATTTACCGGCTTTAATAAGAAAACTAAAATAAAGTCATATATATTTGTATCCTAGAGTTAAAATAATTTACATATTTTTCAATTCTTTATTTTAAGGAAACAGAAGATGAAAGATAAATTTGAAATGAAATTTTGCATATACATACTCCCTAAATGGCTTGCTAATTCCTGACCCATGCAGATATGGAACCGAATCCAGATAAAGGAAAAGGATCTGAAATGAGATCTGAGCTGCCATTTAAGAGCTAGATTTTGCTATTTGAGTTCAATCAAGTGAAACCTGCTCGAGTCCAACCGAGCTAAATCCTGCTTGAAAAATAACCGATACTCTTCAAAGTGTAAGAAAATCTGGCCTCTGCCCAATATGCCAATATGGTGTTGTTCTACAGCATAGCATTCAAATACACAGTATGTATTCTGCATATTTATTTTATGGGCAGTAAATGCCTTAGATTATAATCCCAAAGTGCTTGGCATACAACGAATGTGGACAATGTGATCCATTCTCAAGAGAAAAGACAATTAAAGGAGACAACCTCAAAGGTGACCCAGGTTGATATCCTCAAAATTTAACTCTAGAGATACAATATGACCCAGCAATTCCACTTCTAGCTGTACACCTAAGGGAATTGAAAACATATATTCACACAAAAACTTCGATACAGATTTCAAAGCAGTATCATTCAAAATCACCTAAAAGTCAAAACACCCAAATGCCCATCAACTGATACATAAACAAACAAAATATGGTATATCCTTATAACAGAATATTATTTTGCCATGAAAAGGAATGAAGTACTGCTATACCCTATACCATGCATGAATCTGGAAAATATTAAGTGAAAGGAGCCAGGCACAAAAGAGCATGTATTGTGTGATTCCGTTATATGAAATGTCAATAAATACAGGGAGGCAAATACAGAGAGGCAGAAAATAAACAAGTAGTTGTCAGAGTTTAAAGCGTGAGTGGAATGGGGGATGACTGCTAAGGGGTCACGGAGGGTGATGGAAATAGTTTAAAATTCTTTTGAGGGTGATGGAAATAGTTTAAAATTAAATAGCACCAATGGTTGTACAACTCTGAATTTTATGATATATAGATTATATGTCAATAAAGCTCTTATTTTTTAAATTCTCAAATGATTGCATTTTTCATATAACCTATTAATCCAATCCCTGAATTCATAACACAAATAAGTAGCTAAGAATAGCCACTTATATTTGAAAGAAAATAAAGTGGGAGGACTCACTCTAAAAAATAATTGACTTATTACAAAACAGTTTGGTACTAGGTCAGTGGTACTAGTTCAGTACCACGCAAAAAAAATAGATTCATGTTACAATGTACGGAACCCAGAGACAGATTGACACCTGTATAGAAACTTGTCAAATGAGAAGTAGCATTCAAAGCACAAAGGGAGGGGCTTCCCTGGTGGTGCAGTGGTTAAGAATCCACATGGCAATGCAGGGAACACAGGTTCGAGCTGTGGTCCGGGGAGATCCCACATGCCATGGAGCAACTAAGCCCGTGGGCCACAACTACTAAGCCCGTGGGCCACAACTACTGAGCCCGCGCACCTAGAGCCTGCGCTCTGCAACAAGAGTAGCCACCGCAGTGAGAAGCCCACACACTGCAGCGAAGAGTAGCCCCCGCCCGCCACAACTAGAGAAAGCCCACATGCAGCAACAAAGACCCAACGCAGCCAAAAAAAAAACACAACAAATCACAAAGGGAAATAAATATCCGATAATTGGTGCTGCAAAAATTTGCTGTTTATATAGGGAAAAATTATATCTCCACCCAAAACTGTACAAAATAAATATACTTCAGATGATTAAAACCTGAAAAACCACTAACCTTTAAATCACCTAGAGAAAATATAAATTAACATGATGACCTTGGAATTGACAATGAAGACCATCTTAAATAAAACGCAATGAACATAACTTATAATGAAAAATATTGATAACATTATCCTAAATGGAAAATTCTGTATGACAAAAGACACTGCAGCTTTTTTTTAAGGCCAAAGGATGGCAGAAGGTATTTGCCATTCATATAACCAATATATGATTGATGTCCATTGGATATTCAAGATATTGCCAAAATGCATTACTAAAAAAGTGAGTAACTCAATGGGAAAAAATAATTTTCAGGAAAAGAAATCTAAATTGCTAATAATATGAAAAGTTTTTTAATCTTTTGTTAGCAAAATAAAACATCATAAATATCAGAGCCATCAGATTTTTAAAAAGTGCAACTCCAAATGATGATGAGAATGTAGGAAAGGACTTCTTACACACTGCTCATGTGAGTGTAAATTGTTCAGTCACATTGAGTAACATACCCTTTAGCCAAGACATTTCACTTCTAGATGAGTACCCCAGAGAAATTCTTGCAAATTCATGTATAAACATCGTCATTACACTGGTTTGCAATAGAAAATGCTAGAGATAGTCTACAGGCAGACCTCAGAGATATTGCAGGCTGGGTTCCAAACCACTGAAATAAAGCGAATATCACAATAAGGCCAGCACAGAAATGTTTTGATTTCCCAGTGCATATAAAAGTTATGTTTACGCTGTATGGTAGTCAATAAGTATGCAATAGCATAATATCGAAAAAAACAATAAATAAACCTTAATTTTAAAATGCTTCATTGCTAAAAACGCTAGCCATCACCTCAGACTTCAGCAAGTCACTGTCTTTTGCTGGTGGAGGGTTTGAAATATTGTAAGAATTATCCAAATGTGAAACAGGAACATGAAGTGAGCAAATGCTGTTGGAAAAATGGCTCCTATACACATGCTTGATGCAGGGTTGCCACACACCTTCAATCTGTAAATAATTCATTATCAGTGGAGCACAATAAAATGAGGTATGCCAGGGATTGGTCATCATTGTAAAAATAATGATGAACTAATAAAGTGTACAATAATCTCACTGTAAAAAATACTATCCCTCAGTTAAAATGAAAAGAGAGGTAAATTTTATTTAAGTAGTAAGTTTACTACTAGTTAAGTAGTAAAAATTTTTAGGAAAATTTATTAATAAAAAAGTTGTTATTTAGTCTCCTATGATATTTTTATTTATTTTAATATCTGTAGGCTCTGTATTCCCTTATGATATTGTTAAAGACTGTTAAGCTTCTTTGGGTTAGGCTTCTTTGGGTTAGCCAAAGAAGTTGGATAAAATGTGGTCAGCATGTCGCTGCAACACATAGTCAAGGAAGATCAAAAACGCATAATAGGTAGCCTCAGGTTAGAGGCATAAGGGCAGAGCCATAAACTGGAGAGAAAATAATTCACCATGGACCATGGAGGTCAAGAACAGGCTTGCGACCTGTGCAGTCCTATAGGGTCTCTTCATGTCAGTTTTGGAAATTTGTGGGGGTTTTTTCTGTGTGTGTCTTCAACAGTCTTTTTGAGAATGTATTAATTTTATTAATATCCACAAAAATGTCAATTTTGATTCTTTTTTCTATTTTGGTCTGCTTTCTCTTTCATTGAATTCTGATCTTATTTTTATAATTTTTCCTTCTACTTATGTTGATACTAGTTGTACTTTGTGAGAGGAATGGGAAAAGGTTTGTCTACTCCTTCCTTCACATCAACACAAAAAATACAATTTTGAAAAAATGGACGAAAGTCTTAATGTGAGCAAAAATCTGTTCAATATCACAATCATTAAAAACTGCTCCTTGAAACCACGACTAGACACCACTATTTGAAAGACTGAATTTTAAAAAAAGAAAAAGAAAGGAGAAACAAACAAACATAAAGACCTATCAAGGCTAAGCGATGGGGAGGATGTAGAACTGCTCTCAACACTGCTGGCAGAAGTGTGAATTTGCGCAATTAGTTTAGAAAACTTTTGGGCAGTATCACCTAAAACTCAACATATACGTACCCTTTGACTGAGCAATTTCACTTTTAGAAATGTATGCCCCAAAGAAATACACATCAAAAGATAGGCACAAGAACATTCTTAGAAACATCATTCATAATAGCTCCAAAATAGAAACATTGCAAATATCCTTCCGTGGTATATTAATTGTTATAAAATCACACAGTTGAATACTATGACAAAGTTTTAACTATTGCATGAGGCACCAGGGATGAATAAACAAGCAAAACCTAACTATGATAATTGAAGGAAGAGTCAAGGTTTTTGGGAGGAGGGGTCATAATAACTCTGTGGGGCAAGAAGGCTGCCCCTGGGGTCCTGGTAATGTTCCATCTCCTAATTTCTGTGGTTGTTAACGTGGGTTTGTTTCCTTAGTAAAATTCACTAAGCAACACACTCATGGTTTTATACCTTACTGTATTTGTTATACTTAATTAATTTTTAAAAGGTTTACAAATCACCTTTAGGTATATGCTCTTGTATGGTTAGTGTAGTTATAGGGGAAAGATGGAAACAGACCTAAAGACTTTAAGTAACTTGTCCAAGGCTCAAAGATTGGTATAGATCGTCTGACTCAAAACTCGGAGTTCCCCTCACTACCTCTTATTGCCTCAAACTTCGTCATTTTGCAGATGACTGGGTTCTGATGGGAGGCTGCCACAATTTGAAAACATGGAACTGAGGAGATAAAACTTGTACGTACACAGGATCCTCAGATGTTGCAGGCGTTCCCTCAAGCTTTAGGCTGGCAGGAAGTGATCAGTGTTGGGAGAGTTAACTTGTAAGATGACTTGAGATGTGGTAGTTCAAAGGCCTTACCAATAGCTCTTTATAATGTGCAGTGTTCTCAAAGCAAAATTACATGTTAGAAAGTGAATGAGGCAAATTTCTGGTGATGTCATCAAAGCAGTAACTGCTAATGAGCATTTTCCTCATGGGGATTGCCTGATGCCACACTGACAGGAACGGCCGATTTGCTTTCTGCAAATCTATTTGGATCATTTACAAGGCATTCTGAAAGTTGTAAAAGCATCATGTAAGAAAACGATAGATCAAAGTTCGAATATAATACAGGGATGACAGAAAGGAAAATGTACTCTCTCTTGTGTAATGGGTATTCTGACAAGAGTTTGAAGGACTTTCCTAAGGGGTTACCACAAGCACACATTTAAATGATTATATTTCCCCCGAATTAAAAAAAGGAACATAAGTACAATTTAAAACATGTTTTTATTTCTCCAAAGAAGCTTGGAAGAAAATGGTCATTAATTGTGAGACTTAACTCTGGTGTGACATGCCCTGTTCTGGATACGGGGACATTGTAAGCACCAGTCCTTCAGTGGTTTACTTATTTTTTGACAACTGGCTTCTGCTTGTCCTCTCCCCTACTATCTGTCTCTTCTGCATTCCACTGCCCATTAGCATCTTCCCCAGAGGGTGAGAAGCACAAAGAGAAAGAAACTGAAACTCTCTCCATGGTCATGTAGATATTTGTCAGAACTGGTATGGTAAAGAAGAGAGAGAAAAGAGTTGCATTAGTGGCTGGGAAGGAAAAGAAAAAAAAAAATCAATCATTGAAAAGATGTCTCAAATGTTGAAACATCATATATGGATTTACACTAACCGTAAAGCCTTGGTTCCACTTGACAAACAGCCAGTGAGCCTGCTACCCATGCATATCTTGGCTAGGTGGGAGCCCCACGAGACTGTCTAAAACACTTCAACGGCCTTGCAGGACATTTGGTCCTGTCCAAAACATCCATAAGACATTTTGTCCGGAAAGACATTTGGTTCACCCCAAAATGTCCTTGAAATTTAATCCTATCTAAAATGTCCCATGGGCATATTTGGTTCATGCCAAATGGTCTTGGACAGGTCCAAATATCAAGGACCTTTTGGCACAGACCGAATGTCTCCCTGAACGTTTTGAACAGGACCAAATATAACCTTTTGGTGTGGACTTGATGTTTCCATGGATGTTTTGGACAGGACCATATATGACCAAATATCAAGAACCTTTTGGCATCTACCAAATGTTCTTATGGACTTTTTGGACATGACCAAATGTCTATTAACATTTGAATGGCCACTCAAAGAAGCTGGGTAAAAAGTAATCAACGTGTTGCTGCAAAACATGATCAAGGAAGATCTAGAATTACGTAATATGTAGCCCAGGTCAGAGCCATAAACAAGAGAGAAAGCAAGTCATGATGGACCATGAAGGTCAAGAACAAGCATGTGACCAGTGCAGGTACTGGTCCAGTCCAAGACTGAAAGGAACCCACATTCTGTTTAATGCTTTGCTGTTGCCAGCTTGAAATTCTTAATAATTTTATATTTGAACCTGTACTTCATAAGTGAAGTCAGATGCAAAAATGGAGCATGCTTTTTGAACCAGAGGTCCCATATTTTTCATTTTGCAATAGGCCCAGCAAATTAAGTAACCAGTTCTGGAGGGGAACATGGTCAAGATGGCTAAGGTGAGTGCTTCAGAAGACAGACAGTGGCATAAGAAGAGCTTTGTGTACATGCACAAAGGCATCGACCCAAAGTAGGCATTATGATGATTTCTCTGAGACACAGACATAGTGGGTTCCAATAAGCCAGTTTTATTCTTACTTCATTTTTTATGGAAATATTAATCCAAGAAAACATTCAGTAAAATTTCTAGAAGGGAAAGCATAACACTCTAACCCCTCTAACACAACCATCATTTTTATTTCAAGGCAACGTCTGCTTCAATCTTTCTTTAACCCTGGGGCCCCGATTCCTTCCCTGCTAACACCTGAGGACGCGATTCACAACATGACCCCACGTTCAGCGCTGCACTTCTGCAGACATGACTCAGTTTCTCACTGGCTAACTCAATGAAGCACAGCTATCTTCCAGAAGGTTCCGCCTCCACCTCTTGGGCTGGGGGAACAGTACTGAAGCAGACCCCCTTCACTTCTCTGCAGGAGAGAAAGAGCAGACAGCTGGGTGAGGGTCCAGCCCATTACATGTCCCTTCTGTGCACCTAGAAAGTAACTGGCTCAAGTGTCTGCTTTTTAAATGTCTATTTTCTCAAATTACCTTTTATTGAGAGCATTCTACATGTGACGTTTCTCTCAAAATGGAAATGGATGAGTGAAATGAAGGGAAGTTAGATTTGTAAAATCACTTAATATATGTCTACTATTATGAAATAAATTAAGTTTGACTTCTCAGCGTAGAAGAGTAGAAGAGTCCGGGGTAGATAATATTGAAAATTACAGGCTGTGGGAGAGGTTCAAATATGGTGGCAGAATGCAGTGGAGCATTTCCCATCTCTGGAGTGCAGGGTTCTGAAAAGCGACAATTCACAATTTATCAACACCTTAAAGTTCCCTGATGAGACTAGCCCGATTTGAAATTCTTAAAATAAGGGGAAATCCACCATGATTTGAGACCCAGGCAGGGAGTCGGGGGGACGTTGGTACACATCAGTTTCAGGGTTTTGGCCAATTTCCTGAGCCTCAGTTTTCCTCATCTGCTAAATAGCCATATAAACACAGATTGATCCTAATTTCTTCACCGAGATTTTGAAATATTTAAGAGATGCTGTCTATGAAAGCACCTGGTGAATTCTAAAATCCTTATATAAGTGAAGAAAAAGGGAGACCTCCATTGTGGAATCCATCTCATATGCCAGGCTCTATGATTGACACCATAAATATATTATTTCTCTTCATGTTTATCATGACCATGAAGAGTTCAGACTGCTATTTCTTGTTGGAGATGAGAAACAGATTCAGAGGGAAAGTGGACTGGCTAATGTTACCCAGAGAACACCTGCAGACTCCCCTATACATAGAAGGAAACCAGAAGAAGAGGACCACCCCCTCCCCATTCATGCTCAACTTGCCTGCTCTTTTTCATTCCTGCTCTCCTTATCTGAGAATTTCCCAGCTCTCTATCTGAGTCTCTTTGCTCCCTCCAAATATGTAAGGTGATTTGGGCTGAGAAATGCACTCAAGCTCAGATAGTACATTTTGGTACAGCTAGACCCTGCCCACCATGTATGAGAAGGCAGAAGAAGAATATAAAGGAATTTGGAGAGCTAGAAGGCAAAGGTGCTGTGATTCAAACTCAAGGCCACCTGATGGTGAAACAAGGATTTCACCTGATTCTCAGAAATGGATGTGGACAGATCTTTTCCTTCAGTAGACATCATCCAATTCAAATCCGCTGGTGGCCAGTTGTCAACAGCAGGTGATGAGCGATATTTTTAGGTGACTTTATAAAACTGGGGCATGGAGCACTGATGGACTTACAGCAAAAGACACACTGTGAGCCAATCTTTGGTAATTCCTTAAAATAACAGTGATGATAATAATAATAAAAAAAAGTCCTTCTGGGCTTAAGCCACTGAATGGTTTTACCTCGGGCAACAGCTCAGTGGCCTCTGCTAGAGAATTTTTTGCAAAATCTTCATCCAAGTAATCAGCGCATTAGGGAGAAGGCTTCCCCAGCTTCGGACGTGAGGCTGCGTGATCAGTGTGCGGGGCACGCAAGCAGTGTTCCTGTCCTCCTGCTAAAACTCTTTCAAAGCCCAGAGACAGACAGTGAGCAGGTAACTGAAATCAAATCTGGTTTCAGGTGACAGCAGTGTCTGGAAAAGATGTTCCCCAGGGGGTGTGAAGAGGGTGACAGATACAATGACCTTGCTTGCCAGGGGGAGCCAATTTGGGCTCAGAGACCAACAAATCAGTAATTGGTGTATTTTGACAGAAGGCTGAAATACACTGCCTTGTGCTGCCTCATTCCTTAGGTATGTGCTTGTAGTTAGCTCCTGTGGAGTTCTAGAACACCACGCCACCTTTCAGTGGCTCTGGGACTGCTCAGACCTAAAGGTCAGTCATAACAAATGGATGCACAGTTCAGCGAGTGTCTTCGCTTCCTAAATATCTTGTAATAGTACCTAAAAAAAGGTGGAGACAAAAAAATGTAGTTACTGCTATGCAGTTATTATGAAAGAAATTAATTGAGTTGAAGTGATGTAACCTTGATCAAGTGGGTAAGGCTGCAGTGAAAGAGGCTGGGTTTTGGAGACAGTCAGGACTGAGTTCAAATCCCACCTCCACTGGTCATCTATGGCCTCCATGCTCAGTGTTCTTATCTGTATGTGGGCGACCAGAATATTGAGTCACTTGGTTGTTGGGAAGTATTGACAAGGTAAGGTTATGGGTACTACTGAGTTTTGTGAGGGTCAGTGGACATGTGATGCTATGGCTCACAGGGCATCTTTCCAAAATGTGGTTCCAATATCCCTCTGGAATGTTTTCTCTCAACGTTTACTTTAAAAAAAAAAACTTATTGAAGTATAATTGATCTACAATGTTGTGTTATTTTCAGGTGTACAGCAAAGTGATTCAGTTTTATATGCGGGGCTGGCCAAAAAGTTCGCTCGGGTTTTCCGTAAGATGTTACAGAATATATATGTGTTCTTTTTCAGATTCTTTTCCCTTATAGGTTATAACAAAACATTGAGCATAGTGCCCTGTGCTATACAGCAGGTCCTTGTTGGTTATCTATTTTGTACACCGTAGTGTGTATATCTTAATCCCAAACTCCTAATTTACCCCACCCCGCCCTTTCCCCTTTGGTCCACCTTCATTTTGTATCGTACTTTAGGCCTCATAGTCACTCACCAGGAAGTTGCGTCAGCCTCCTACTTGGTCATCGTGCTGTAATTCTTCCCTTAACCAATCCATTCCTCTCACTTCTACAGGGGGACCACCGTAAACCACCGATGTGTTACTCACTCACCAGATCAAAACCTTCAAGATGCCCATGCCCTCTGCCACCCTTTATAGAATATTGTCAGGACACCTTATAAGAGAATTCAAGGCAATATGACATCACCCCATATTTCTAGCCTCATCTAATAAATACTCACACTGGACTACCTACTGCTTTCTATACACGGAAAACAAGTAGGCCTTCAAGGTCTACTTGGATTCTCCCGTCCACCATAATTTCTGTTGCCTATTAATATTCCACACCTAATTTATTCAACAAGCATCCATTGAATGGATGCTCTGTGTTGGAAGTCTCTGCTCAGAGGTGTCTGAGCTTCCTTTGTAAAGTGTTCCTTGGGTGCTTTCTTCCTGAGTTCTCACTGTAATTGGGACATTATATAATGATAACACATATTGAGCAGTATTAATGTCCAATGTGCTTTTGTCTGTCTCTCCTCCTGGATCTGGAGCATCTATCTTGGAATCACTGTCACTGGGCATAGTATCTCACACACCATAGACACTCAATTTTTATTTACTGGATCATTTTGAAATTATTCTTCTATGCTCTAAAGAATTAAGAGTTTAGCTTCCATACTCCCTACTTATACCTAGAGATAGTTTTTTTTTATGGTGCATTGATAATTATTCTGGGATTTATTGGGATTTGAGGTGGAACATCAACTCAGAATGAGATTATAATTTCCTATTTTCATAGCAAGAGTAAAACTGGGCCTGCAGAAGATGGAAAAAATACTAATTTCCTGCTCACATCTTCCTAAGGCAGAGTCAAAGCATGGTAGCCATAGAGATGTAGCCCCCACATGTCCCCTGAATGAAGGACTTGGCCCCCTAGCTGTTGGTAGAGCTATCGGGAGATCAGCTTTAACTGCCATCTTTTTCAGGGACTGCCTCAGCTTCAGAGAGCCATCTTGACCAAGGTCATGACCTTCCAAGAGTGAGTCACCTGCACTGACTGATCAAGGCAGTGGCATAAAGGTCCAGCCATTTCAGCCCAATGCAGGGCAGTTCTGATGAACCATTTTAGTTCCCGAGCTCTCATGTTCTCCATGGGACTGGCTGAGGCTGTGCCTGGGAGGCAGCTAAGCTTTTCCTTTTGGCCAATCCTGCTTTGTCTGCTTCCCTTCCATGGAGATTGATTACAAGGATACTCTAATAAACACTCTGAACACTAAATTTTTTCTTAGAGTCGGCATCCTCATGAATCCAAATAGTTGATTGAAGCAAGCAGAGCTAAAATGGGATTTTTGAGCTGGACTATCCACCACCCAGCTGGTTATTAGGTTGCAATCACTTGTGGCTGGTGGTGCACATATAGTCTGGAACAAGATGGTATCCGTTTGTTAAAACTTACATTGGAGGTGAGCTGGGATGCTATGCCAGTGAAAGGGAATGCACTAGCTGGTGTAATACATCAGGCATCTGAAATTTATGGAGAAAATAGGGGTGATAAAGGCAGTGAGGTTAGTAGATGACTATTGTTGAGCTGCATTTAAGATCTAGAAAAACATAAAGCTAAGACTGAGAGTAATTAAGAGACCAAGTGTGAAAGCCAGAGTGTCTGTAGTAGCACATAAAAAGGCTACCATCCCCTGGAGCAGAAGGGCAAAGAAAGCTGAGGAACAGCCTCACAACTTAGTCATCATGGCAGCTGAGCTACAAAGAAGAGTAAACTCATCGCCAACATGTTTATGCCTGGGTAAAGAGCCTGATTGGAAAGAATAGCACCCAGACACATGGAATGAAGACATAAGGGTTGATGTCCCTAAAATTTTTGAATTCCCAAATTCCCCCAAATTTCTGAGCCTGCTCAAGGGGCCTTCCCCTCCCTATTAACCTAGCCAGATATTTCTCCCCTGCAAGACACTGGAGTTAACACTTAGCAAAAACCCTCGGACATGGTGCAAACTTGTTCCTAGAAGCCTAGAAAAAGTGATACCCAGGGTGAGTGAGGACTAAATGCCAGAATGTCTGTGTTTTATGGGACTAGAAGGCTCAGGAAGTGGGTATGTGGAGGAGATATACAGTGTATGAAAAACCCACTTTATGGGTTTTCCCAGAGGAAACAAGGAATGTGCTGGTGAGAGGGCATCAACATCACTAAAAAGTTCATTGGCGGTTCTCCTTTTGGGGCAGGATTGACAGTAGGGGAGCACATTATAGAACCAGAGTCACGGATAGCCATGAGGATGACAGAATCTCTATTTAAGCCAGGTGGTGTCACTTAATTGTTGAAATACAGGTAGACACAATCATTGTAATACATGGCAAGATTGTAGCAGCAGGCAAGAAGAGAGCTGTAGAGATAATCATTAGAATGCAGTGTCCCTAGAGTCAAAGTAGTTGGAAAGCCAATTAGGACAATACTCAAATTGTCTCATCAGAAAAAATCAAGGATGAATGATCTGCAGGGTGAAAAAAGTTGACTCCATTAAAAAAATAAATTATGATCTCCTACATAGCTTCTGGACCTAAGCCAATTTTAATACTGAGAATCTATTAAATAAGGGAGAGGACAGAATGAAGGATCCTGCAATGCCATGGAGAATTGCATCGGAGTCATGATGATGACTCTCCTAGTCCTTCCCCAAAGTCGTCAACTTGGACAACTTTATACAGAGGGAATAGGAAAACCCAACTTGACATTGATACCAGACTCAAAAGTCATCATGGCCCCAGTGTTGGAGTGAGGCCAGGTAAACAGACGGAGTCCTGGCCAATATCCAACCAACTGTGGGTCCACAAAGTCGGCTCCTTTCTTCAGATGTCTCTGCAACTGCTCCTCCCACCAAGCCAAGAAAGCAAATCAAAAACGGTATCACATCCAGGTGAACATTTGTTGAACATTAGTTTCATTCACAAGTATCTAAATGATGCATAGGGAGTGGTCCCTGTCAGACCCCATTTACTTCATCAATCTCCTGCAGAAGGCAGATGACTTCTAGAGGAGGATGACAGACGACCATAAACGCCACCAAGCAGTAATCCCAGCTGCAATTTCCATCTCTGTTCCAGACCAAGTATCATCAATACTGCATGTTAACATGACTTCAAAGTACATGGTTTGTGTCCATTGATTGTGGCCAACCTTTTCCATCCTTATCAGAAAAGAAGATCAAAAATAATTTGTGTTACTTTGACTAGACAAAACTATAGGTTCATGCTTGTGCCCCAGAATGATATTAGTTACTTCTCTCCCTCACCTAGTCAAAAATATAGTCTGAAAAGACTCTGGACTATCTGATATCCCACAGAATATTACATTAACCCACAACATTGATAAGTCATGCTTATCAGATTAGAGGAGCAAAAAGTGGCTACCTTGTTGAAGCCTTAGTGAGACACATATACAACTGAAGGGGGGAGATAAACCCTACAAAGTGTCAAATCAATAGAATATTTAGATGTTCAATGTTCAAGGGCAAACCAGGATTCCATCTATATTGGTTTCCTGTGGCTTCCATAACAAATTACCATTAAAATAACAGAAATTTATTTTCTTACACACAGTTCTGGAGGTTAGAAGTACAAAATTGAAGTGTTGACAAGGGCAAATTTCCTTCAAGGCTCTAGGGAAGTTTTCATCCCTTTCTTCTTCCACTTCTGGGGGCTCCAGACATTCCTTGGGTTGTGACTCCTTCCCTCCAATCTTAGCCTTCATGGTCACCTTGACTCCTGCCCTTGTGTCTACCAAACCTCCCCTCTCTCTCTTGTGAGAACACTTGCCATTGGATGTAGGGCACACCCTGATAATCCAGGATGACACTCAGTCTCTGGTACAGCACCACTCCTTCAGCAGACCAGCTGGTCTCTTGGTGGCACATCCCACACTGCATGTGCCTGCATTTCATTCTGAGAGAAATTGAGAGATACTTTAGATATTATTGCACACGGGTTTTTGGATAGCAACACTGTCTGAAGATTTATGGGGTGTTGGATTCACTGGCATAGGATCCTACATAAAGTTGCAAAAAACCAGTGGGCCCTCTGATGAGCAATGCTGGTGACGGCCTGGGCCAATGACCACAGAACTGATCATAAATATGACACCACCCAGAAGCTGCTAGCCTGAAAGAGCATTGGAACAGCAAGAGCACAGCTGAAGCGCCAGCTCAGAGACTGGTGGAGGATGGGGTGCCATCCTCCAGGAAGCAGTAAATGCACTGAATCGGAGTCTCTAGGTGGCGTTGTGTTCCTAGTAGGAAAAAAAACTTGGTTCCAGGAGCAGCATGGTAGAAGCCGAAGTGGCACCTCCTTAAGAATTCTGAGATAAATATTTCCAGCCGTTATTCTATGCCATCTTTACCATCAATTATGCATGATTATTAAAATAGTCATTTTGAGATGTTTACAGGCTCAAAAATTACCCCCCCATACTCCTTTCTAGATAGCTATTCAAGGAAGCATTTTACCTGAAAAGGGGGAAGGCATCAACAAAGGTGGGATTCATTAAACTAAGAATTCAATACAAGAGAGCCAAGGGGGGTCTCCAGGGTGTCAGTGAGAAGAGATCCCAGGCTCAGCAAGCTGCCAGTCTGAACAGAAGCCTCTGGAAGGAATGTCTTCAGGTAGATGAAATCTTTATATTACTGGATGTATCCAACTACATTACGGGGAGATTTTCTTTCTGGGGAAGATTTGGGGGTCGAATTAGCAATAATAAATAGAAAAGAGATAAGACAATTTTAGGAAAAACAAAGCTGTGTAAGGAAATTCATTGAAGTGTAGTATATCACTCTACTGTGAATAGCTTTTACAGTCATAATAAGGTAAATGCTAAATTTTTATCCAGTTAAAATTATAATATGGGTAGTTGGGAAGGATGATGGGCCAAGAAGTGTGCATGAATAGGGCAGGGAAGGGGATTGGAAAGAGAGGTAAATTCTCATCTTCAAGGGCCTGCTTTTTACTAAAGTGTGATTTGGCAGAAGGATATCGGCTCACATGCTTATCAGAAAAGAAAAAAAAAAACTCTATTGTATTTGCTTTAGAGATATATTTGAAGATTGGTCTCCTTTTATGTCCATGTCACCTTTCTGAACAACTATTAGGTAAATTTCCCTCTGGTCATTTTACTGAGAAATGTTATATTTCCCTTGCGGAAAACATACTTCTTTGTTTTTACATTCTTCCCTAGGAACACATGAACCTTACACTACTCAGTTTTGACTCTTTTGCTTTGAATGCTAATATGTGCAGGGGATACTTTGCATTACATTTTTATCGCGTGCACAGAATATTATGACATTCATCTCGCATGTTAACTCGCTGCTTGGTTCATTGTATTTTCTGACCTTCATTTTTCTTTTCTTCATAATGTCTTCATTGAAAAATTCTCATAATGGTTCTATTTCTTCAAATTGCCATAAATTATTTTGTTTTGGAAGGAAGCAAGGTTAAAAACAAATAAACATACAAATAAATGTAACTTTGAGCACATTCATGCATTTTGGACGCGTTTTTCGTAATCCCTCTGCTTGTTTATACTGTGCTGTCACTGCGTCTTCCCACTGGAGCATAAATTTACAAACATCATGCAAATGCATTATCTGTAATAAAACTGACTAATGAGCATTAAAAGCCAATTATTTCTATACATCTGCTGGCTATGGCTGGCAATAATCGTGCATCATTCAGATTTATGGCTATGTGTTTGCCTTAGCACAATTTTAATCACTCATTAATTTATGGATCACAATTTGCATCCTGGGCGCCAGCATTCCCCAAACTGCCTCAGACTTATAAATCAAATGCTAGAGAACTTGGGATTATGACAATATAGGCTTCCTTTGTAAATTGCTTCTTCACGCCAATGTCTACTGGATAGTCAGAGATGGGACCAGACAAAACCCCCCATAAAACACATTGAAAGCAGTTGATCTTCTATTGATGAATGAATTTACCGTCTTTTACAACAACATACTATGCATTTTGGTGTTACTTTTTGACTTGTCAGCTAACTTCTTGATAGTCTAACCTCGAGATAAGAGATAGAGTAGAAGGGAGAAGTGGGCTTACGTCTTGTTTCCAATCCTTATGTGTTGCGAAATTTGAGGGAACTCACTTAGTGGTTCTGAATCCATACCTGCGAACACTTTTTTTTTTTTAATAGCAAAGGTGCAGTATTATTAGAAGTGAGCATTTTGATGAATGGTATACTGGTATTTGAAGGAAATGTTCCTACCTACAGTAGGAATAAGCTTACTGGGAAAAGGACCAGTGAGTGACTCCTACCTGGACCTCGGAACTTGAAAGCAGAGAGGCTGGAGGATGCTGCCGCCTCCACTGCATAGCCTTTCCCCCAAGCCCCTCATCTCCATGCTGAACAAAAAGGCCTTTTTGGCCCCCAGACACATCTACCCAGGTGAGACTGGGCCTGCTTCCTTCCCTCCGACCCCACTGCCCACTTACGCTCACCCAGCCCTGATATCAGCCTGTCCAGCTGTGGAAAGGACCTCACACAGTAGAACATTGTCAGTAACAAGTCCACTAGGGGCAGCAGCGAATTAGAAGCACTGTGCTAGGAGGAGTGCATTTTCACAGGCTTATAGAAACAACTATAGACTCTTTCAAATACACAGAAGAGAGGACGGGAAGAGAAAACGTTTTGCAAAACATTTTATTAAGGTACAGTTGATTTACAACATTGTGTTAATTTCTGCTGTACAGCAAAGTGATTTAGTTATACATATATATATTCTTTTTCATTATGGTTTATCACAGGATATTGAGTATAGCTCCCTATGCTATATAGTAGGACCTTTTGGTTTATCCCTTCTATACATAATAGTTTGCACTGCTAACCCCAAACTCCCAATCCATCCCTCCCCCACCCACCTCCACCATGGCAACCACAAGTCTGTTGTCTATGTCTGTGAGTCTGTTTCGTAGATAAGTTCATTTGTGGCAGATTTTAGATGCCACATATAAATGATACCATGTGATATTTGCTTTTCTCTGTCTGACTTACTTCACTCAGTATGACAATCTCTAGGTCCATCCGTGTTGCCGCAAATGGCATTATTTCATTCTTTTTTATGGCTGAGTAGTATTTCATTGTGTGTGTATGTATATAGATATGCATACATATATCTATAACATCTTCTTAATCCATTCACCTGACAATGGATACTTAGGTTGTTTCCATGTCTTGGCTATTGTGAATAGTGCTGCTATGAACATAGGGGTGCGTGTGTCTTTTCAAATTATAGTTTTGTCTGGGTACATGCCCAGGAGTGGGGTTGCTGGATCATATGGCAACTCAATTGTTTGTTTTCTGAAGACCCTTCATACTGTTTCCCGCAGTGGCTGCACCAATTTACACTCCCACCAACAGTGTAGGAGGGTTCCCTTGAGGAGAAAACATTTTTGATATTCAGAAGACCATATCGAGGGGATGGAAGGGAAAAAAAATCCAACCTTGCAGTAAAGCAGCACAAGATAAAGTTCTGCCAGATACTAGACCTGAAGTTAGGGATGGTGCTTATAGCACAGTTTAAGATGTGAGAGAAAAATCAGGGCCGCACCCAAGTGGACAATAGAAAAGATGGAGGTGAACGCACATCCCCGTCTGCTGGCTAACAGCAGACATGAACAGATCTCACTTCATAGAGGAAAAAGTAAAAGACAGCAACAGAAAACAACAATATGGGCTGCAAGAAAAGATTCTGACATATAAAAAGGTAAGTCATAGCCATAAAGGTTCAGAGCAAAAGCACATTTATGAAAATAATTCAATACAAATGGCAGGAAAATAAATAGACTGCATCTGCTTTCTGCTCTTAGCAAGTAAGTAAATATTAGTGCTATGAAGTGGGATGGAATTTGTGCCGGTCCAGTGGCAGATAAGGTTTGTTTTTAAATTTATTTAATTTATTTATTTTTGGCTGCATTGGGTCTTCATTGCTGCGTGCGGGCTTTCTCTAGTTGCAGTGAGCAGGGGCTACTCTTAGTTGCAGTGCACGGGCTTCTCATTGCGGTGGCTTCTTTTGTTGCAGAGCATGGCCTCTAGGCACATGGGGTTCAGTAGTTGCAGCACAAAGTCTCAGTAGTTGTGGCACACGGGCTCTAGAGCACAGGCTCAGTAGTTGCGGCGCACGGACTTAGTTGCTCCACAGCATGTGGGATCTTCCTGGGCCAGGGCTTGAACTCATGTCCCCTGCATTGGCAGGTGGATTCTTAACCACTGTGCCACCAGGGAAACCCCATCAGATAAGGTTTTAAAGGAGCTGGCAGAGTTCGAGGAAAAATGCAATTAAACCAAAATACAATTATACCAAATATTAAAATAGGGAATAGAGGCAGTAAAAAGCTGAATCAATACTTGTGGAATCAATGATGTAGTACAAGGGTTGGCAAATAATGGTCCAAAAGCTAAACTGGGCCTACCCCTGCTTTAGTATTGCCCTTGAGCTAAGAATGATTTTTATGTTTTTAAATAGTTAAGAAAAGAAAAACCCAAGAAGAATAAAACTTTATGATCTATGAAACATTTGAAATTCTAACTTCAACGTCATAGGTAAAGTTTTATTAGCACACAGGCACATCTTTCCCATTCATTTACATGTAATCTACGGCTGCTTTCCTGGTATAGAGGCAGTGTTTGGGCAGAAATCCAGTAGCTCACAAAACCTAAAATATTTACTATGTGGTCCTTTCTAGAGAAAATTTGCCAACGTCTGATGTAGACGATTAGTTAACAAGAGAAACCTGGGTCACTAGAGGAAAAGGAAAAAATCATTAAAATTATGGGAGAGAAGAGAAAGCTGAGAAAGATTTTTGACCTGATCAATTGAAAGATGAAATTGTTCCCAACATAGAAGGAGAAGGCTCTGAAAGGGTCTGGTTCACTGAGCAACCAGGCTCAGGATCTTAACTCTTTCCTATCTATAACTTAGCCCTAGCTGTGCATTGACATCACATAGGAGGCTTTAAAAAAATATTTTGATCCTTGGCATCCACCACCAGATATTCTGACTTAATTGGTTAGGGCAATGGGTTGGGTATTGTTTTGAAGCTCCACAGGTGATTATATGAACAGCCATGTAGAACTACTAGGCTAGAGTAGAGGGAAGCTTGTAGGTGGACATAATTGGCTCCATTGGTGGCAGAGAGGAAAAAAATAGAGAAGCAAGAATTATACTGAAAGTGAAGTCAGGATTTTCCAGCAGGTTCAGCACACTGACTGGTATATACTTAGGTGTTCAGTTCACATCTATTGAAAGAACAACAAATAAATACATTAATTGTGTGTTAGGAGCTAATTTTTTCACAATGTTCCCTTCTCCCAAAATGGCCAAAAGAGAATGCAGGAAGGTTTTGCATAGGGCATCGTTGTTAATCCTCACAGTGCCCATCTAGTGTCCTGCATGTTTTTAGTGCTCAGTAAACATGTGTCTTCATTCTGCTCTCTCATGCAAGCAGAGATGAGCATGTAACTCCAGGAAGTTACTTTTATGCTGAATGAGTTGCCGTGTAACCAATTGCCACTCATTCAGTGGCTGAACACAACACAGACATCTTACCTCACAGTTTCCGTGGGTCAGAAGCCCAAAGATGGCTTAACTGGTTCTCATCTTAGGCCATTAAGGTGTTGACCAGTGCCAGGATCTCATCTGAGGCTCAAAGTTCTCCTCCAAGCTCACTGGTTATTGAAAGAACTCAGCTCCTTGTGGTTGTGGGACTGAGGCCCTCGGCTCCTAAAGGCCGCTCAACATTCCCTGCTGCACAGCTGCTTCTACAACAAGCCAGTTTGCCTCTTCAGACCAATGGAAGAGAGTGTCTGCTGCTGCCTTTAGACCCTTTTAAAAGGCTCACCAGATTAGGTCAGATCCACTTGGGATGTCAGTTGATGTCAGTCAACTGATTAGGGGCTTTAATTACATCTTCAACATCTCTTTACTGTTACCATATAATGTAACCTAATTATAGGAATGATACCCCCATATGCACTTCCCACACTTGAGGGGAGGGGAACATACAAGGGTACAGGTCATTGGGGGTCATGTTAAAATTCTATCTACCACATGCACTCTTCCCTCATCATGTAGCCCCTTAGGCTTACGTGCATCCAGAGACCCGCTGACCCCACAGAAGAGCCCCACAAATAGTGGAGGGAGGGAGAGCAGTGTCAGTGACCTGCCCAGGACGTGAGCAGATCTGGTCAGCTTTGTGACCACAAATCACGTCAAGTATATTTGCTTTTCCTATTGGGAGACAATTCTCCACTGGTTTCTCTGATTTCAGCAAGCATTGCAAGCAGAAGCACTAACAATTTTGTTTCAGTCCATCTTGTCAACAGCCTTGGAGGTAGTGTCACCCTTTGGAACAGAGAACAGGTTTGTTTACTGTCCAGTAAAATAAAGATCATGTCTCTCTCCAGGGCAAAAGTTGCACAAGTTTGCTTGCTGTCCAATAAAAGGATTTCCATTGCCCTGAAACTTGGGATTTGTTGTCTGTGATGCAAACCTACTGTGTGTACAGTGACCCCTGGGCCCGCTTCTCTGTTGGCTCCATGAAGACTGGGGAACAAGGAGAACCAGTGTGGCCGTGAAGTTCATGCTGCTCACTGGGTTGTAAATAATAAAGTCCGAGTATAAACCCTCAGACCATTCACGGTTCTTAGCTGCGCTGCTTCTCACCAATATGCCTCTGTATGAGTGATTTTTCCCAACTGAATTCCCTTAGCATCTTATCCTCTGGTTCTTCCAAATCACTGTCGGACATCACTTCTTCCTTGGAAAGTTTCATGACTCATCCTCTCTCTCCCCTAGAAAAAGTCAATCACACTTTCCTCTTTTCACCTTTTAATCTACACTTATTTACCATGAATGCCAGATTCAAAGGCCAAATATCTTCCTCAAAAAATATCCTTTTGAAAATAGGGAGTTGTATGCTATCTGATTCCATATAAAGTCTATTACAGGGGCCTCCCCCCCCAATATTTTGTTTTTCAAATCAGAGTAGTATTTGGAGAAGAGACATTAGCATGAAGTAACCTCAGTAAATGTTGGTATTGGATCCTCCTAGAAGTCACCGAATGGAATTATTAACAAACGGGGCAAAGAAATTTAATTTAGGTGTAGTTATTCCTCTGGGTAAAGGGGGATTATGACCTCTTAAGTTCTTTCCTGGCATGTGGTCACCAACAAGCCTTTAAAAGAAAGTCACTTTCAAAAAGCACTAGAGAAACAGATTCATGCTGAGAAGCTCATGAAGAGCGAATAGAACTTGTGGCTTAAGAGAAAATTTCCAGTGACAACATCTTACAAGGATCCAAGAAGAGCTGCCTCTCACACAGATGGAAAGAAAGATTCCGAGGTTAGATGATTCAAAGGACAGTTCTCCTGACAAGGGGTTACTGACACGGAGGGTCCCTGTGGGGAGTCTGAATATACTTGCATCATGAAATGAGAATAGAAAGATTTAGTATCGTTTATAAATTATATAATTTGCAATGTACAGCTAATTTGAAATTTAAATATTTTATGAAGTTTTGGCCAACTTAGCTACTTACATATTGTGTGTGATTATGTGTGTGTGTGTGTGTGTGTGTGTGTGTGTGTGTGTGTGCACAACCCTATTTTGGACTTTCTAATTGGGAAGATGGGGCTCTCATTACAACCACAGCTATTTTGTATTTGGTCGTAAATGGTGAACATTCTAGGTACCATGACCATGACTGACAGTCTCTTCTAAATAAACTGAGGTTAGGAACCATTGCATCCTCAACATTATGCACGGTGTCTGACACATGGTAAACATAAAAAATTCATGTTACAGGCGAAAATCCTCACCTGAAGTGTCAATTTCCTTCTCTGTAAAATAAGGTGATTTGACTCACTAATTTCCGCTGTCCTTTTGGGTTCAGATATTTCAAGACCCCCTCCCGCAGTGGCTGCTGGGATCGGATGCTGTAATTGCCTTCACATTTATGCAAAGACTTGGTTGAAGTTTCCTCTCTGAGGCCTAATCAAGACAGCCTTGCCAGGGCTGAATGGCACCTTTGTGACAGTTCCCCTCCCGCGAGCGATGAGGCCAGGTCTGTGGGAAGAGGGGAAGCTCGTGCTTTATGGCATGTTTTGCTAATGTGAGAATCAAAGGCTTTCCAGGTGTTAATGGTGGCAACGGTGCAGAAAGCCCAGAGTGACATAACTTGGTTCTGGTCTGTGTTGGTGTGGTTGTCTTTCTTGGCTCAGCTAACTCTTCATTGCCTTTCACCTTTCGGTTGGAATGGATCTGGTGAGCTGAGGCAAAGTTTCCTAAGGATTAGGATGTAAACTTGATCTTCCTGAACCCAGATCCCAGGGTTGGGAGTCAGCTGGCTGAGGCCGGGGAGGGAGCTGGGGCCCATTCCCTCTGTGGAAGCCACCACTCTCTCTGCTCAAAAGATGCCGGAGAAGGAAACATGCTCACAGGGTCCCTTAATTAAGAACCCGAGCCCATCTTTCCTCTGCCGCATCGATGAATGCCATTGCCTCACCCTGCCTGCACAGGAGTTGAACGTCTTATTCTGCCTTGTTCATGAAATTCTCAGTTTAAATAGCTCAACCTGGCTGCCTATGGTGCCTGGGGGCTTGGGGACAGCCCTTCCCAATTATCACCTCCAGAATAAACCTATTCAGGTCTCTGCAAAAACAAATTACATCACCAACAATAACCTTGTCATCACGTGCCATTGACTTCTTTGGGAGGATTTCTACCTGAAACGTGTTCCCTCTAATTCCAAACAGTCCAGGGAGGTGGGCAGTGAGGGTGTTCGTGTTTGCACTGGCCAATCAGGAGCATGAGGACCCGAGGAAGCGAAGCAGTTTTCTCAGGATGACGAAGTGCCTCAAGCCTGCCTGACCGGGGTCCTGGCTCTCAGATTCTCAGCAGGAAGAGCACCTTAAGAAAACCACTTCACTCAGGGTGACCCCAGAACCGATCTTTCTTCCATGGCCGCAGAGCTGGTGTGTGTGCCCTGGGGAAAATGAGGAGCAAGGTATGTGGAGTGACTTCATGCTGTTCCGTATCCTGGTCCATAGGTTACTGTGTTATTTAACAGCTCTACATCCTTTGACAAATGTATTTATTTATGAAATGGTAATCATCTCATGGGGGTTCTGGAAGATATAAATGCCTAAATATAAGTAAAGTATTTAAGTTCCCAACAAGCATGAGTTCCTCTCTCCTTTTCTTTAAAAGATACACCCTCTCACCATCAGGAATTTTACTTGCAGGTCTCCCTAATGGCAGAGCTACAGAAAGACATGTGAAAAGGAATAGATTAAAATAGAGGCCAAACCTTATCACATCGTTACAGGGGTTTCATGGAGGGAGGACTAAACGATTTGGAATTTTCAGCCCAATCACCCCACACGTCGGATGAGCCCCTCTTGACAGATGTCAGCTTCCCTATGACTGTCAATCCTGCTGTTCCAGGTACAGTGTCACTCATCTGAGAGCAGGACCTCAGACACCAGTAAACTCACTGGTTGTTGCTCTAAAACTCTCTAAACAAAATGGTCCATGACAAGGGGACCCAAGGACAAGTTTCAATTCTTCCACATTCCAATGCAAGCTGGGGCTCAGACTCCCAGAAGCTTCTTCTGCGCTGAGGGGGCCCCAGTTCCCAGCTTTGACTCTTTTTATTTCCTCACCCTCTGAACAGAATACCTGCCCTGGTTAATCATGTTCCCTGGACTCACTATAAATCTCCAGTGTTGAAGATACCAGTTTATTCTGAAGCAAACATTTCCAACTGAATAAGTCAGATTCTGTCTGAAATAAGTCAGACAGAGAAAGACAAATACTGTATGTTATCACTTACCTGTGGAATCTAAAAAAATACAACCAGCGAGTCAATATAACAATGAAGAAGCAGACTCACAGATACAGAGAACAAACTAGTGGTCACCAGGAGGGAGAGGGTGGGGAACTGTGGGGTGGGAGAGGGGAGGTATAAACTGTTGGGTGTAGAACAGGCTCGAGGATGTATTGTAGGACATGGAATATGACCAATATTTTGTAATAACTGTAAATGGAAATTAACCCTTAAAAATTGTAAAATAATATATAGGCTGGATAAGCAACAAGGTTCTACTGTATAGCACAGGGAACTATGTTCAATAGCTGTGATAAACCATAATGGAAAAGAATATAAAAAAGAGTATATATATCTATTATATAACTGAATCACTTTGCAGTACATCAGAAATTAACACAACATTGTAAACCAACTGTACTTTGATAAAATTTTAAAAATTGTAAAAATAAATGAACAAACAAACATCTCCAGCTGAGGTATAAGGAGCATACTCACTTCATAGATGGAAGTCACTGGGGTAAGGTTTTCAGAATCTAAGGCCAGAGAGATAGAGAAACAACAGAAGAACTTCTTTGTAGCAAGGTTTTTGAATTTTTTCAAATGTTTGCTGATCAGCTGAACTTCAAGCGGCTGAAGTTCAGCTAATCACACAGATGCCTCTTTCATCTTCATTTTCTTAAGCTCAGGAGTCAACGTTAACACATGTTTCTGATTCGGCCCGACTTCGTTCCTCAGCATGTTGTTTTGTCTAAGTTATTTAATATTGAAAAAAATCCTCCAGTGTCGTGAGTCTTTTTTGGAGAAAGAAGAGACAGGACTAAATACATGATTTGCAAGGCCCAGTGCAAATGTGCAGCCTTTATTCAAAAGCTGTTAAGAATTTCAAAAGGGTGACAAAAGACAATTAAACCAAGCCTGGGACCTTTCTAAGGGCAGGATCTTATAAGACTGGACACGTCACAGGCCCAGGAATCCACCCTAAAGGGACATTTCAAAGAGCTCAAGTGCAATTGTTGAAGACCTTCAGACTGGGCATCTTCCCCAGATTCTTTAAAATGTGAATTCAGAACTGACAGTACAGGGATCTCTAAATGCAGTGGGTCAACCGTTGAGAGGCGTCTCTTGCATGTGCATCCATTCACTTCTCACAGTCTACTGAGGGTTTACTGGGTACCATGCATGCTGCTTGAGGCTGGGGATGCAAAGATCTGTAAAGATAGACCCTGCTTTTTATTTCTATTTCTCCAGCATGGCAAAGAGTCTTCTATACACAAGACAGCTCATGAAAGGTCATTTAACTAAATATATGGCTGGGTTGAGGAACTCGCATGGATAGAGGCAGATCATTAGATGGTACATGGTCCAGGGCGACGACTGCTCTGGTCGAGGCATCTGTGGAAGAAAAGTTATCCCGTCACTTGACTGCATCATGATGGCTTCGCAATCTCAGCCACACCCGCAGCCTTGACTCTCCTCCAGCTGCTGATTCCGCAGGCATAGGAGTTCCCAGGCTCTGGCTTGGATACCTCCACAGTGACACGAAGATGGCACAAGCAATACTGCCCCAGGAACATGCTGGAAGGAGGAGGCAGCATGCTCGGATCTGCTGACATGACACACTCCTCAACCCACGGCAGGCAGAACCACTGCCTTCCTAGAGAGACAAAGGCCGTTCCTCTACTAGATACATCCCATCCCTTCATCCCTGTGAGTAGACTCCTGTACGTTATACCCTAAGGTGGCGGTGGTGGAGGTGGTGGCTTACACTCAATCAACAGCATCATGTATGGAAAAGATACAGTCAAGCCTGAGTTCCAAACCAGCTCCTCGTCTGCACAGGTGACAAACCCCAGGTGAGTCGGAGAGGTTTCGGAGCATCTTCTGTGTGCAGGTGGCGACTCTACCACGGTGCTTTGATTCTCTGATTGGTGCTTCTCTCTCGGCTTGACTGAAGAGGAAACTGAGGCCAAGAGAACTCAGATGCCCTTCCCAAGTGGGCGCTCAACTCAAGGTGCCGGGGCCCCACCTCTTTTCATACCACACATGACTGGCGCCTCTGTACCCTTGTCTGCAAAGTGAAAAGCAAACCTCTCTGCTAGTTATGTCAAGGGTTGTTGAATGTTCGATAAGGGGGTGGATTAAAACTACCTCGAAAGTTATGAAGCATTGCGGTGATTATGTAAATGACTATGATTATTTTTCCGCAAATAGAAATACACATTTTATATAAATAGCTTTACAGGAAGAACACGATATATGTATTGCTTTGTATTCTTCACCAAGTCTTAAGGCAATTATGTTGACTTTTATTACCGGATTATAAAAATCACATATGCTTATTGTAGAAAATACAAGTGATATAGACTAAAAATAAGGGAAAATATACCTATAATCCCAGACCCTAGTGGTAAATATTTATAGCCTGTGTTTTCTATGTGTGAGGGCCCATAAAACCTTTTGTCGAGAGAAGATTATATAATGCAGGTGTACACACACCATTTACATCTTACTCTGAAAATTTAACATTCATTCCTTCATTCAACGTGCCTAAGTTTCTACTGTTTCAGGCATATGCTAGGTCCTGGGGGGGAAAAGATGAGCGACACAGAGAACAAAACTTAGCAAGGCGGGTAGAATCAGACAAAGCAATTACAGAAATGAACCTGATCAAAGCTCTTGAGGGTGTTGGAAGGAAGAATACGGGAAATGAAAACAGAGGACAAATAGGAGTTAGTAGAATAAAGAGGGGTTGGTTGGGAGAGAAGCAGCCTATGAGTAGGGCCAGGAAAGAGCACAGTGCACAGCAGGTACACAGAACAAAAGTAAGATCACTATGGCCACAGCTAAAAGAACAAATGATATGAGCTCTAATGTATGAAATTGCCCACATTGCTGAAACTTCCTGTGAAACATCATTTCGAAGGTCTGGTGCGTTTTGAAGGTCTCCACTGTAAAATTTTAAAGCATGAGGTTGCAGGTTGCAGACAATCTGTCTCACCTCTGGCTTGCAAGCTGGGAAGCTTTCTTTTCCTGGAGGAAGATTTGGCCCAAGATTCTAAGGAGCTTTGTTATCCTTGTCATCAGGTATCCGTCCCAGAGAAATCAGAAAATGCTACCTAAAACGATTGTGCTAAAATACATTTTCACTATATTCTTTGATCTATCTGCATGTGCCTCCGGCTCTCCTGCATCTTTCTGAGGCTCCTTCAAAAATCTCAACGTTAAAGGATTTGCCTGTATTTCCTCATGATGTGGAGTTTTGAATCCATGCAGCCTGTAGATCCAGGCTGGGCCTGAAAGCAAGACCATGATTCATCCCCTCCTCTGCCTTAGAAGATTCTGTCTTAGGCTTTTAAAGGAAGATAAGATGGTGGCGAGGACGTTGGTGTGAGGTCCACAAGTGTTTGGGGCATCACTTTACCTCTCTGGGTCTCAGTTTCCTCACTGGTAAAAGAGGGTGAATGGAGGTGGTGAGGATTAACGTAAAATGAGTGAAGGCGTGGCAGACCTGGCGCTGGAGGGCTACCCTGTAAGAGGGCGTTGCTGTGACAAAGCCCCAGACTTGCTGTCTGCGGGAAAAGGCCTCAGGGGAGGAAACAGCAGGGCCTACTCCGTGGATGGGCATTTCCTGACAGGACCGGTCTAACAATGCTTCATGGACGGGCTCCTTTTGTACCCTGTGCTTTCGGTGGGGACTGGGTCTGTATGTCAGGGCAACCGGTGTTTGCATTCTGTGTAGGCATACTAACAGGGTTTCACATCCTATAGGAAAGTCCCCAATAAACGATGAATTAAAACCCCATAATATAGGACTTTTAAAATCCACTTATTATTCAACAACGAAGCCTAAGAAGCTTACGTTGCGTTTGTAGATCACGACACACTTGGAATCAATTAATTTATTTACCTGTGTTCAAAGCAGCCCCTTATCTCATCATTTGCAATGTGTCTGAACTGTGGTGGTCACAGGTACAAGGCCAAGGGGTGAGGGAAGGGATCCCACTTACGTGGAGAACGTACTAAATGGCAAATGCTCTTACTTTGAAATTCTCCTTATCATGATCTGAGACAAGTGCTAGGGTCTGCATTTTACAGAAAAGGAAATTGACACTCAGATTCCTAGGTGGAACTGACAAGGTTGCTTGGCCAGGAGATGTTGGAGCTGAGCCCTAAAGACAGGTACATTTGGTTCCAAAGTCTCTGCTATCTCTGCTCACCTATATGCTGTCTCCAAAGATGAGTGAAAAGTGTCCCCTGTCATCAATTATGCTAAACTTAAGAGAATCTGAATGAGACCATAAACAGCCCAAGTTTCCTACAGTTTTGAGTCCTTACGCTGAAAGATGGTGGGGAATGGCATGGGCTTGGCTGACTCCTGGAAGGGTCTGTTCTCTGCATGGCAAACCAGCATGAGCAAGGGGAGCGTGTGTGGTCAGGGGGGCTGCAGCACTGCTGTCTAGGAAGGATGCTGGCATGGAGAGGTGGGCAGATTCCAAAACCTCAGTCAACCCAAATCCCGTCAACAAGGTGCTCACAATGGGTGCAGACCCAGAGGTCCATCAATTCAAAAGTTTGAACGTAAGTTTAAATCCTGTTCAATCTCTCTGTCCATTTTTTAATTCAATTGTTATTATTATTACTTGCTATTGAGTTGTAGGAGTTCCTTATATTTTTTTGATATTAACCCCTTATCAGATATACGGTTTACAAATATACTCTCCCGTTCCATGTTTCCCATCCACTGTGTTGACCTTTTCCTTTGCTGTGCAGAAGCTTCTTAGTGTAACGTAGTCTGATATATTCACTTTTCTTGCTTGTACTTTTGGTGTCACATCCAAGAATCGTTGCCTAGACTAATGTCTTCAAGCTTTTCGCCTGTTTTTGTCTAGGAGTTTTACAGTTTCAGGTCTTATGTTTAAATCTTTAATTCACTTGAGTTGATGTTCGTGTAAGATAATGGTCCAGTTTCAGGAGAAATCCAAGTGGCCCACACGTATGTGAAATGATATTCACCATGACGAATCGTCAGATGCTAATCAACGATGAAATATTGCCTCACACCTGTCAGAACGGCTACTACTAAAACAAGAAAGAAAGAAAAACGATAAGTACTGGCAAGCATGCGGACAAATTGGAATTCTTATACACTGCTGGTGGGGAATGTAAAATCGCGCAACCACAGAGGTTCCTTAAAAAATTAAATTAGAACTACCATGCAATTCAGCAATCCCGCTTCTGGATATATATCCAAAAGAATTAAAATCAAGATCTCAAAGAGATATTTGTACTCCCGCGTTCTCCGGAGCACTATTTACAATAGTCAAGATATGGAAACGACCTAATCAATGAATGAATGAAGAAAATGTGATGTATACGTACACCACACATACACCAACATTCAAAGGAATATTATTTATCCTTGAAAAAGAAGGCGATTCTGCCATATGAAATAACATGGATAAACCTGGAGGACATTACGCTAAATAAAATAAACCAGTCACAAAAGGGCAAATACTATGTGATTCTACTTTTATGATGTTTCTAAAATAATCAAACATATAGAAGCAGACACAGTAGAATCATGGTTGCCAGCTGCTAGGGTGTAAGGTCTCAGTTATACAAGATGAGCACAATTAGGACCCTGCTGTGCAATACTGTGTCCACGGTTAACAACGCTGTATCGTGCACTTAAAAATGTAAGAGGGTAGAGCTCATATTGTTTTTCCACAATCACAGTAAATGATCCTAAACTCCCACTGAAAGGTAGGTGGGTCCTCCCATCATCACCAAATCGAGGATCCCCATCAATTGTTCTCCCCTTGGCCTGCACATTAAAACGATTTGGACCAGTTTTAACAAATACTGATGCCTGGGCTTCACCACCCCAAAGTCTATTTCAATGTCTAGGGTACATCCCAGGCATGAACCTTTTTGAAAATTTTCACAAGTGAATCTAACAGGCAGGCAAGTTTGAAAATCAGCGACTTAGAGAATTCTCTTATCTTCCATGGGACGCATTGGCACGATTTCAAGGATGAGTCATGTGGTGTTACCTTTCTCTTTTACCTCGCAATTTCAATGGCTTTTCCTACTTAACATTCAGTGTTCCCTTCCCTCAGCTTCTTATACCTGCTAATGGTGCATACTAATTCAACTCAGGGCACTAACTCCTTGGATTTCCCAACTCAGAGAGCACTTCTGTTTAAAAAGAGACATCGATGCCTTAACACAACAGAAATCACAGGAGATCCGAGGGGCCTTTTGAAGGCTTCGGAAGGAGGCTGCATGGGAAACTCTGTGCTGTAATTGTATACAAGCCAATCCTACCTAGAGTACAAACATTCCTTGGAAAACTGCCATCTGATTCTAAGTTGAAGCCCATTCCTGAGCCCTTGAATTAATTTATCTTTGGAGTTAAAGCAGGATTTCTTTTTCTTTAGAGGTAAGGCAACCTCACAAATCCTAGTTGACCACAACATTCCCAAAGCTCCAAAGGGACTCTCTGGCAGGCGAGCCAGGTGGGCCAGGACAGGGACATCTAGTTCAACACACATGGCCAAACATTGACCCCGTGCCATGCTCTGTTGTACCCTGGGCCCTGCACTCAAAGAGCTGCTTTCCAGGGGATGGAGAGAATTTGGGGGCCACAATTACAGGACAGTGAGATAAATGCTATGAGGGCCCAGAGAATGGGCCCATCACGCAAACTGGAACAGGTGTATGGGTCAGGGAAGACTTCCTGGAGGGGATAAAGACTGAGCTGAGGCTTTTAGGGCATGTCACAGCACCAGGGGAGAGGCATTCCAGACGGAGGGGCCAGTGTGGGCAAAGGCATGGAAGGCAAACATATGACTCTGAGGAACTGGGACAATCACTGCAGTAGACTCAAGAGCCTTGGATAATTCTCATCCCAACCGTTTGAAGTTCTCTGTGTGCAATTAAGTAGATACATTTCCTTTCTCGGAGCCCCACTTTCCAGCTGTGAAACAGAGCAGTGAGTGATCGCCTCTCTCCCTCGTTTCCCATGGTTCCAAGTTCAGGAAGACTTCAAAGCCACCATCCTGTGCAAAGCAGATACTTCCATCTGCTTGGGGATTTTAATTCTCTTTTTAGTAAGCGCCAGGCGCCACTCCCTCCTTTCACCCACCCCTGACCAGTCAGCAGAAGAGGCCAAAGGAAATGAAAATAAGTCTTGTGCAACAAGGCAAAACAGCATGCCGATCATGGTGATCGTGGTGCAGTGTGGCGCCTCCATCTGGCCTTGCTGTGTCTCTCCTGGGCAACGTGCTCGGTTGTGTCTGTGCGGGAAAGTGACAGCCAAAGAACAGCCCCTGCGGCGGGTCAGGGCAGAGGCTCCAGGGCTGTCTCCAGGCCTGGTCCCAGGTGTGAACTAACCATTCCCTCGGCTGTGGTTAGCAGGCTTTGGTTTATGGCTCCCCAAAGGAAGGTGGAAGGGTCTTTAGAACTGTTTTTCTTTGATATCCTGCCTCTTCTTTCTTCTGGAAAAAAATTAAAATTTGTTCAGAATCCAAAGGCAATAACATCTGTGGCTGGTACAAGGTAGATCTCCCTCCCCTGGCTGTCCTGTCCTTCCCTGCACGACCCTATTTACTTTAATTTGTTTATTTTTAACTATACCAAGCCCTCTCAGGTATGGCTCTGCCTGCTTAAGGGAGCCCTCAGACAGCACTGCTTCCCAGGCTACAATTCTGTCTCTGCTCTACCACTAGCCGCCTGGCTTTGGGGAGAAAGGCAGAGGCTGACTCTTACTGACTTCCTGCCCGTGTCAGTCCCTTCAGAGGAAGCAAAGGCTCTCATCCATCACGTGATCCAAGCATTATTATTACTGTTGTCATAGTATCATTCTAACTTTACAGATGTAAGACCAGCAGCTCTCTCTTAACAGCTGGCTTCAACTGCCTGACTCCAGGGCTCACGGCCTTTTCCTTTTTAAGTTTTCTTGCTTCTGATGGCTCTTCCAGCTAAGTTACCTTCACGTAAGTTTTCTCATCTGTAAGCAAAGATGATTGCAGCAATCATTAAAACATGGTATAAGTATTAAGATGTGATAGAGTTTGCAAAGCACTTAACAGAGCGCTGGGCACATAGTACGCGCTCAGTTAATGCCGATTTATTTCCCATTTTGATCCTGTCTCCTCTGAGAGTCTCTGTGGGAAAGGAATCTTAAGGACCATCCCGCTGATTGTATTAGGTCATAGAGCTGCTGTAACAGAGTACAGCAAACTGGGTGGCTTCAACAACAGAAATGTATCGTCTCACAGTCTGGAGGTCAGAAGTCCAAGATCAAGGTGTCAGTGAGGTTGGTTCCTTTTAAGGTCTGTGAGGGAGAATCTGTTCCACGCAGGCGATGGCTAATTTGACGTCAACTTGACTGGGCCAGGAGGTGCCCAGATTAAACGTTATTTCTGGGTGTGTCTGCGAGGGTGCTTGGGATGAGATCTGTATTCGAGCCAATGGACTCAGTAAAACAGATTGTCCTCCCAGTGTGGGTGGACTGACTAGAACAACAGGCGGAGGAAGGAGGGATTCTTCCCCATGTTTTTTTCTTCTGCCTCACTGTTGAGCTGGGACATCTCCTCTCATTTTCTCCTGCCCCCGGACTGGGATTTATATCATCGACTCCCTTGGTTCTTAGCCCTTCAGACTCAGACTGAATATTATACCACGGGCTTTTCCTGGGTCTCCAGCTTGCAGATGGCAGATCGTGGGATTTCTCATCCTCTATAATTGTGTGAGCCAATTGCTCATAATAACTACCCTTTTATATATGCATATATCTGTACATATGTATATGCGTGTGTGTATAGAGGATATACACGTATTTCCTATTGGTTCTGTTTCTCTGGAGAACCCTGCCTAATAGAATGCCTTTCTCTTAGCTTCTGGTCATTTGCTGCAATCTTTGTCATTCTTTGGCTTGCAGAGGCATCACCCCAATCTCAGCCTTCATCTTCACGTGATGTTCTCCCTGTGCGCATGCTTGTGTGTCCAAATTTCCTCTTTTTCATAAAGAAACTCGTCATATTGGATTAGAGCTCACCCTTATGACCTCATCTTAATTCATTATTCTGCAAAAAACCTATCTTTAAATAAAATCACATTCTGAGGTGCTGGGAGTTAGAATTTCAATATGTGAATTTGCAGGGGATGCAATACTACCCATAACACTTATTTTCAAGTTGATGCTAGAATCCCGTTTATGACCTCTCTGTGCCTACCTTTGGTCCAAGTGATGAAAACTGACTCCCTTCCCAAGCAAACTTTCTATCTATGGACATCTTGAAACATCCATTTTTTCCTATAATTCTAGCTCACATGGACACAGTACATATCAATTTATGTTTCCTTCTGATTCATCCAGAGAATTTGAAGAAAAATGCTTTTTGTTTTGAAAAGCCCAGGCTCCTTGGAGTCCTCCATCACAGACATGCCCAACCTTGGCTGTTCACTGGAATCACCTGGAAAGCTTTAAACAAAACCTGATGCCCAGGACCCATTGCAGACCAATTCCATAGAATTTCTGGGGGAGGGACCAAAGCCTCACTTTGCTTTTCAAAGCTTTCCAGCATACTCCAATGTATAGCCAAGGTTGAGAGAACACGGATCTGTTTGAATACTGGGAGCTTGTCTCATCTCTACCAGTGAGAAAACTGATGGTTGAAGAACACATTTTGAGGTCTTTGGATTCAACTAAATATGACACACTGGTACTCTAATCCTTAAAAGACTGGGAAAACCCTTCACGAGCTTATGTCAAATATTCTTTTCTTTAATTTTCAAACATGTATATTTAAGAGAGAATGTGAACCATCTGTTTCTAATTCGGTGACACTTAAGTCGTCACTGGAATGTTATTTTGCAAAAATATGCTGATGCCTCGGTACTCCACTTGAAAAGGCCTGGTTGTTCAAACTGGAAACCAAGGGGCATGGGCTGGGTCCAGCAGGCATCAGAGTTGAAAGCCCACAGGATTTAGCTAGTGTCCCAATGTGTACTCGGAACCCCAGAAGAGCTGACTTCTTTATTATCAGGGCTGGGGATGTTACTATGGTCACACTTTTGAAGGGTGTGGGGATTGTGAGTTTCCTGTGTTTCTTTGTTCCTGTCCCATGGGTGTCTTGTGGAAGTTTAGGGATTTTGTTTTCTCTCTCACCATGAGGCTTTTAACCCAGTTATCAAACTAAACTGACTTGTACCAGGCTCAGTCTTCTAGAAAACAGACAAAAATGACTAGTCATGATAAAAATCTGAGCTGTGAAACAGCTCAATGACAGAGTAAAATAAATGCTTCCAGGTAAGAAATAAGTTCCAGGAACACACATAGCTCTGAGGGAAGTACACATTAATGGAGATCATCATAAAATTTTACTACAAATATATCAGAAACGAATCTACTTCCGTCGTTTTATAGATGGAGAAACTGAGGCCAAGAGAGCGAGAAAGATAGCAACTTACTCAAGATCACACAAAAAGCTGTTTACATATCCAGTGAATAAATGAGGTATCCTCCCTGCCAGACTAGGGTTTTCCAAAACGCCATCCTGCTGGGAGATGCCCAGATAAAAATAAAAATAAAATATGACCATGATTCATTTAGCCTTGACCAGTTACACTACGAGCATTTGATATCAAGCAGTTTTCAAAATAGAGGACAGATCCTGTTTAAAACGCAGGAGATGGGCTTACTGGTGACATGGCATGAGAAAATGGCAAAGGGGACCGGGATGCATGTCCAGGTAGGATGCTGTTTCAAGGTCAGGTAAGAGTGAAAGAAGGCTGCTCAAGCATGGGTGTGAGAGACGGGGTCAGATTTGCATTACTGAACAATGGTTTCCAACCTTGGCTATAAGTTAGAATGATCCAAGAAGATTTTAATATGATACTGATACCCAGACTCCACCCCTCCCCCAGTAATTTAATTGATCAGAAATGGGGTCCAGAAGCTGTTATGATTTAAAACTTTCGTGGTGAGTGGACATGCTTCAGTAGTCCGAGTGAGAGATGATGAAGGGAAGTACTGGCATGATAATGGTGAGAATACGCAGTGGAGACAGCTGTAGGGGAGAGATATGCAAGATATATATATGGTTCAGTGGAGCATAGGGATTAGTTGGATAAGGGGTGAGGGAAGGGGAAGTTTCTGGCTTTGGTGGCTGGGCAGTTGATGGGTCTATTCTCGGGCTGTAGGGAACATGGGATTCTAGGCCGGTTTGATGGGACAGTGATAAATTCACGTTTAGACTTGCTGATTTTGAGATGCCTGTGAAGCATACGGAGAGAGTTTAGAGCAGCGGATTGGATGAAGGCACCTGGAGCTCAGATAGTCCTGCCTTGGAGATCGCTGCGTGTTAATACCTAAGAACTCTGCTTGTATTCAAGGCAAGAAATGAATCTTCCAGCCAGAAGAAGGGCAGCAACAAGATCATGGAAAGTCCTGGAAACCTGAGCGTACACACTGCCACCCCTCCTCTCCCTCTGTCAGATGACAGCTCTTGGACACACCATACCCCACTCTAGGCGTCTTTCCACCCCAGAAAAGGGGTGCATGTCAGGTTGCTAGAAACATGCCATTTTTCATCAGTGAGGACCTTTCCTATCCTAGAGACCTGAGTGTGCAGAGAAGGGTGGGGAGAGTGAAGGGAGACAGCAGGGGAGTAGGCAGTGGGAAGGGGGGTGCAGGGAATCTCCGTGAAATATTCCATTGTATGTAGCTGGCTCTGGAGGGAAGGAGAAATAGATACCAGTAGCAGAAACATCAGGGACCAGAAAAAGATACAAGCAGAGCCTCAGATACTAGTCTCACTAAAAAGTTAAGCAAACAACTCAGTCTTACGTCATGCCCCAGATATCACCAACTATGACTGAGGCCAGACCACAAGTGGGGGCCTCCCCAAGGCTCTGGTCACCCTCCCTCACTCTGCAGAGAGGCTGTCCTGTTTAGTGTGGGGTGTGTGGCTTTGGATCAGAACAGGGAAGCCAGCTCAGGCAACGTCTTCTGAGTCCTTTGGGTAGAAGAGGTAGCCACTTACTAGGAAAGGCACAAGGCTTTGCAATTCAACTTCCCTGTGCATGACTGCAAGAGACAAAGGTCCCTGATGATACCTGATCTCCACACATCCCAGATGAAAGTTCACAAAAAGGCTCCCAAGGGGGCTTCCCTGGTGGCGCAGTGGTTGAGAGTCCGCCCGCCGATGCAGGGGACACGGGTTCGAGCCCTGGTCCGGGAGGATCCCACATGCCGCGGAGCAGCTGGGCCCGTGAGCCATGGCCGCTGAGCCTGCGTGTCCAGAGCCTGTGCTCCGCAAAGCCAAGGAATGAGATCTTCCCCAAGCTCAGAGTCCCTTTGAAATGTATTCCGGATCTTAAGTTCAGATTTGACCACATACAAGCACCATGCAGGGCACCTGACATACGTTTTCCTACTTAATCCCTATAAAAACTTTGCCAAGGTTTTGTTATCTACCTTGACTATGGTAACCTAACCAATCAAGGGTGAATAGGGTCTGTCTAGATCACTCCTGGTCACCGTCCACTGCTTCTATAAATACATGGACACATCTATAGACCGACACATTTCCAGGACTTGGGAAGGCAGCCTGCCCTGATTCAAGTGTTACCTTGACCTTATTAAGGGATATTTGTTTGTTTGTCAAGGGATGTAAAAATTAATACACCAACTGTTAGGAACCCCAAATCTTAAGTTTGAGCTTTACTGTTCACTGGTCTTGTAATTAACAAAGTATGCAATGCACTCTTTGAATAGCAGTTTTCTGTTATAGTAGGGATAACAATACCCAACTTATGAATTTTTTTTTTTTTAGATTAAGCGTTTAAAATTTTCCCAATAGGGTAAATTTGCCACCTTGATCTCACCGTCATTTACGTCAACTAAGGAAGGAAGAAACCACCCAAATATTGGACTCTAGCCCAAAACTACATATTACCTTTATGTTGGTTTTGATGAGATATACTTGGAGTCATTACATTTGGGTAACTTTAAGCTTTAACAATCTAAGTCAATAGTACCTTTAACTAGTACAATGGAAAATAAGATTATCCTTCTAAAATTGAGCCTTGAGGATGATTTGGCATGCCTTTCCAAGCACGTCTCCTCCCTGAGCTGAGATCAGCAAAAAATGCCAAACAATGAGCCCAATAGGTTGTATTGGTGAGACATACGGGCTTTGGCAAGGCAGGAAAAAACACCCAATAATTCCAAATTTGACTAAGAGTTGTTTCTTCTGCTTAGGTCCAATGACAACTGGGAAAGCCCAATGGTCCAGTGTCCGCTGCTCTAACCTACTGCTGGTCTCCTCACATGGACCCAGCTGCTTAATTGAGAATATCATTTCTCTTAGAGCTCCATATTTCATCTCAATCTGGTCTAGATATTTTGTAATAACAAGGATATTTAGACATAGGGACAGTCCATATTTGATCTTAAAAGGTGCATGGTTTTTAAAACCAGACTTTTCTGCATCTGGGTCAGGAAAGGCAGAGTGAAACTGGTTTGGAGCCAAGATCTGTTTCCCCCACTGACTCACAGTGTGGGCACTCTTAAAGCGCAGTGAACTGTCCACTGCAGAGAACAATGTCGCCCTTGTGAAGATCGCTGCATTCCAGAGCCTGGGCTTCCTCCACAACAGGGCTCAGCGTGCCCGGGTGAGGAGGCTGAAGCATTCGCGCAAGTGAGACTGTGCATTCCACTGTTTTCTGTAGCTCCTCTCCCTTCCTGTCTGAAGGAGCCTAATTGGATGCAGCTGGACCATCCCAGCTCTCTGCACTTGCATGCTTGAGAAAAAGGTGTGGGAAAAGCAGTTCCCACTGTACTCTGAGCCCACAGGCCACCGGAGACCCCTGAGATAAGGGCTCAGACTCTCACTCATGTCACTGCATGTGTTTTCCAACTGCCAAGACCTGGCTACACAAAACTGAAGCCAGTCTTTAAGAATGCTTGCAGATTAAATTTATCTTCAGCTTGAAACACTGGGAATAAAAATTAATAAGAAGAAAAGTAATAATTTGTAGCATTACTTACTTCCCCAAATAATTTCCCTGGTGTTATCGGTTGATCGACTACATTAATTTTGTTCTGAAAATGAAATGTTTTTTGACTAGGGTACAAAATAAAGATAGGTAGCATGATGAAAAGAGCATGATTTGGGTTCAAAATCCAGCCTAGTGAATTACCAACTGTGTGACCTTGGGCAAGTCACTTAAAACTTATCTGAATCTCTGTTTCCTCGGGTTACAAATGAGCATATGTGAAAGCACATTTCTGATGGATACAAGGAATTATAAAAAGTGTGATCAGATAGTAATAAAATTAGACTTCTTTCATTGTTTTACTTTTCTTTTTTTTTTGAAAGAGCAGAAGGTATATATCTACATGAATGTATTTTCTTCCAAGAGTTTGTGGAAAGCTTATTCTTACGGTGTAGTAGTCCTCAGAACGCTTTTGACTCCCAAACCGAGATTGATGGAGTGCTTACTTGTGAAACACTTGACTTTGTATGACATGATTTTATAGTCACATCCTTTTGTACCTATTTACTTTTATCCCCGTTGATAAGTCACTCCATTTATTTCCTTGCCTTGTCTTTGAATAATTTTTGGCTCTCTGCAAAAATCAAATCCATTCTCAAAGTTCAAAGATTTGACTTCAGTGAAGAAATCCTTAAGTCTGTTCATCCATGTCTTAAATCAATCCTTTGCATATTGTGAGCAATAACCATGTACAGGTTTTACCTTTCCCCGTGGGCTGCTTTGTAAGAGAGAGAATTTACATTAATTGGATGCTTACTGCATACCATGCTCTTTCTATGTAGGTGTAGCTCATGCACATCTGATTTTATCTTCACAATAGTATTGCAAGATAGATAACATTATCTCTAAAGATAAAGACTCTGAAACATAGATATTTTAACTTGTTTTCACCTACCTGATACACAGGGGAGCTAGAATTAGGCCTCAATTTCCTCCGTGTCCAAAGTCTATGTCCTTTTCCAACCGGACTAGGCTTCTTCTTCATCCATGAAGATATGCACACCAAATAACCAGCCTCATCATTTTACAGTCACACTTTCTTCCCTTATTTGTTCATTCAACCATATTTGTTAAGTACCTTTTGCGAATATGGTCCTGCTGGGGGCCCATGAGAGATCCACTCAGACTTCCTTGGCTCTGTATGTCCAAAATATTCCATTTTCCCAGTGACTCAAAGTACCACAATAACATCGCATGTTTAATAATTGTTAGAAATGAATATGATACAAAATTAATTCTTTACATGCCACAACTCAATAATGCTTTGTCCTCAGAACAACCATAAGTACACTTTAGTTGGATTCAGATAAGATTAAAAAGGAGGTCTAGAATAGAAATATATATATATATGTATACATACACATATATATATTGAATTATATTTGTCTTCTGGCTTTTATTATACTATTGGAGATATAATTCTGTGGATCAAAAGTAACACAATTCATCTCCTACATTGAGCCAAGCTATAACAACAGAACTAGCTTTAGCTTCCCACTTGAAAAAAAAAAGTCAAACCAACAAAATATAAGAGGCAATGGTCTTCAAGGCACTGAGCATCAGGCAACTAAAGACAATGATCCATGAGAGACAGAAAACAAAGGAGGTAAGCCCTACAATTTTTCCAGTTCACCACCTTGAGATAGTTTGCAGACTATGCTGCAGGAAGAAGGAACCTAGGCAGAATGTGGTGAACTTATTGGGCAGGGGAACAAAGATGAGATTTCAGAGAAACCAAGGAAGTCAGGATTTGTAGGACAGAGTACTGAAGAGGAAGATATGAAGAGAGAGAGAATCCTGGAGAAATGCAAAGGAGCTTCTTTAAGTTTTCACCAGAATATTGATCCAGACAAGCACATGAGTAAACTACCCAAGGCTGGAGAAAGAACCATCCAAAGAATTAACAGAAACAGGGCTCAGCACTTACACATGGCTGGAAATAGTACCTGTTTCCACCAGCCAGACTGGAAAAACTCAGTGTACGCTGGGCTTTGGGTAGAATACTGAGGAAAGTCATGGCTCAGTAATGGAGAGTAAGCCCTAAATTTCTCTGGATGTGCCTAACGAATGACAAAAACAAGACTTTGAAGGATCAAACTTTTCCCAAATTAATTGCATCACAGAATAAACTCAAGAATGTTTACAAGAGTGTAAAAAAAAAAAAAAGTATCTAACAAGGTAGTATTTATAATGTTTTCCATCCAATCAAAGATTCTGACCCAGAACTGACACAAAGGTTAAAATTAGCAAACAAAGACATTAAAATAGTTATTATAAATGTATTTCAAGTATTCACAAAGTTAGAGACGTGAAAGAATTTTTAAAAGCCAAATTGAACTCCTAGAGAGAAAAATGATAACACTGGATAGGATTAATGTCATATTAGACACTTCAGAAGAAAAGATAGTGAACCTAAAGGCATAGAAATAGAAGCAACTAAAACAAACCACTGGTAGAATAATAATTTAAAAACTAAAAAGAACAGAACATTAATGAGCTGTAGGAAACTATAAGCAACTCAATATATACTTTGTAGTCCCTGAACTAGAGAAGAAAGCAAAGGGAACAGGAAAAATATTTGAAAAACAATGGGCAAAATTTTTTTGATGAAGCTATAAACCTACAGATCTAAGAAATATGAAGAAAACTACAGCAAGGCACAAAAATCAAATTGCCCAAAACCAGCAATAAAGACAAGCTCTTAAAAACAACCAGGAAAAAAAAATAGACACATTTTATACAAAGGATCAAAGATAAGAGTGACAGAGACTTCTCATCAGAAACAGAGCAAGCAAGGAGACAGGATAGGAACATCTCAAAAGTACTGATAGAAACAAAATGTCAACCTTGAATTCTATACTCAGCAAAAATATCTTTCAAAAACCAAAAGTGAAATAAAGACATTTTTAGAAAAGCAAAAGCTGAAAGCCTCATCACCAGCAGACACACACTCTAAAAATCTTAAGGGAAGTCTTTCAGGCTTCCTTTCAATCTTTTAGGAAAATAATATCAAATGGAAATATGAGTCTAGGCAGAGGAATAAAGAGCAATAGAAACGCTTACTACCTGGGAAATAGATGACTTTTTACTTATGGAAATCACTTTCCATGATAACTGACTGTAAATAAAAATAATAACATACAGAATAACATGTATAAGTAAAATGTATGACAACAATAGCATGAAGTCTGAGAGAGGAGGAATGGAAACATATTGTGTTAAGGTTCTTATACCATATTCAAAGTGGCACAGTATCACTTATAGGTAGATTGTGATAAGTTAAAGGTATACTTTTAAATTCTATAGCAACCGCTAAAATAACAAAACAAAGAGTTATAGTTGAAAAGCCAAGAGAGAAGATAAAATGGAATTATGAAAAAATGCACAATTAATCCAAAGTGAAAACAAAAAAGAAGAAAATGGGAACAAAGGAAAGTTGGAATTCTTCTTTTTTTAAATTTTAAATAGCAAGATAGACTTAAACCTAAACACATAAACACATTAAATTTAAATAGTCTAGAAATCTCAATTAAAAGGTAGACGTTGTCATAGTTTACAAAAAAGAAATATCCAGCTATATATCTGCTTACAGAAACACACTTTAAATATAAAGATACAAATAGGTTAAATGTAAAAGGATATAAGAAGATACAAATACTAACACTACTCAAAATAAAGCTATACTGGCTATATTAATATCAAAAAAATATATTTTAAAGGAAAAAATATTACTGGGAATAAATAAAATAATTTCATAATGATAATGATAAAGTACATGGAAGTCTTATAGACTGAAAACTAAATACATTGCATACAAAAATTAAAGGTGACCTAAAAATTGGAGAGATATACCCTGTCCCTGGGTCAGAAGACTCAGTATTGTTAAGATGTAAATTATCCCCAAATTAACCTATCAATTCAATGCAATACCAATCAAAACTTCAACAGACATTTTAGTAGTAATCAATACATTGATTCTAAAATTCATGTGAAATTATACAGGACCTAAAACAGCCAATGTAAGTTTGAAAAAGAATAACAAAGTTGGAAGACTGTCACTCCCTGATTTTGACTTATTATAAATCTGCAGTGTGGTATTAGTACAAGTATAGAAAAGTATAGATCAATAAAACAGAATAGAGTCCGGAAATTGACCCATAGGTATTTGGATAATGGATTTTTAACAAAGATGCAAAAGCAATTCAATGGAAAAGGAAGTCTTTTCAACAAATGATGCTGCAACAATTTGATATCCATAGGCAAAAATAAACTGAAATCCATGTCTTGCACCATATGCAAAAATAACTCAAAACAGATGATCAACTTACAGGTAGAAATTAAAACTATAAAACTTCTTGTAGAAAACCTTTGTGAGCTTTGGTTAGGCAAAGATACGACACTAGAAACAGGATCCACAAAAGAACAAATTGATAAGTTGGACTTCATCCAAATTATAAACCTTTGCTCTTTGAAAGACTTAGAGAATGAAAAGAAAGACCCAAGAAAAGGGAAAAAAATATTTAAAAATCATATACCTGACGAAAGACTTGTATCCAGAATACATAACAAATCTTCAAAACTTGATAACAAGAAAACAAAGGATCCAAAAACAGCAAAACAAAAACTGAGAAAACGATTTGAAGATGCATGTCACTAAAGAAGATATAAGCACATGGAAAATAAGAATATGAAAAGAATCTCTATACGATTAATCATTAGGGAAATGCAAATTAAAACCACAGTGAGGCACCACTACACACCTGTTAGAATTGCTAAAATTAAAAAGAATCACCCTACCAAGTGCTGGTGAGGATATGGAACCCGCATACACTGCTGGTGTGGTGTAAAATGGTGGAACCACTTTAAGAGCTAGGTTCTTAAAAAGTTAAACTTGCATCTACCATATGACCCATTCTATCCCTATTTATCTACGCAAGAGAAAGTAAAGCATGTGCCCGTGAAAAGATTTGTTCAAAAATGTTCATAGCAGCTTTAATTGTAATAGACCAAACCTGGAAATAACTCAAATGCCAATAGCAGGTGAATGAATAAACAAACCTAGTATACTCATACAATGGAATAAGAGGAACCAAAATATTGCTGTACAATGAATGAATCTGAAAATAATTATGCTGAGTGAAAGAAGGCAGACTACAGAGCACATACTGTATGATTCCATTTAGATAAAATTCAAAAAAATATAACAATGTATAGTGAGAGGAAGCACATCAGTGTGGAGGGGAGAGGTACAAAGAGGTGCAGTGCAGGAAAGAGAGATTACAAAGGGGCATGAGGAAACTTCTAGGTGATGGATATTTTCATTATCTTGATTGTGGTGATGGTTTCACCAGATACACACACACACACACACACACACACACACACACACACACACATGCCAGAACTTATCAATTCTGCGTTTTAACTATGTTTAGCTTATTGTAAATAAAAATAATTAGTATGGTTTTTAAGAACAAATGCAATCCATCTTTTAAAAATCACATTTCCAGTAGACTCAGAAAACAATTTTCTAATGAAATATTGATTCAATTGTTCAAAATAAGCCACAGGATATGAATGTTAAACAGCTCCGCTAGTTCTAGTTGGCAGAAAGCGAGACAGCCTGAAGGAAAAGCAATGACAGCTTCGCTGAACCGAACTCAGCAGAGCAAAAAGTCCCTCCAGACCTAACAGTGTCCCTCAGAACAGTTTTACAGTGGGAGGAAAGGCAGCTCTTTCTAGTGCCTTGGTGTGTATTCCTTAGCACTTGTAAGGCCCACTGTCTTCCAGAAATGCACGGGAGGAACTGACCTGAGGGTAGATGGGCGTGTGGGGAAGCTGCAGAAAGAGAAAAGCTCTCACAAACCCAACCATAAAGTCAACACAGAGAAAAGGAGAGGGAAAGTTACGCCTCCCCAGCCACACAGTTCCGTGGTCCCCATGGAATGTGCAGAAGAGATTCGAGGGGTGACAGTGCGATGGGGCATTTAGCCCTGAAAGGCTGGGAGGACCGGAATCCTTACGCGATTAACCCCACGGCCGTGTCAGAAGTAAAACCCAATCCTGGCCCTCATTCCTCTCCTGTGTCCTTGCACAGCCCTCTGCAGGGCGAGAGGCAGTACAAAGCCTTGTGGAGCAGGGACCCGAGGCTGGCCCCAGAGCACCCGCGTCCTATTTCTTCATCTTTCATGACTTTCAGAAACTTCTGTTTCTTGACTCTCCTTCTAGTTTGCTGTTTCCTTCTCTCTCTTCCCTCTCTCATTCCTCACATTTCCTCCTTCCTTTCAACTCCTTTAAATGATATCTGAACAGAGCAGGAAATACATCAATGAAGTATGTGAAGAACACTTTTTCAGCAAATATTTACTAAGGAGCCAAGAAACTGTGGTGGGCACTCGGGTGACCAAGTGAAGAATGAACAACTCACTGTGAAACCAAAGGGATCAATGGGAAATGATGCATTGCAAATGATCCACATATGTGCAAAGCACATGTAAATCAATGATGGTGGCAGCCCTGGGAAAGGACAGCCAGCCTTGCCCCCGCCCCCTGCCCCAAATAGTCAGGGAAGAAGAAACATTTGAGCATTTGAAGAAAGAGTAGGGATTTGTCAGTCCAACAAGAAGCGGGTGGCCAGAAAAATGGCGGCATTTCATGCAGCAATGCAAGTGCAAAAGCAAATAGTGGAAACGGGAAGTTCCTATGATTACCAGGCAGAAATCCAGTAGAGTTAGAATTAATGAATTTTTGGCTAAAGTGGCTCTCCAGATACCGGTTAAATACTTCCTAGATCTAGGCCTGTGCAAGCTGCTAGCTTAGGACCATTAATTTTTTTTCTCTGTAAAATGGGGAGTTTGACTAAATTATCACTAACCCTGGCTTTAATTCTGTTTTCCCATGACACTCACACATGTTGGCAGTAGCGTCTCTCTCTGGTCTCTCCTTGTATGTGTATGCACCTGTCGGCCTGACACATTCGTTGTATCTTTTAAGAGTATGGGTGATAAACCATCTCTCACATAAATAGAATGCACAAGCAAACCTCTTCTTTGAAGCCAGAGCAGGTTTTGGCCCAAAGCCTGGTCTTTAGATATAGTCAAGGACAAAGAGGAGTGACCTAAAAGCAGTGCAGTCAAAGGAGATAATAGCTTTGACATCCGCACAAGTCTGCCAGCGCTGTTTACATGCTGCTCACAATGCAGCAGGCATATAGTATAGGTAAATGATCACTCCGTGTCCTCCATCACCCTTGTTTTCGGGGAGGATAACAGGATAATAGAAGATTCAGCAGAAGACCTGCAAAGGACCATATGCTAGGCAAGAACATTCTGTCTGGTTTGTGCCTACTTCTACTGACCCATTCTGCGACCCCAAGCCCCCAGCCTGCCCTGCTATAATGCAGAATTGCACATGTTAGAATTAGGAGTTCCAAAATCCCATATTACAAAGAGAAACCTTCTTAGGAGGCCTAAGAAATGGATTCCAGACTGAGTCATGCAACAAACTGTAGCCCTTTAGTATAACTCTGGGCTTATTCTAGGAATCAATGTGAAAGAGATTAAAAAGCATGGGTCGGGCTTCCCTGGTGGCGCAGTGGTTGAGAGTCCGCCTGCCGATGCAGGGAACATGGGTTCGTGCCCCGGTCTGGGAAGATCCTATGTGCCGCGGAGCGGCTGGGCCCGTGAGCCATGGCCGCTGAGCCCGCGCGTCCGGAGCCTGTGCTCCGCAACGGGAGAGGCCACAACAGCGAGAGGCCTGCGTACCGCAAAAAAAAAAAAAAAAAAAAAAAAAGCATGGGTCATGGAACCAGTCAGACCCAGGCTAGAAATCCAGTTCTTCCCTTTCCTGGCTGAACAGTGCTTAGCAGGATGGTTGCTTTCCCTGTATTTCCTTTTCAAGTGGGAATAATAACATCTAGTGCCAAGGATTTCTGAAAGGATTGGGGTTAATGCCTGTGAAGGGCTTGGCATGGTGCCTGGGAGGTATTAAGCGCTCACTGAGTCCAGGATAATATATACACTGCATGAGGCCTCATCTGTGTCTTTCTGGTGACATATAATAAAGGCATATTTCTGGTGGAGGTCGGGCTATGAAGTTAATATAGGTGGAAAGTGAAATATAGTCCAACTGTCCTTGCAAATCCCTTAAAAAGATTCCATGGTAGAGACCAGCATATTCTCACTCGAACACAGCCATGTGGTTTTCTTTTCCAACCCAGCAATGTAACAGATCACCTTTTATTTGGTTGCCCACCAGATAAAGTAATTGGTTTCTGTTTAGAGACAATATTCTACCCAGGTTGGAACGAGTTGTATAGTTCAGGCAGCTGGCAAAAGAAATAGCAGGTGCTTTGTTTCTTCCTCTGCCTAAAAAAGATAATAACAGCAATGCAACCTTAGGTGTCTGCCCTCCCCACGACATTTTCACGAGGGTCGAATAAGAAAATGCAGGGGGGGGATACTATATTTGGCTGTAAGATACTTATAAGTTAAAAATACTAAATAGATCTGTCTTCATGCAGTTGAGAGTAAAGCACTCCAGAAATTCCTGACTGCAATCAAGAAAACTGAAATAAAGAAGATTTAAAATGTCATGGGTGATACCAGTCACCTCTAGTTGCAGTCCAAATGTAGTCCTGTAAATAGAAGGCCAGGAGGATTTAGAGATGCCTAGCCTGATCCTAGATAGCCACGTGTGATTTTGCCTAACGAAAGTGAAACTGAACTATTGTATTGATTCTTTCTCTATGGGCAGAATGGAGAGGTCAGACCAAAGAGAATCCAAGAGCAAGGTGAAGTTAGTGTTAACACAACTTCTCTCTAGATGCTGAGAAACTTAAAGAGCTTTTCCTGTCTCTTGAAGCTACCATTTTCCAACAGGTCTAATGTGCATTTTTAAAAACACTTATCAGCTCTAAAATCCAGATGCATCTGAAGTGAGAGAGACTTAAAATTATTGTCAGCAAGGCAGTATTAATATTGTAATTATCACTGACTGTGCATTCATGAACTTGGACTTGACTACTCATACTGTTTTTGCTTCGGTGTCTAAAACATTATAAAATAGCTTTTTCAATAAGTTTAAGATAAAAATTCAAGGTGGTAAAGAAACGTATCATCACTTGGTGACAGCGTTCTTGTCCTCTTCTTCCTTCGCCATTTCCCTCCTCCTCCTGCTTCTTGGGATGAAACACAGTTATCCTACAGAAGAGATGTCACTGAATTACACTCAGTTTTTTTGTTGTTGTTGTTGTTGTTTTTTGGCGGTACGCGGGCCTCTCACTGCTGTGGCCTCTCCCACTGCGGAGCACAGGCTCCAGATGCGCAGGTTCAGCGGCCATGGCTCACGGGCCCAGTGGCTCCGCTGTATGTGGGATCTTCCCGGACCGGGGCACGAACCCGTGTCCCCTGCATCGGCAGGCGGACTCTCAGCCACTGCGCCACCAGGGAAGCCCTACACTCAGTTTTAAGATTCTTCCGTTTCCCGCTCATCCTGGTTCTAGACTTATGGAACCACTTCTAATTATAACTTAGCTTCCCAAATACCTGTCACTAAAAGGGGAGACTAGACATACATTAGACATGAGCATCCTGCGAAAGGTATCCTTCCTTGTACATCAGTAATAATAAGGTCTGGTTTTCCCTTCCATTGCCTGAAGTTTTGACGGGCAGGTTGAGAACCCCGGAGTCTTATCACTTAAGGGCGCTTTGGCAAAACACAGACTCTCAACCAGAAAATCTGTAAGGAAGATGCCAAACCATGGTGATCTCATCCCATTTCTGTCCCTTTGCAAGGCTCTGCCTGGGCAGCCAGCCTGGCTCCTCTAGGACATTGCTGTCCTCTCTCTCTCTCCCCACACACCTCTGTCTTAACACTTAGTGCAGCCTCTTGCGTTAATCTCCCTTATGTGTCAGTCCTGCCATTTGCCTCCACGTTGAATCTTGCCCTCTCCTTCCCCTGATTTGTGTGGCAGGAAGGCTGACCCCATTCAGGCTCCATTTCCCGGGTCCTTGTTCAGATGCTTCAGCTTGGATTCTGTCAACGTGAGGGAATGACAAGCCATGGGAGGGGGAGAAAAAGGGCAAAGCCAGAACTTTGTCTCCTTCTGTGCTTTGTCTCAGAGGGTGTTCCCGGCAGCAGCTCACTCTGTCTGCTCTGTATCCAGCTCCCCCAGGCAAGCTTATGGTTTCAGCTTGTGCCAGGGGACGCCTGCCCCCTGACTCTGGTCACTCCACCTCCTCCCTTTCTCTTTCCAGTTAAGAGGTGGAAGCTTTTTACTGCTGTTTCCAATTTCTGTATTGCCCCTCCCCTCTCTGCTTTTCACCCCTGCATAATCCATTTCCTATAACACCCCGACCGGCTCGTTTCCCTGCTTGGACCATGATTAATACCTACAGGTCTGTATCCCTAACAGGATTTTGAGCTGCTGGAAGTCAAGAACCCCACTGCACGTCTCTGCACCCTTACATTTGAGTGGGTACTTGACAACTCATTGTCCAACTGAATTGAAACGATGTCACATGAAATCCAAGCTGACACAACTGAGCCCTGAGACGTCGTTGTTCTTGTGCTGCGCAGCTTGTGGGATCTTCTCCCGCCAGGGATTGAACCCGGGCCACGGCAGTGAAAGCCTGGAATCCTAACCACTAGACCACCAGAGAACTCTTGTTGTTCATTTTAAATGGAAACATTTGTTACTATAGTTAAAATATGACTTGATTTAAGGAAATCACATGTTCACGTCCTTTCTGGGATCACCTGTAAAAGGATTTTACAGGTGCCTGTAAAATCATTTCCTTTTAAAAAAATCACTGAACATTAACTGAGTACCTATTAGGCAACTTAAGGAGATGATCTGTAGTTCTCACCGCTCAGTTCTGTGGTGTGTCGTCCCATTTAACAGATGAACTGCTTTACAGAGATGTTGAGGAACCACTCCAAGTTCACACACTTGGCTTGTGACCTAGTCAACATGCACTCCAGTAATGCTCAAACTCTAAGCGCTGTAAACATCAAATATTTGTAAAAGAAAAAGAAAAAAAAAAAAAAAAGCAAGGCCCAAAGTCCATACCTAGAGAATCTAATTTAGCAGGTCAGGGTGTGGCCCATTTTTAATACGCACAGTGTAATTATTCATTTATAACATCCCTGCCTGATTCTGATGCATTCTCAATCACACCTTGAGAAATACTGAGCTAGAACATAAGGAAAATATATCTGTGTTAATTTAGTTCACTGACACACTCCCCAAATCCTAGCCAAGGGCCTGGTACTTAGGCAATGATCAATAAATTATGGTAGCATTAATAAATGAATGAATAACGTAACCATTTCTGCCTGAACTCAAATCCTGAATATTTTCTGTTACCTTTCACTAGCTTCTATTTCAGACATCATGCCAAAGCTTATTCATTTATTAACTCATGCAGTGGACATTGGCTTAACCCTACCACTCTGTTGCCTCCTCTTACTGAAATTTGTATTATTTTCCTCATTTTTTAAGGGGGGAAACTAAAGCCCAGAGAGGTAAAATGGCTCGTACAGGATCACCCAGTTCAGCTCAGTGATGACAGAACTAGAACTACTTATAATTGTTTATTTTCCTGGTGCTGTTCTAGATTGAGTCTGGAATATCCACATAATGATGGAATGGGTGCACTTGTTGACCACCTTTAACTACAAAACAATTTAGCATCATCTCATTTCCCCTCCATGACGGTAGCAAGGTTATTGAAAATTAAATATGTCAGTGATATGGCAAGCCATGCAGCCATGAAATAGTTGGGTCATTTAACCTAGCTTACCTCTTATCTGAGCCTGAAATTTCCATATTTGGAGGAAATCCATTTGTTTCTGGACTGTCCTTGTTTTCCCAGAGTCATTTTTTTAAGTATAACTATTTAATATGGAAAACCATTACTATTCACTCTGGAGATGAAAAAAGGGGGGAGGTGGGAAGAACACTTGACGGATTAAATATTAGTTCAGCTGTAATCTAAGATCTCACTTTTATTCCTTTAACTGATAAACAGATCACTAAACCATGACAGATTTGACTTTTGTTGAAGAACAAAAATATTTAAAATGACCACAACATTAAACCTTCCAAATATTTGCAGCAATATCTTTTTATAAGCTCTAGTATTACTCTTGAATATTATCACATTTGACGTAATTATCCCTTGTAAATACCTCAAACTTGTAATGACATCCTTTCAAGAATTATTACTAATTATTGCACTTCACATGACAAATTAAACATGTTGTTTGACGTAATTACACTAAATAATTCAAAATGCTAATTATGCTTAGAAATAGCAATTAGCATAATTAAAGAAAAAAAGAAAACAACTGCTGGAAATTTCAATACAAATTCCAGTATCACAAACTGGAATTTTTTAGAAGATTTTAATAAAGATTGACTGATGCGACTTATAAAATTGTATCTTTAATCAGGAATGATGAAACATTTATAAAGGTTTTATAAGTCCTGGAAGAGACAATAAGAAAATAAAAGTGGAGGAAGACCTCGATGTTGTATGAAGGGCAAAGTCTATAGAGGTAGCCAGACTTGAGTATGAACTCTGACCTGGCCACCGTTAACTGGGTAACTCTAGTTTAGAGATTGAGTCTTTCTGAACATTTTTCCTCTGCCAATGGGGTTATATTTGCCTCCAGGCCTGATGTAGAAATCAATCTTGAAGAGATTTTAGCACTCCTAGGTTCATTGCAGCACTATTCACAAGAGCCAAGGTATGGAAACAACCTAAGAGTCCATCAAAGGATGAATGGATAAAGAAAATGTGGAATATACACACAGTGGCCAGAAAGAGGAAGGAAATTCTGCCATTTGCAACAACATGAGGACACTGCGCCAGGTGAAATAAGCCAGTCGTCGAAAGACAAACATGGCATCATTCCACGTCTATCAAGTCTAAAATAGTCAAATGCATAGAATTAAAGAATGGAATGGTGGTTGCCAGGGGCTGGAGAGAGAGGAAAGTGAGGAGCTACTGATCAACATGCATGATGTTTCAGTTCAGTAAAATGAATGAGCTCTAGAGACCCACAGAACAACAACAATGGTCAACCCATGGTCAACAACAATGTATTGTGCACCTAAAAACATGTTAAGAGAGTCGATCTCATGTTGTGCTCTTAGCAGAATAAAATAGTTTTTTCTTTTTTTTAAAGAATAGACTAAGGTTATAAAATGCCTGACACAGCACATGACTCCTAGGACGGGCTCAGAAAAATTCAGGTTCCATATACCCTACTCATTAAAGGTAGAAATATGTTGGATGTGGTATCCTAGGCTACTTGGAGAAAAAAAAAAGGGAGGTATTGTAGAAGGTAGTTATCAAAAAAAAAATCAACAATCTGAAAAGGAGGGGAAATGATCTCTAATGTATAAGTTTGTGAGGATAAGATGAGGTGGTATTCGTAAAGATAACTACCAAAGTGCCCGACACAGAGTCAGCTCTTCATAAATGATAGCTTCTTTTCCCCTTTATAAAAACAGATTTTTTATTGAAGTATAGTTGATTTACAATGTTGTGTTAATTTCTGCTGTGCAGCAAATTGATTCACTTATACATATATATACCATCTTTTTTACATTCTTTTCCATTATGGTTTATCACAGGCTATTGAATATAGTGCCCTGTGCTATACAGCAGGACCTCGCTGTTTATCCATCCTATATATAATAGTTTACATCTGTTAATCCCAAACTCCAAATACAACCCTCCCCCACTCCCCCCTTTAACCTAAGCCTGAAAAGTTTAGACCTGTCCAAAATGAATAGGTTGAGTGGGGATTTGAACCCAAGTCCGAGACTGATGTAGCCGCTTTGCATTATGTTGTTCTATCTTTAAGGGGGCAGGTCTGCCCCAGTCAAGACCCCTCCTTAGCTGGCTCTTCTGGGTGTGTCCCATCAGCCTCTGTCCAGGCTCCAGCTGCCCCGGCTGCTGCGCTTCAGAGACACCGCTCTGCTTGGCTCTCCTGGGGAATGTCAGGCCTGGTGAGGTAGACACCACTTTTATTTGGATCTTGACAATTTTCTTCTTATTTGTAAAACACTGTGATAAAGTAACTTTGTGTCTAAGACAGACAGCTTATCAGACATCTCATCAGGGAAGAATAACTGTCAAGGTACTGATTTTTTTTTTTTTTAAGACAAAAAGACAGAGATGGACTCTTATTACCATGTAAATGAGCTGACTGGCAGGAACTTGCTCCCTGGGAAGGTTGGGGAAGGGCTTGACTACAGGGCTCTAGAGGTGAAGACTGCAGACACAGGTCTGTCAGCCAAGGAAGTGATTAAAGACTGGATCGCTCATCCTACCCGATACCTTGAACTCCACAGTGCAAATGGGTTCCTGCAGCCAAAATGAGAGAAGAACCAAAAAACGTGGACACACAGTTTTTTTTACAGCCCTACTGTATGCAAATAACTTTGCTAAGTACTTCATGGGGGAGAACAAGGTTATTACAATCATGTTGAAAAGACACATTTCCGTATAATTTTATCCTGGGGACTCAGGCATAAAGAACATGGTACAGACAAAGAATCAGGAGAAATGATTTAGGTACTAAGAAGGAGAGATGGTGATTTAATCTATTAATCATATAGATTAATGTGTGTGTGTGTGTGTGTGTGTGTGTGTGTGTGTGTTAACAGTTCCCAGGCTTTAAGGAAGATGGGGGACTAGGGAGAAACCAATTCTGGAGACAAAGAGGATGAGACACCTGTCTCTGCCCCTTACTAGCTGGGTGACCTGGGGAAGTTTTCTTAACTTCTCTGAGTCTGAAGTTACTTGAACATAAAATGGGTGAGGATCACAGAGTTGTTAGAATCAAATGTGAAGGGCCTCCTTCCGCTGCTCCTCTTGTTCCCCCAAGGAGTGACACTGGGATGCCTTTCTGCAGGTCTCATTTTGCTCCTTTCCTCTAAACCACCATCATTTTTTCAGCAACCTAAGTGAATACACTTAGGATTAACTCTTCATCTATTTCAAGGGTATAGGGTCCCCACCTTTTCTGGGGTAAGTACATACTGCAAGAAACATCCCAATTACAGAAATGTTAACTGTAGAGCATAGAATTTGGAGGCAGAAAACTTGGGTTTGAACCTGGCTTTGCCAATTACATGGTGTGTAGTCCTGGAAACATCACTCAACTTCCCTGAGCTTGGGCTCCATCATTAGTAGAATATCAGACTGTTGTAGCACAGCGAGAGAGAGGAAACCCAGACATGGAGATAAAAGGTAGGAGAGATCACTCGATGAATCCAGTTGAGGACAAAGCCAGAGGCGACAGGGATGGAGACAAGATGACAGAAGCAAACAACAACAAAAACAACAAATTCTTAAAGAAGAGCAGACAAGACCATTCCACTGGCCAATGTGGGGACCTGGGCAGGGGAAGAAGTCAAGTGTGGTTGGCAGGTCTGCATGAACAGAGATAACAGGGAGAGGGAGGCGGATGGGAGGGAAGGGAGATGTTTGGAGACAGACACTGGGTTTCGGGGTGGATGTGCTGAATCATGATGTAGTGGGGTGTTCAGTTAATCATTTAGGCTGCCTTGGTGTTAAGGATGTAATTATGGATTGTCTTTGCATTGACGTGATAGCTGGAATAAGTTCTCCAGAGCAGAATGGTATAAAGAAAGGGGAGCACAGAGTTCTAGCAGCCATTGCAATGGGATGAGGCAAACTTGAAGCCAGTGAAAAGTGCAGAGAAGCGGGATTAGAGAAATATTACGAGACCAGCGTGGTGCATTGCCCTAAAGCCTAGAGACCAAAGCAGGGAAGCAGAGGATGATAAATATGGGGGGAGCGTTAGTGGAGAGAGAGACACTGTTAAGAGCAGTAGAGATATGGAGGAGAAGAGATGGAGGAAAGGTGCCTGCCCAGGCCATTGGGTATCCATGGCAGCCTTAAAGGGCTTTCTCTGTTCTGCCCTTGCCCTTGAAGGCAGGCCAATCAGCCAAGCTCTTCACACCCAGTAAAAACAAGAACAGCCCCTAAAGGCTTTGTATGATGGGTTTTCTATGAGCTTTTGTTCTCAAAACTGATCCATTTGCCTGATCATAAAAGAGGTAGTAAATGCCTACTTCAGACAACTACTCGACATCTACTGCCCTAACCAATTTCCCATGTGCGTTTATAAGCCAAGTTGCCATTTTCTGCTCCTGTGCCCATTCTCCCCTGGTTTCTTAGTCTAGTGTGGATGGCACCTCCAGTTTCCTCGCATTCTGACTTCTTCAGATTCACCTCCTGACGTTTTGTATCCCGGCTTTCCTTACCAGCTCCCGGGCAACAAAGCTCCAGCTGGTGCCTCTTCCGGGTCTGAGCTGGGAAGGTGGAAGATACGCACCAATCTATCTTCAGTTCAGTACAGAATCCACGTACAGGAGGTTTAGGGATGAGTGTGAAGTGACGCTCAGAGGATATGTATGAACGCTGCAGTGTTCTGCTCCAGACAGAATGGCCAGGAGGAAAAGAATGGCACAGAAGCGGCAGCCTCTTTTCGAAATGCTGGCTTGTTTTGATTTGTGTTTTCTAAATTGGAGGAAACGTGAGCGTGTTATAAGGTCAAAAAAGAAAATGTCAGAGGAAATAAAGAATTGAAATGTGTTAGAGAGCTGGAGAGAGAGTGAGTAGGTAGACGGCCTGGGAGAACATCAGCAGAGGAAGGTCTTAGAGCAGGAAACCCCATCTTGTATAAGATAGTAAATGCCAATTATCCCCCAGGGATTGCTGACGGAAGAATGAGAGGATGGGAGTAGAGAGAGAATTATTGGGATGCAGGAGGAAGTTAAGTTCCTCCAAGGTCAGCCTGGGAATCTGGGATACATCAAACACAACAGCAGTGAGGAATAGTGGGAGGGCTGGAAGAAAGCAGAAAGTTTCTCCAACACTTTCAGCATTTATATCCGTTAGCATATTAAGTTAGACGCCTGCGCGTCTGGAGCCTGTGCTCCGCAACAAGAGAGGCCACGATAGTGAGAGGCCCGCGCACCGTGATGAAGAGGGGCCCCTGCTTGCCACAACTAGAGAAAGCCCTCGCACAGAAACAAAGACCCAACACAGCAAAAATAAATTAATTAATTAATAAACTCCTACCCCCAACATCTTAAAAATAAAAGACATTGATTCAAAACATTTAGACAGCATGTTCCAATTGGTAGTCTGTTCTGGGCACTGGAAGTACATTGGTAAATATGCACACAATCTCTTGTCCTTGAGGGCTTCTCCAAATAATAAGGAAGACAAGTGTGTAAAATCAAATGCCATTTAATGTGATAAGTGCTGTGATAAAAATAAAGTGCATGGCACAGTGAGTCCTAAAGGAAGGGTTACCTAATTCAGAATGAGAGAGGGTTTAATCAGCACAGACTGTCATGTGATGATCACAAAGCAACCCTAAAATTTTAGCAGTTTTTACAATAAGCCTGAATTTCTTGCTCATTTCACATAATGACCACAGATTGATTTAGGGTTGATTCCACAACATCTTTATTCTGGAGTCTAGGCTAAAGAAGCAGCCCCTGCCTGGAACATGTGGATTAGAAGACAGAGAGGGCGTGTGGTAAAATGTCATGATGGCTTAGAAGTGCTACTTGTCACTTCCTGTTACATTTCATTGGCCAAAGCAGGTCACATGGCCAAGGGCTGGATTTGTTTAATGCACCACATAGAGGTGTCTAATAAGGAGTGGCACTGAATATTTTAAAAAATAATAGAACCTACCACAGGGAAAATGCCCTTCATCAATTATGGTTGGAGCATAAGGTAAGACAGAGGGTCAGGAAGAAATGATATTAAGGCAGAAAATAGATAATGGGGAGTTTATATTACTAAGAAGCTTGGCCTTGATCCTATGAACAATCGTGCAATTGGTAGGTTTTTGCCTGGGGGAGAGGGAAGTAGGGTAGTCAGATTTCCAGTTTAAACACATCATCTTGTCTATATTGTGGAAAATGGCTTGTAGGCAACACGCTGCTGGTAGGAGCAGAGGAAGAGAACACTCTTGAAGAGTTGGTGGAAATATGAACTCAAGCAGTGAGACGGGGATGGAGAGGAAAAGAGAGAAACGAGAGCTTGAAGAGGCATGTGACTTTGACTGCACCTTATGTAGATTCGATCCACTCATAAGATGTACTTTTCTCCATGAAATGATATGTTAACACTAGTAAAATGTCTGCTTTATTTGCAAAATACAACAAAGGAGACACATAATACTTGGTGGCAGGCTCTATGTAGCCTTGCAGATCTGTGAGAGTCTTTGACTGTTTCATGGAAGCTCCTGAAGGTGCAGCATTGATGAGAGATGAGAAACCACAGCCAGATGTGCTCTGTGGTACAAGACCCACCAAAGGAGGGCCCATTTGTTTGCACAGCATGTCACAATTCACTAACTGGAGCTGTGGCAGTCATAGAGGCTTTGGAGGGAGATAGACCTGAAATTTAGTCTACAAGCCAGTAGACCCTCATCAATTTATGTCATTTCCATGAACCAATTTTCTAATCTATAAGGAAGGAAGGGTGTAGGTATGAAAGTAGGGAAATAAAGAAGAAAGAAAGGTTGTATTAGAGTTCTCCAAAGAAACAGGCCAACATCAGAGAGAGAGAGAGAGAGAGAGAGAGAGAAATTTAGTTTAAGGAACTGGCTTATGTGACTGTGGAGACTTGGCAGGTCCAAAATCTGATGGAGTGAGCTGGTAGTCTGGAGACTGGAAAGAGTTACAATTCAATTTCAAAGGCCATTTGTTGCAGAATTTTTTCTTGTTCAGTGGAGGTCAGAGTTTTGTTCTATTCAGGCTTTCAACTGATTGGATGAGGCCCACCCACATTATGAAGAGCAATGTGCTTTACTCCAAGTTCAACCACTTAAATGTTCATCTCATCCAAAGAAGAACATGTCACATAAACGTCACAGAAACATTTGACCAAGTGTTTGGGCTAATTTGACACATAAAATTAACCTTCATAGAAGGGGAAGGAGAAAGAGAAAAAGAAGAAAAAGAAAAATCTTTAAATGTGATGCTCTCTGTTAAAGGTCCAGCACCTGGTAGTAACTCATCAAATGATAGCTTATTTTAGTATTTTTATTATCATTACATTATTTTTATAATCCATGCTTATTTCACAGATAATGAGGTTGGGATTTGGAGATGTTAAATCCCCTGCCCAAAGACTTGCAGGCTCTTCCTTTCCTCTGTCCTGTTGAGGTCATTCAATCAATCATTGGACGCTCTTGGTCATTTTTCAGCCTCTGGCTCATTCTGAGATGGGCAGAATACTTAGGTTTTATATGTAACTGACTTAAGTCCCCATTCAGCAGGGCTAATCAGAATGATCAACTGAGACTACAATTGAATTCATTTGTAAATAACAGAAACAAAAACTGACCTAATTTACATTGTTGAGTCAGGCTCCAGAGCTCCCAGCTCTGCTTAAGGGGAGCTAAGACTGCCAATGGGCTTTGTTTCATGTGGACATCATCAATTCATTTGCTGATTTAACAGGACATTATGAACATATACTATAATGTTATATGCCTAGCACAGGGCTTGACTTTGAAGGGACCCAGAAAAGTAGAGAACACAACGAGTATTGAGCTCTTACATTTCCCGCATACTATTGACGTGTATGACCTAATTTTATCGTCATTTTATTTTAAGCTGGATTCAACTTTGCGAGATATGAGTCTTCCTGGTTTTGTTTGTTTGTTTGATGAGTAGGTTGTAAAAGAGCAGGATGCTGCAGTCCTGTCTCATGATTACATTGATGAAAAGTGGAAACATGGGCATAAGAGTTAAATTGCTGTCCTGCACAAGCCTTGTGGAGTGGGAGTTGCAGACAGGTCAGAGTACCAAGCACCCAGGAGAGTGGTGAGAAGGGAGGGGGCGTGTGCAGCATTATATAGATCCATAAAGACAGGTTAATAAGAACTAGCCCCTATGGAGGGCCAGAGAGGTCCAGGGACGAGCCTGATTTATCCTGCTCGTGAGTAGCAAAGCCAGAGCAGAACATTTGCAGACACCAATGTGATGTGCTCCCTCTGGCTCACACCCTAGCATCCCTCCCACCAGATGCAGCCCTGCCCTGCAGCTGTACCCTGAAGACAGAGGGGCAGTGCTGTGGCTAGAGAACAAGCTTTGAATCAGAAAGAATAAGCTTTTGAAAGAAAGAAAGCCTTGAGTCCCGGAGCCCTGCTGTACATTTGCTGTGTGCTCTTAGGTAAGCGACTTGCCCATGCTCTAAAATGGGAATAAGCATCCTGACTTTGCAGAGCTTGCCCTAAGAAATGATTGCGTGACTGCAGATAATAAGGTGCTCAGCCCAGAGCCCAGCACATCCTAGATTTGGTACATTCTCATCCCAGTCATGTACAGCATTCTTAGGGAGCTATGAAAATGAAATTTCTGCTTTATCAAGAATTCAGCTATTATCATCGCTCTCTCTGGGGAAAGCCATCCTCTTTTGACCTGAGATTGACAAAGAAGCCACTCTGAGAAGGACTGATTACAGAACACATCCAGTGGTGCCCCTCTCTGCCCACACACAGTTATTGGAGCTGTGCTGTGACTTGCAGCCAGCCTTGCCATGTGGCCCCAAACATATGGTACCTGTTGGCAATGGTTGCCCATAGCATCAATCAGCTGGGGGAGGGGAGCTGTGAGGGTGGAAGTCACTTATAGTGTCCGTGTTTGATTTTGTCCATAAATTCTTTTGGTTTTTATGTGTATACATGTGAGGGAGGGTGTAGTTGAAAGTGGGGGAAGTCCCATGGGGAGCAGTTGGAAGAGTACTTCCTGTCTGTGCTAATTGTAATGCATAACTTCTAAAAAAATTAAAATGTCCACCTGGGAAACTGCTTATGCCATTTCTTTGCAAATATGTACGTAGGTAGTAAAGACCCGTGTTTCATTTCACTCCAAGTCATCCTACACCTTTTCAGAGAATAGTTCTGTGATTCTCTGAGCCTTTGAGAAGGTAAACTTGGAGAGAAGCAAAGCTGAAACAAGGATGATACAAGAGGACATGAAATCACACAGAAACTTCCACCACAGGGAGACACAAATAAAGATGATAAAAACAGTTCCATGGGTGCTTGCAACGGGAGTTGGGAGGGTCTAGGGTTTACCTTCTCTACATAAAGAGAGCGAACAACGAGGGGCTTTGTGTCATCAGACCGTCATTCCTGAAAGCTTGTTGGGATTTACTAGGAATTTCTCTAGGTGGTACAGCTTCAGGCTAGTTACCAGCCTGTCAGCATCTCAGGTCCCAGTACTTTCATCCTTTTTGATGGGCATAGCTCTTATCCTGCCAGGTTGCCATAGGATTCGCTGCAATGTACGAAGTTCCCAGCACAATGTGTGGCTGCCTGGCTTCTTTTGTTTGTTTTTGTTTTGTTTCTTAGCTTTGTGCATCCAGAGAAAAACAATTGCACCTTTTTTCCCCTCAGTAATGCACACTATTTTTTTTTTCTTTCTACTGCCTGGATTCTTGTGGCACTCAACAAATGCAAATTTTGTCCCTTTAAGGGACTGCGACATTGTGAAGGAGAAGTGTCAATGAGCTGAGAGTCAGAGAAATTTCCTGCCCATCTTTCTTGCCTGTTCTACACATGGCGTTCCCACCCGCTCCCTTCCAGACTTTGCCTCATCCTGGCTCCATGGGGATGCAGATGAATCTTTGTGCCTTCTGAGATGTCCTCTCCTGGTTTGTAAGTAGAGTTCACGGTGCCCACGCCTGTAGGCTGGATATTCCTGAGGATGGGGTGAGCTGACACGCACAGCTCACTGCCTGGTCCCCTTGTCAGGATGCAGCCTTCTCCACAGAAAAGCATGACTTCACAAGGAAGAGTGGTTTGAGATTCCATGACTATGGGGGAAAAGTCTTGTGAATGTTATTGCTTTTCAACCTAAATAAAAACATCCTATGAAGGAAAAAGCTCAGTTCGCGTAGGAGAAAAGGGACTGCAGTGACTCTGGGGGATTGTGGGGAGAACAAGGAAGGGAAATCTGAGATGAGAGAGCAAAGCTGAAAAATGCTTCTGCCTAGAAATTTCCATTTCCTCCAGGACCCTAAAGAACTTGATCTGACCCCATTTTCCTTTGGGTTTGTTATTTTTAATAAAGGCCTTTTCTTTCTTATCAATTAATCTTTTTATTAGAAAGTTAAAGAAAAGTAAAAAGAAGACACTAGAAACATGCCACCATCTGGATATACATCTGAGCATACGTGTGTCTTCAAGTTTGTATCTCATGAGTATTTTCCCAAACATTAAATATTATTTGTCAATATCTTTGCCAATTTCTACATTTCTAGTGTAATTTAACATTTTTTTTTCATTTGTGTACAGGACCTTTGAATTTTCTTTGAAATTCCTCCTAATGTCTTCACTGTGTTCCTTGTCATTGTTTTGTTATTTTTCCCCCCACTGGCTTATTCAATTTGGATTTTAAAGTTTCAGGCTGTGCAACATTTTTAATTTGTATATATTCAAATATATTCTTCTTCTTCTTTTTGATTTGTTTTTCCATTGTTATTAGAAGCTCTTCCTCAGCCCAGTAACAATTAAATAGTCAATTAAATTAGAAATGTGCATTGGATTTAATTACTCAGCAGGAATGTATCCTAGTGTACAACATGAGGTAAGAATTAATTGTAATTAAAAAATTCTTAGCAAAATTTGTCAACATATTTTATTGACTAACATACTAGATTCTCATATGCAACAGGAGTAGTTTGACTGCTGTACTTCTTGTGCCATACCTTTTACTGCCAATTTTTCACAGCTGCCATACTCTTAATTTTGTAGCTATATAACGCATTCTTGCAAACGATAAATCAAGTCCGACATTTCGCTCTGGTTTTCCAATTTCTCCCCTGCTCCTATTCATTAATTTTTCAAAATGAAATTCAGAAATATTTTGTCTTTTAAAACCTCTAGAATTTTGATACACATTGTGTTGTCTGTAAATTAATCTGGAAAAGACTGATAACTTTTGCATCACGCATCACTTATTGTATTATTATTGTATTGTGGGTCTCAGTCACATGGTGATCTCTCCTCTCGAATACTCTGTGCAGTATCCATTCCTGGTATTTTTCCCCAAGTCAGTGCTCAGTATCTAACCCCATGCCTTCCATGCAGTAAGTGTTCATTACATACGAGACGACAGAGCTCCAGGAATAAGAAGCCTTTCTGGCAGTAGTTCTACTAGAATCCATATATCTAGAATTATCTAACCCTATAATCCATGACAATTTCTAAAGCATATGTACTTTTTTCAGTGTGAGTTGATCAATTATATTTATCCTGAAGGAAAAATAATCAACATATCAAAGTTTTGAGAAAATTACCACTTTCCAGAAACACCTCCCTTTCCCCTCCCCAGAATATCCGTGTAAACAGCACACAGAACATTGCATAAACTTTTTCACTGTGGCTCCGTATTTTACATTTATGGGTGGATTAATGCTGATTATGTAAAAGATTTTGGTATGAAATTTCATAAAGATACATTATACTTATCTGAGCCCAATAGCTCAGAAACTGACATGGAGAATTCTTACTACAGCATGCTGAATGACAATGATGTTTAACAATTTAGAAGACCAAGTGAATAACATCGTCTCGACCAAGAGTTGGAAGCTACGTCCATCTCCCCTGCGCCTCAGTTTCCTCAATGGGGAAATGTTGAGATTAGATCCAAAGATCAGTGAGGTACCCCAGGCCAGTTATTTCTCTGGAGCTCTTTCTTCAAGTTAATCTCTAAGGGGATCTTCCAACACTGGCATCAATGAGATTATATCTAAAACTGGGACGCAGCTCTCAGGGGACATCCCCCACCCCCCACCCCGTCCTGGTGGTGGCTGAGTCGAGACAGAGCCACTAACTTTGCCAAACTTAACGTCATGACAATCCGCAAAGTCATGACAATCCACAAATTCATGGATGTGGCCCACATCTGAGTGCCACCCAAACAAAACCCAGAACAATTTGAAATCACCTTTTTCATAAAGCTCTGCTAACACTCTTGGACTGACATTGTATTTTCCTTGTTAAAAGAAAAAAAAATACATATGTAAATCACAAAAGCCAAATGGCTTATGACTGTTAAGAAAATGAAGATGGAACCAAGCAGCCGGCCATACACAGGTGTCCTCCCGAATCTCTTGATCTTCTGGAAGCCTGTCCTCAGCTTCCTGCTACTGTGAATTGGCCTCTTCTGGCCCCTCCTTCCAGAACTCATGCCTGTTTCACTGACTCAGGCCCGTGATGACAAGCTCTTGCTATTCTCCGACCTCTTCTCTGCCTTTGATTCAATCCCCAATTATATGGCAAGTACCCAAAGGTAGATCCCACATCGGATGATTCCCTGTGATGCCCAAGTGCCCTGAAGTGTGTCTTCACATAGTAGACTATGAAAAATACATATCAAACAGGGGAAAATGCTATATAGTTTAATATTCAATGTCTATATGTTCTCCAGATATTTAAGAAAGGAAAACATTTCCAGAAATGAAGGAGAACAGGGGTGGGTCAGGCTGACTTGGGTATGAATTCTGCCTTCACCCACTGGCTGCGGTGAATTACCTAATCTCTCTGAAAGTCGTTTTCCTCATCAAGGAACAAGGGCAATGGCAGTGCCCGTCTCAGGGGTGGCTTGTGTCATGTGTTTCATACAGTATAGGGCTCAGCAGGGAGGGCTGGCGTCTCGGGGACTCAAGGCCACCTCCTGTCCTTTCTCACTTTCACACACTGTGCTCAAAGAGGACGTTTTGCTGGAGAGGGTGCATTTTAGGAGCTCAGCCTGGTGCCAGGCATTTGTAACATTCCCCACTACACGAGGGCCTCCTGCGTTCACTCACCCCTCTGTCACCAGAAGGTTGATAACAAACCCACTGGAATGTGCAGATTACGGAGATGCCCTCCTGGAATTTGATCAATGCCTGTGAATGAAGCACCAATTCTTTGGCCCAGGGATGGACCAGTGCAGCGGGCTCTCAGCCTTTCTGAGGACTCTGAAATACCCTGGTCGGCCCTCTGCTCCCACACACCCACCACGGCTGCCTTTTGCTATAGTAATCCTGGGGTATTTTCTTCTGCCTCAGTTATCTGAATCCACATGGGTGAAGGGGGCGGACACGTGGCTCTGCCTCTCTCCCTCCATCCTCCCTTTCAGCTTCAAGCATGTACCCACTGTGCCTACTGTGTGCAGACCCTGTGCTTGGCGATTGTAGAACAGAGATGAACTGTGCCCAGTCCTGTCCCCGCCCCCCAAGCAGACTGTCTGTTGAGGTGAAACTGAGTTTTGACGTAGATTGTAAGGAAGACTCACACAGTTCAGGGTGATGGGAGGGGCAGGCACTTTGCGATCAGAGGTTAGAGTAATTACCACTACCTGGAAATTTTCAGAAAGGATACAAGGGATTTACCGGAAGGCAGGGGTAGCAGGAGAAGTTCATGTCAGGCAGACCGTAGGATATGTATAAATGCACAGCAAACGTCCCCGTAAAGAGGCAATTACGGTTAAAGCATGTCGAAAAGGATTTGCATTCTCAGAAAAGGATTCAGTTGTCTTTGTAATGACCAAATATGGGTGCGATCATGGTACCGATTAAATGATGGCCATCCTTATATGCATTTGAATTGAATCTTACACTATTCAAAACACTTCAGGATATGTGGCATCACGGAAAGAAAGAACACGGGCGAGGAATTCTTTCCACCCCTTACCACCCATGTGATCACGATCAAGTTGAACCCCTCTGACTGCATTTATTTACTGCTCAGTAGGAATGATCTGAGGCCTCCCTTTCAGGACTGCTGTCAAGGTCACAGGTGGTTTATAGTTAGAGCACATTATGTGGCCCATGATGGAGGCAGCCCCGCCCCTTCATATACTGTGCAGACACAGCATGAACAGGACAAAGCACCAATGCCAATTGCAGAGACATATCAGGTATGGTTGAAAGTTCTCCTTCCAAGTGCTGCCTGAGCTCTGTTCCTTATTATAGAACAGTCAATTCCACCACCTCCTAGGGCGGCACTGTTTTTCTTCAGGAGATAATTCTTCAATTGATTTCACAGTCCTTCCTGGTATATAATCCCCCAGCTATGACAGCGTGCAAGCTCTTATAAAGACATTCAATACTGCCATCAAATGAAACTGTATCATTTGTATCCAAAGGTGAAATAAGCACTGTTTTTGGAGGTGAAAAAAATGGAGTCCCCAGAATAAAGCTATAATCAGCATGAACTGTAGCCTTTAATTGTCTGGGAAGGCGAGAAGTATTCTTTAAAATGAAACACTAGACAATCTCAATCATCCATAGGAGAACAGCCCTCCAGGCAAGAAGACAAAGGTGTGCGCGTTTATTACTTATGACTGCAAACACCGGAGCTCAGGGTTAATACTTCTTTTCTTCTTTCTTAGGTTACTCTTGCTGATTGATGTCTTAAAAATTGTCACCGAGCTTCCTGGGTATAGAGGATACTGGGGTATATAGAGCATTAGACGTGCCCCAGAGGGGAGAAAGATTTTCCAGCAGAGATTGGCTCACTCTCCATATGGGTTTATGGTTTGAACAATAGATTATAACAACGGTAGGTCTGTATGTTAGGAAGGACAAGCACTTTGGACTTTGATGATGTTGATTATCATTTATCACATATTTCATATTTGTTTCTTCTAAATTGAGTTGCTTGCATCTCCTCCTCATTGCTTGTACTGTGAGCTCCCGAAGGGCAGGGACTCTATCTTGTTTTATTTCTTAGCATCTTTTTTTCTCATTTAACCTTCTCAGTAAACCAATGAATAGGTGCTGATACTGACCCATTTTACAGATGAAGAAATTCAGGCTCTGAGAGGAACAGTCAGCTAGTAAGTGGAATACACACCAGGTCTGCTGGTCTTCAAAATTCTGCATTTATTGTTCCTTCTGCTGAGAATGCTTTTCCCCTATATGTCCACCTGGTTGCTGCTTTTTCATCCTCCAGGTCACAATTCCAAAGATACTTCCTCAGAAGTGGAGGGCCTGGACCACCTGGACCACCCGGACCACCCAGCTAAGGCAGCCCCAAGTCTCTCCTTCAAATTATCTTATTTTATCTTCCTAGTCTCATTGGTACAGGATATCATCTTATTCATTTATGAGTTTGTCTCCCATCACGAGAATCAAATCTCTATCTGGATGGAGACTCTGTCTCATTTGTTGCTCTAACCCCAGCATCTAGATAATGCAAGATATACACTTAGGGTTTGATAAATACTTGCAGACTGACCCCCTCTGTCTATACACCAGGCAACTTCTTTTCTTCGTGTAGCAAGTTTTTTGTCTTCTAGGCTTCAAGGACTTGTCTGGTATAAAGGGAAATGAAGAGGCTGCAAAGTTAAAGCCTCTGCTCCTTTGACACAGAGGAAACTTGCTCTGAGTTTCTTATCCTCCAAAGATGAAAATTACAACTTTGCTCAAGAACTTGTCCCATTGTAACTGCCCTGCCAGGAAATTCTTCTCCAGATCTGACCTAAATTTGTCCAGCTGTGGCTGAAACTGACTTTGTCCTGGGTGGTCCTCAGTGGAGGCAGCTGGTGAAAGAGCCCTTTGTGTCCAGTGACACAACACCGCACTCAGACCATGAAAGGGAAGATGGGGCTTAACACATGGTTACAGCCTAGTTGAGTTATCCAGCTCCAGGGAGGCAGCCAGGGTACAGTAGACAAGGCCTCAAAGAAAATCTGGGAGATCTGGACTTAGGTCTAGATCTTTGCCTACCTGCTGGGTAACCTGCGCTAAGTCATTAACCTCCAGGAGCTTCAACTGGTCCTCAGTGGCGTGCATCCTAACACCTGCCTTACAGGTGTGTGAGATGATGGTGGTGAGCTGTTGTTTGTTCATTTCTTCATTTATTTAAAAAATGCTACTAACTCATAAGGGTTATGAGTCCAGGATAGAAAAATGACCAGTCCAAGCTCACTGAGTAAATTAATGGTCCTATTCAGAAGATCTCTGTCTTCAGAGTCATGACACTAATTTTGTAATTCTCCCTCATCCTTCATACAGGTTTCAAGCTCCCTCTGACGCTTTCAAACCAATAAAAGGAAAGGTTTTTGTTAAATAGAGGGAGGGTTTCAACGCAAGATCATTGTTAAACCACTGGGAGTTGCTCCCAGGAGAAGACTTTAGGCCTCAGGGCTCCCTGGTTGACGTCTGTTAGGCTCCTTACATCTCCTGACAGCCCCACGGCTCCTGTAGCTGAACTTTCTTCAGGCCCTCTAGTGCCCATCACTCCATGGAAACTGACAGTGTGGGAGGTGACAATGCAAAGGAACAGAATGGGCAAGGCTTCAGACGTGGGCTGTCTTGGCCTCTGTCATGGGTACATGCAGTCTTTTCAAATACCTTCCAGCAAAGCAAACCGAGCTGTGACTGGTATTGTCACGGTTTCCACCTCAAATAAGCATGTTTTTCAAAATTTTACCTACAAGCAACAAACAGAGAATAAATCCTTAGTGCCAGAAGGCACCTTAGCATGTCATACAGATGGGGAAGCTGAAAGGCACAAGTAGGGAGTGATTGGCTCACTGATTTTATGACAGGGTAGGGCTAGAACCCAGGTCCCTGATGCCCAGCTCTGGATCCTTCCCACAGCACCATGCTCAGACCACTAGATGAATCTGACACAGCAAATCAGGCGTATAAATAGCTCCCTGTTCCCATTTAGATTGGAATCACGGAATTCTTTAACCATTGGATTCTAGTCATTGGTGTGGCATTCTCCTATAGGTTAATTTATTACATCTTGCTAATACCACTGTGTTTAAGAGTGTGGGCTCTAGGGACCATTAACGGGGTTTATAACCTGCTCATAACATCTACTTAGGTGAACTATTGATACTTCATCCTTAGGTGTGTCCTTAGGTGAACTATTGATACTTCATCTTTTCTGTTCCAATTTCCCCATCTACAAAACAGTGATAATAAACATAAGTTTATTGCCTCATAAAGTTGATGTATTAGATAAGTTACTAGACATTCACTGTTTAGAATGCCTGACATTCAGTAAGCACTGAGTAAATGCTAACTGTTGTTTCTATCCAACAGATAAGGGAACTGAGATGCCCAGAGGCAATGTCAGAAGGTGAATTAATGAAAATGTAGAAATTAGCATCCAGCTTTCCAGATTCTGGGTGCCATGACCTTTCCTCCATATAAATTAAATTAATAGACTCACAGAGCATCGAGGAGAGAAATGGCTTTAGGCTCTCGTCTGCCCGGTTTCTCTGCTGTACCTCAGGGGAACCAAGGCGCAGAAAGGAGCACCCCTGGCTTTGCACTGGAACCACCTGAGGACAAGGCAGGGAATGAAGCTTGCTGGGCCCCACTCTGAACCTATGGAATTTCTAGAAGTGGCACCTGAAATTTTGTGTTTTTAACAGTTATTCTCATGAAGCCAAATCAAAGCAGATTTATGGAATGGTGTTTGGGAGTCACTGAATTAGAGCATTCCAGCCTGGCTTAGAATAATTGGTTGATTGACTTTGTATCTCTAGACCAGTAATATACAAATGATCTTATTTTTACCTCTTTTATACATATATTTATTTGTTTATATATTATATACTCCAACTACTGCACCCAAAATGTCATGTTCATTATTGAACTGACACAAAAAAACACAAAAACGTCAAAAAGGAGAGGATACAAGATCAACGTAAGTGGAAGACCCAATATCGTCTTTCCATTACAATGGATCGTCTTCAGACATTGCCTGGGTGAGCATGGCCCATTTTCCAGACCACACCTCTACAAACCAAGATATTATTTGTTGCAAGGCACCAAGGGCCATGTAATCGAACTGCTGCTTCCTAGTCTCCTGGCTTGTTCTGTTATTTCTGAATGTACAGCTGTGAAGGACCACCTGCTGTACTACCCCTGACTGTCCCGGGCTTCTCCAAATGAAGGAACCACCAAACTGGTCATCGGGATCCAACGTGAGTTGGGGAAACTCCCCAGAAGTCTCCCTATGCCCCCTTTCTCGTCCCTCCCCCAAGGAGCGGTACTAACCTAACTGATCACGCACTGAGTCAGGTCTACCAGTTCGTGGGTCACCATGCCTGCAAAGGTCAGACACAGGGGCGTTGCTCTTCCTGCTTTGTCCACATCTGGCTAGAGGGGAAACTGACCTCAGGGCCGACTAGCCCTATGCCCTTCTACCTTTCTTCTTTAACTCCAGATATTCAGACTTGTGTTGATGGATTTAAAGATAGCCACCTTCAGCCACAGAGTTACTTGAGCTCGGACTAGAATTGTACCCAGCACAGCCAACACTGCACTTTGTCAACAGCACTTTGCTTTGTCCCTTGGGTAACTGGGTCAGGGAGACTTTGGCCCCCCAGTCCCACCATCAGTCCCTCCCTTTGCATCATCCTGATGCATCTCTGCTACTGCATATTCTGTACCCACCACAGATCAGCCTGATTCCAGTAACACATTCCTAGTATACTTTTTAACAGGCATCTTAAGTTCCAAACTTGGATAGTGCAAATTCTGCTGTCCTTGAGTCAGATAATGTGGGTTTCACCACGGAATGCTTGGGTGACCCTGGATAAGTCAATTGATCTAACTGGATCTATGTTCTCATGGGTGAAATGAAGATACTAATAACTGCCCTGCCTACTTCATTTGACTGGTATGTGAGATGAATATGTAAATAGGTTTTGTAAACAATCCCATCCAAATTAAAGGGATACGAGGCCACCAATGAAAAAAAAAGAAAAGAACAACATGACTTTTGTTTTTAATGCAATGCAATCTGAAACCCTGGGCTTTTTCTCTTTAAACAAAATTCTCATTGGAATGAGCATACTCAGAAAATTTGGTAAAGACCTTGAGAGAGAGGGAAACTTGATATAAGGAGGAATCATTCATTCTTCATTTTATGGTAAACATATTCTGAATCCCTATTACATGTCACACACCCTCTGCCAAGTACTAGAGAAATAAATGGGAGTGAGACATGGTTCTGGCCCTCAATGAGCTCACAGCCTAAGGGGAGAGAGGGAGAAATAACCATGCCATCCTAGTCTGATGTGCTAACTTCTGTGATGGGGATATGAACCCAGAGCTGGTGAGAGTAAACAGCAGGACCACCAAACCTCGCCTGGTACCACGGAGGATTTACCTGAAATCGATGCTGAAATACACAGAAGAGTAAATAAAACTAAAGGTGGGGAGGGAAGGTTCTGAATAGAGGGGAGGTCAGATGTCATGAATTTGAGATAAGAGAAGATGTTGCGCCCCCAGAGATAAGAGAAGATGCTGCACCTTCAGAATTACGAAGAGTCCTGCATGCCTAGAGCATCCTCTGTATATGGAGCCTCAGGAGGGAGGTTAAGAAGTATGTGGAACAGTGGAGGATTGAACGTGAGAAGTGATATGCTATTGATCTCTGTTTTAGAAAGATCATTCTGGAGACTTCTTAAATTAACGATGTATTGGTCTAAGCTCCAGGCAGGGTTTGCCAAGTCTGGCTGAGCTATGAGATTCATTCAGGGAGCTCATACTAAGTTCAGGTTCCTGACCCCATGTCTTCTAAACCTGAGTCTAGAGATGCGTCTTTTGAACATGTTCCCAGGTAATTCAGGTGACACTGTATGAACTGAAGTTGACTTAACGGTGGCCCCGGAATTATATGTCTGTGTCCTGAACACCTGGCTTATGAATGTTACCTTATTTGGAGAAAGAGTCATTGCACCTTACCCTGGATTGTATGCGTGGGCCCTAAATGCGACTACATATATCCTGAAAGATAGGAGATCAGGAGAGGGTAATGTGACCTTGAAGGCAGAGATGGAAGCGCTATGACCACAAGACAAGGAACGCCTGGGCCACCTGCAACAGAAACAAACTGTGCCCTTGAGCATACAGATTGCCTCAGGTCCTGTCGACTTCTTGATTTTACACTTCTGGTCTCTGGAGCTCTAAGTGAATACACATGGGGTGTTATGAACCACCTAGCTTGTGGTCATTTATTACAGCAGGCCTGGGAAATGGATACTTCAACCAACAGCAATTTCACGTTTTATTTTCTTAGTTTCATGAAGAAGGGGAAAACGGTGGCACAGACTGAGGCAAAAGCTAATAAATTGTTAGATGGAGTTTGTTGAGAGAGAACATAGCAAACTGCATTGCAGTAAAAGAACTTTTCAATCTGAGCTGCAGTGTAACCCTGACCTAGGCTGAGCTTTGAACACAGCATTCCTCTCCCTTCCCCTTTGTCCTGCACCTCGTTCCTATGTTCTCTGCTTTTGCTCACTGGTGCTGGAAGTGGCTATGAGGTGGGCAACCTTAAACACAAACAGACCTATTTCCATCTCGTCGGAAGCCACACTCACCAACGCGCAAGGGAAAACTCCCAGTCACTGACTGTATGAAAACACAGGCCTCGAAGACTCAGTGGGCTGACTGGGCAGCTTCAACAGTGCTGCAACTTGACCCTCTCGCAGGTGCTAGGCAGGTCAGAATCCAGGTCACTGAGTCATCGGGGACCTTCTGGACGATCATCAGGGACTTTCTCTATTCATTATGTTAGGCTATAAAAAAAAGTTTCCTTAATGGGGTGTGTGTGTGTGTGTGTGTGTGTGTGTTTCTGTTTCTGTGTGTAGTTCTCTGGGTGTGTATCTGGGTGTGTCTGTGTCTGTGTGTGTGTGTCTGTGTATGTGTTTGTTTCTGTGTGTGTGTGATTTGTGTTCAGTTCCTTCCTAGGAGCCATCTATTTCAGAAGCACCTTTCATGATACTAAAGACATTTCCTGAGCATCTAGTATAGCCCCCTTGAAGGCAATGAAGACACAGAAGTAAATTACAGTCCATATCTGCCCTGAAAAATGTTCACAGCCTAGTGGAAAGAGACACAGTATCATGTTAAAGTTGAGGAAAACAACTTTGGATCCAGGAAAACCTCCATTCAAGTTCAGGGTCTGCCTTTCATTGACTGAGTGATTATTATTAGCAAGTTTCCTAAGCCCTGGAAGCTTTAGATCTGTAAAATGCAAATAATAATATCTTCTCTCAAGATTGTTGAAAGGATTTCATGAGTCGATATAGGCAGAACCTGTGATGTAGTGTCTGCTATATTCTAGGCACTAGTAAAAGAGATTTTGCTTTTAAGTTTCATTAGGTCCCATTTGTTTATTTTTGTTTTTATTTCCATTTCTCTAGGAGGTGGGTCAAAAAGGCTCTTGCTGTGATTTATGTCATAGAGTGTTCTGCCTATGTTTTCCTCTAAGAGTTTGATAGTGTCTGGCCTTACATTTAGGTCTTTAATCCATTTTGAGCTTATTTTTGTGTATGGTGTTAGGGAGTGTTCTAATCTCATACTTTTACATGTACCTGTCCAGTTTTCCCAGCACCACTTATTGAAGAGGCTGTCCTTTCTCCACTGTACCTTCCTGCCTCCTTTATCAAAGATAAGGTGACCATATGTGCGTGGGTTTATCTCTGGGCTTTCTATCCTGTTCCATTGATCTATATTTCTGTTTTTGTGCCAGTACCATACTGTCTTGATTACTGTAGCTTTGTAGTATAGTCTGAAGTCAGGGAGCCTGATTCCTCAGCTCCGTTTTTCGTTCTCAAGATTGCTTTGGCTATTCGGGGTCTTTTGTGTTTCCATACAAATTGTGAAATTTTTTGTTCTAGTTCTGTGAAAAATGCCAGTGGTAGTTTGAAAGGAAACCATAAACAAGACCAAAAGATAACCCTCAGAATGGGAGAAAATATTTGCAAATGAAGCAACTGACAAAGGATTAATCTCCAAAATTTACAAGCTGCTCATGCAGCTCAATAACAAAAAACCAAACAACCCAATCCAAAAATGGGCAGAAGACCTAAATAGATATTTCTCCAAAGAAGATATACAGATTGCCAACAAACACATGAAAGAATGCTCAACATCATTAATCATTAGAGAAATGCAAATCAAAACTACAATGAGATATCATCTCACACTGGTCAGAATGGCCATCATCAAAAAATCTAGAAACAATAAATGCTGGAGAGGGTGTGGAGAAAAGGGAACACTCTTGCACTGCTGGTGGGAATGTGACTTGGTACAGCCACTATGGAGAGCAGTGTGGAGGTTCCTTAAAAAACTACAAATAGAACTACCATATGACCCAGCAATCCCACCACTGGGCATATACCCTGAGAAAACCATAATTCAAAAAGAGTCATGTACCAAAATGTTCATTGCAGCTCTATTTACAATAGCCAGGACATGGAAGCAATCCAAGTGTCCATCGACAGATGAATGGATAAAGAAGATGTGGCACATATATACAATGGAATATTCCTCAGCCATAAAAAGAAACGAAATTGAGTTATTTGTAGTGAGTTGGATGGACCTAGAGTCTGTCATACAGAGTGAAGTAAGTCAGAAAGAGAAAGACAAATACCGTATGCTAACACATATATATGGAATCTAAGAAAAAAAAATGTCATGAAGAACCTAGGGGTAAGACGAGAATAGAGACACAGACCCACCAGAGAATGGAGTTGAGGATATGGGGAGGGGGAAGGGTAAGCTGGGACAAAGTGAGGGAGTGGCATGGACATATGTACATTACCAAACGTAAGGTAGACAGCTAGTGGGAAGCAGCCGCATAGCACAGGGAGATCACCTCGGTGCTCTGTGACCACCTAGAGGGGCGGGATAGGGAGGGTGGGAGGGAGGGAGACGCAAGAGGGAAGAGATATGGGAACATATGTATATGCATAGCTGATTCACTTTGTTATACAGCAGAAACTAACGCACCACTGTAAAGCAACCACACTCCCATAAAGATGTAAGAAAAGAGATTTTCCTATTATTTTATTTGTGCTGTAATAGAAGTGAGCAGATGATTCAGTAAACGCAACAAGAAAGAAGGAAGTAAGCGTGGCAGAGTCAGGAGAAAGCTTTCCAGAGTCATCAAGAATCAGGAAGCTGCCAAAACCTCTGGGGCATGGGGTCTAAGCAGGAAGAAGGGTTGAGTCTGGGAGGTAGAGTCATCAAAAATCCTGGCTGCCCTGTTAACCTTGACCATGCCGTTGATGGGAGAAAAAAAAAAATGACATGGTTTTATAGTTAATGTTAATTGAGAATTAACATTGTATTCCTCTAATTTCATACTCCGGAAACAGAAACTGCTTATTCAAATGGAGTAGTGTTTGGGACTTCCCTGGCAGTCCAGTGGTTAAGACTCTGTGCTTCCACTGCAGGGGTTGAGGGTTCGATCCCTGGCTGGGGAACTAAGACCCCGCGTGCCACGCGGTTCAGCCAAAGACAAAACAAACAAACAAAAGAAACCCATAAAGAACAAATGGAGTAGTGCTTGGCCTCATAAAAACACAGTGAACACGAATCACACAATTGAAGTATTAAGGTATTATTCCTCATTTTAAGAAGGAGCCGTTACACTTAAGAAAAGTTCCTGAAAACTATTTCTATCTTGTTTAGGGTGAAAGCATGAATAAAAGAATAAATGAAACACATTAAACATTTTTTTAAACCCAGCTTTTAAAGAACACTCCCCTGATGAATTCCACATGTCTTACTTTTTGCTTAAAAAAAATACCATAGTATCACATTTTCTGAATGGCATAGACGCATCATCACGCACGTGGGTTACTCAGTGGTGCCATCGGTGGCCCCAGTCTCAGCCATTTTCCCCCATGAAGTGTCCCTGACAACACAGCTCTTACACTGGCCACATCTGCTCTTGTTTTGATCTAATTTTCCTCTTTCTTTAGCTCCACTAATTGTGCTCCTGCTGAGACTAACCAGGGCTCAAAAAGTGTTTGATCTCGTCTAATCTTAAGGTGCATAACAGTGTTGGGAAGTAAGCTCCATTGTCCTCATTTTAAAGAACAGAAATCAACTCCGACATGACTCAACCAAGTACACACAGCTAAGAAATGGCAGATCAAATCTCCGTCTATTTGACTCAGAAATCCAATCTTTCCACACCAAAGCCTCTTCCACTTGTTCATTCATTTATTCACTGAACAAATATTTATTGGGTCCAACTGGTGGGCACCAGGCTGGATGCTGTTGCTTACCTTTTGTAGGTCTTCTTGCATCTTTCACATATTTTGGTTCTCATTTACCCCCTGAGATTTAGCAGATTGTCTACTCTTTCAGATTCCTGAACTTGGATATTGGAGATCCACCATCGTTCTCTTCAACAGCATCTCCTCTAACTTGGTTTCCAGTTACCACCCAATCCTGGTATCTTTTCTCTGAATAATCCATTCATCGTGCCCCTACAGAGTGCAGTGCTCAGATTCACATGCACTCATCCAAAATTTAATTGACCAGTGCAGACCTAAGCAACCTGTTGCTGCCTCACTCTGGGCTATCTATCCCTAATTCAGGCCAAGAGGACTCCAGGAAGATGGACTTTTAGTCTAAAGCAGCCTCATCCTCCTGTCTTCAGTTACCTCCCTGACATTCATGAGGCCCCACAGATAGAATGAGAATGAGGCATACCAACACAGAGAAGACTCATGAGATGTGAAAATCATCCCCGGCCTCGGAACCCACAGACCTCTGAATGTTTTTTTCCATCAGCTCAATTCACTGAGCTGCAGATTCCACGGTCTACTGTTTTATTAGAACTTTCTCCAAACACTTCAGTAAATCTCAATGTACTGCTCTTCTGAAAAGCCCAAATGCTCATGGCAGAGATATTTAATCACGGCGCACCACGTTTTCAAATGAGATGAGGCAAGTGAAAGTAAGTATTCCAGAATTCATGGTGGGCACCCTTTCAGAAAACGTTTTTATTAAGAATTTGATGAAGAGTCTAATCATACTGCACACACAGATGACTCAGAATAGAAGATGCACAGGAGGAAAAAGTTCAGAATACTTTCAGAGGCCTTTCCCCATCTAGAATGAGATGGCCTAGAAATCGGAATGAAAAGGCAGGTTGTGGACTCTCAGTTGTTGCCTTCAAAAAGGAATACTTTTTGAGGAGCCCGAATTCACTGAACACTGGGTCTGTTCAGCCAATTACTTTCCTAGTAGAAGAGACAGACTGGTACACCACAGGCAGTGGGCAGGCCAGCCTGGAATGGACTCCAGGCTCTGCCATGCACAGACTGAGCTCATGCAAAAGATTGAGCCTCGCTGAGCCTAAGTTTCTAGTCTTGCAGTTGTGAGGATTAAGTCAGGCAATGCCTGAAAAATTCCAGCTTCATAGCGGTTGCTCCCTAAAGGACAGCTGCTTGTAGGTTCAACATTAACCAAATTATCTAGGCAGAAAATCACTTTCCACTTTTAAAGAAAAATAGGCAACTAAATTTTCGCTAAATGCTGGGCTAGGAGACCACCCACATTAGTGGAGCCATACCTCTGTGTGCCAGATGCTAGGCTTATGCATTTAATCTTCACACTTTCTGTAGTGGGTTAAATGGTGAGTCCCTAAAAATATATGCTCATATGTAAATCCCAGAACCTATGAATGCTACCTTATTTGGAGAAAGAGTCTTTGCAGAAGTAATTTAGTTAAGGATCTTGAGATGAGGAAATCATCCTGGATTATCTGGTGCATCTTAAAGCCAATGAAAATGTCCTTACAACACACACACAGAGGAAAAGGTGATGTGAAGATGGAGGTGCAGATTGGAGTGGTGTGGCCACAAGCCCAGGAATGCCAGGAAAGCCATCAGAAGCTGAAAGATACAGGAAATAGCTTCTCCACCTAGAGTTCCCAGAGAGAGACTGTCCCCGCTGAAGTTCAGACTTTTGAATAAGTTTTTGTTTGTTTGTGTTAAGCCACCAAATTGGTGATGATTTATTATAGCAGATTAAGAAAATTAATAAACCATCCTTGCTCTGTGGGCATTTTTGAGCAAGAAATCTCAGAAAAGTCAAGTAACTAACCTAAGTTCAGACAGGCGTAGTGAAGCTATGATGCAAATTTAGGTCTCCCTCCCATGAGGACACACAAATGCTTGTTTGTTTGCTTCTCCTACTCAGTGATCAAGTCATCCATGATGCCTGTTGGATTTGGAATGAGTTCTTGTCATTCAAGAATGTTAGAAGGGTTATAATGAACATCTATCTCACCAACTCCCATCCAACGTAATCCAATCTCTCGAATAAATCCAGTAACAAAGATGATATCCTAACTCGGCATTAGAATCAATAGATACAGGGCTTCCCTGGTGGCACAGTGGTTAAGAATCCGCCTGCCAATGCAGGGAACGTGGGTTCGAGCCCTGGTCCAGGAAGATCCCACATGCCGCAGAGCAACTAAGCCCGTGTGCCACAACTACTGAGCCTGTGCTCTAGAGCCTGCGAGCCACAACTGCTGAGCCCTCGTGCCACAACTACTGAAGCCCACATGCCTAGAGCCTGTGCTCCGCAACAAGAGAAGCCACCGCAATGAGAAGCCCGTGCACTGCAACGAAGAGTAGCTCCTGCTCGCCGCAACTAGAGAAAGCTCTCGTGCAGCAACGAAGACCCAAAGCAGCCAAAAATAAAAATAAATTAAATAAATTTGAAAAAAGAATTAGTAGATTCAAACATACATAGGGAGCTATTTGGAAGAGCATTGGGATTGTCCATCTCTAGTTCTAGTCCAGAGTAACAAATAAAAGAAAAAGCTATGTAATAAGGGAATGTAGAATAATCAAACAGACACTGAACTGGGAACCAGAAGATTTGGGAGTTGCCAGATGGGTCAAATTCCTATGTGATCCAGAGAAAATCATTAGCTTTCTTCTGGACTCCATTTTCTTCACCAGAAAATGTTGCGGCTAGGATCCATTATTTCTAGAAGCTCTTCCAACAAGATTCCCAAGAACTACCTTTAGGAACATTTCTTGCATATACCTGGAGCCCAAATTTTGCACCAAGTTGTAGCTCGTTTCTGTGGATACCTTGCCAAAAGTCACTGGCTCATACAAAGTCCAAACAAAACTTTAAAAATACTATTCAACAAAAAATTTAACTAGATACAAAATCTTGGTCAATCTTGAACCTGAGCAATCAAGGAGATATTAGTTTTCGAAATATCAGTTTGTCCTCTACTATAAGCAAGTTCTTCCTGTATAGATCATCCCTGACATTTGTCATCGCTTTGTAGCTAACGAAGTGCTGTCATACACACATAGCCACAGGTCAAGGTCACACTGCTGGTAGAGGTCAGAGGCAGGATGGAGCCCAAGCCATCCAGGAGACAAAGCTTCTCTTCTTTCCACAGTATTCAGGGCCTGCTGATGACCCATGGACCTAAAACGACATTATCACCCCATCCATGGTTTGATTGCCTGACTTTAGAGAAGAGACTCACAACCTTGCAGTCAATATCTATCATTTAATAAGTGAAGATTTGTCTTTGAAGACGATAGCTTTATTTTATTTTCCCAGCACTTGGGACATGGGTGACACTCATAGAATTTTAATGAACAAATGAAAGATAAAATCATTTCATTAATTTGGGAGTTGAAGTCCAAGGAGAGAAAGCCACTTGACCAGAATCTCCCTGTCAATACTGCCAGGGCAGAATTCATTTCTAGATGAACCAAATCTCTCTTTTTTAAGTTTTCTTCAGTTATGTTAAATGGCATGAAATAGATCTTGTACAAGTACCTGGACAACGTAAAATTATTAAATTTTATAATATAAATTAAAGATGTGTGGCAGAAACTCAAAATCACTGTACCTGTATTCTCGGAAGAAGACAATGGGGTATGACAGAAGACTGTATTTGCATAAGCTGGAAGGTTTCCTCAAAATATACTTGTGCCGTGCTGTGATGCTGGGTCCACAGTGGAACGTGTGGAATCTCTCTGTTGTGCTCACTACTTCCTCTCTGTTACAGGTTGCAGGCTCATCTCCTTACGTTTTTGTTTCCTTCAGCATAACTACTCCAGTTATGCAATTGTTCCCTTCATGGTAAGACCTCAGAGGTCGCTCACTATAGCATGATGCCAAGACAAGGGCATCTTGTGCAAATCAGACAGAGGCAAAGAGCAGACACAAGCCACTCCTTCTGCATGATGTTTGCCATGCCTGCTTCTCATCCCAGCTCAGGACGCTAGCACTGAGAATTTTAAGAGCATGGGGAATAAAATGTATCCTGGTAACAGCTAGGGAAGGAATTCTGGCTGCTGTATCTCTCAGAGGAACATCAGAGTGGGAGAAGAGGTGATCCTTTTGTGGCATCTGGAACTCACCCCACAGGGAGCTGAAATATCTGGGGGCTGGGGTGAAAGAGAAAATGGGGTTCATGGAGTTCACCAGCTATGCTTAGCCTGACCATCTTGTCCAGAAACAATGACAGCATTCCAGGGGTGAATAGGTCCCCAGGGGCCAGTTTAATACCTTCATTTCCTCTGCCAAGAGAGGAGGATGGTAACACCTAAGGTCACCCAGTGAATTTGTGGCAGATTTCAGTCCAGTCTCATTTGTCCAGAGTGCTCAAGATTGATTCAAACCTGCCAAAATGAAGCCAATAACAGGGCATTGGCACTAGAGAGTCAAGTATTCAATGCTTTCTATTTCCTTCCATCTTTAACAAACTTGGCAAATTGCAGGCACATACTATGTAGATTCATGTCTGCATGGTCTACCATGTTGATTTTTTTCTTTTCTGGCTGAGTTGGGTATTCGGTGCTGTGCACAGGCTTTCTCTAGTTGCAGTGAGTGGGGGCTACTCTTTGTTGTAGTGCACAGGCTTCTTATTGAGGTGGCTTCTCTGGTTGCAGAGCACGGGCTCTAGGTGCGTGGGCTTCAGTAGTTGTGGCACGCGGGCTCAGTAGTTGTGGCGCATGGGCTTAGTTGCTCCGCAGCATGTGGGATCTTCCCAGACCAGGGATTGAACCCACATCCCCTGCATTGTCAGGTGGATTCTTAACCACTGTGCCACCAGGGAAGTCTCTACCGTGTTGATTTAAAAAAAATAAAGAAAAGAAAAGAGGATGCCAAGGCTTCCTTGGTGGTGCAGTGGTTAAGAATCCACCTGCCAATGCAGGGGACATGGGTCTGAGCCCTGGTTGGGGAAGATCCCACATGCTGTGGAGCAACTAAGCTTGTGAGCCACAACTACCGAGCCTGCATGCTGCAACTACTGAAGCCCACACACCTAGAGCCCGAGCTCTGCAACAAGAGAAGCCACCGCAATGAGAAGCCTGCACGCACAGCTAGAGAAAGCCTGCTCGCAGCAACAAAAACGCAACACAGCCAAAAATAAATAAATAAAATAAATAAATTTTTAAATAAATAAAAAGAAAAGAGGATGCCAGTACACATGAGCCATGTGAAGTCTCCATACCTGTCTGTTTACTCCATTCTGCCATCTTCTATCTTCCTTACTCCTGACCTCATCTCATTTTCCACCTCGCTCCCCCAATGGCTTTTCTGGTTTAGCCATACTGTCCATTTCTCTTCCTTTGGATCTTGACGTCCACCAACTCTGATCCCATTAGTTCAATTTTTTTTTTATTATCCAGACCCCAGAAACCCCTGGACTTACTGAACGAAGTCAGCAACCCTGATCTGGCAGGGCTGTATTAAATTGGAGTCATTTTACTGATTCAAAGACTCATAAAAGAGAATCAAAACAGTAACCAAGAAATTCAGTTTCTAGCCTCACTGATTTCTTTGGTAACCCTTCTAGCTTGATCTACATTTTCTTCATCTCTTAAAGGAGGTGGTGAAACTAGAATTCTGGCTTCAGTACTGTATGAGTTTATAAGTTGGAGGAGATCAGACATGTAAAGAGAGAGGCTTTTCTGAATTAATGATGTCTCCTGTCAAACCCATCATGAAGAAATTCACACCCTGGAGGCGAATTATTCAGCTAAGCAAATGCTATGTAAACATGAGAAATGGCACTGATTTTCTTAACGTCACAGACCATAAACTAATTTATAAAAAATGAAAAAAGAATTATCTTAGTCCATTGGGAGCCATTTCTCTTGTGATTTTTTTTTTTTTCTTCCTCTGGAGTATCCCAGACTGGAATATTCTGGAGAACTTTTGAAGAAGCTGATTCTGCCAGTAGAAGAATGCACGAAGTAGAACATTGTTCTGGACTCTCAATCCCATTTGATGCCTACTTCTCCAAGCCTCAAACTTTCTCTGGATTATCTTTTCTTGTTTATCCATCTTCTATATCTCGAAGTAAGAGACAGCACTCTTTCTGTCTGAAAGAAATCTGGCCTCTTAACCCTGGATCCCACACAGTCATTAAGTACCCATCTTCCAATATCTTCCTTTTAACTGACTCCTCTTGAATCCTCCCTCCCTCATTGTAAGAAACCCCAGACAATCTCTTCAGCTTGCAGTAGAAGAACTCCCTACTTTGTTCATTTACAAACACCTATAAAAAATCAGCCTCGTTCTTCTGCAGCAGGGACCTCCTGCCCCTGCATTGCATCTGACTCCTTTCATCTTTTCCCTGGATTCAGCACAACCTCTGGCCCATGACCCAGCCTGTAGACCTGCTCCCGTGCACCTCTTCTCCCTTCTCCGCAGCACAGCCAGTGTGAAATGTAGCTTCCTTGGATCCCTCCCTGCAGAACAGCTCCAGTGTTTCCTCATCATCTCCAAAAGCCTGCACTTCTTGGCCTCCATCATACGATTGGAAACTACCTAGTTGATTCTCCCACTGAATGCAGGTGCACCTCTGTGAATTCACACCTGCCTTTGCTACTTCAGGGAGAAAATGTCTGAGGAAGCTTCGTTAGCACCTCTCATGTGGCTTAATTAATGATGAGCACCTTTAGCTCACCTTTCACCAGCCTCTCTCCTCATGAAAAGGGAATGTCCAGGGCATCCTCGGGAGAGCACAGCAGACTCCAGCAGACCTTTCTAGCCAGCCTTTCTCCATCTCCAACCACATACCAAAAATGTCCTTCCAAGGCTTGGCAATAGGATCATTATTTTTACTTCCTTCTCATTCTTTACTTAATGTTTAATTTCTCTGTAACTCCTCTCTTTAATGTCAATCATACTAGAAATAGTGATAATAGTAAAAACTACTATTAATATTTGTATTGCACATTTTGTATCACATTCATACACTGGACATTCTAAATTAAACTTTTCATTTGAGATAATAGTAAATTCACATGCAGTTATAAGAAATGATTCAGCGAGATCTCATGTATCAATACTTTTACCTCCGTACCTCCAGAGATTTACAATTTTGAAATGGTATTACAATACCAGGATATTAACACTGATACAGAACATTTCCATCACCACGAGGATCCCTCCTATTGCCCCTTTATAGTCACACCCACATTCCACCCATCTCCTCCTTGATCCCCGTCCCACTAATCTGTTCTCTAATTCTAAAATGTCATTTCAAGAATCTTGTATGAATGGAATCATACAATACATAACCTTTGGAATTGGCTTTTTTTTTCTTTTTTACTCTACACAATTCGCTATAGATTCATCCAAGTTGTTGTATTTGTCAGTAGTTCTTTTTATTGCTGACTAGTATACTTTGGCATGCATGTACCACAGTTTGTATAATCATTCACCTATTGAAGGACATCTGAGTTATTTTCAGTTTTTAGCTATTAAAAATGAAGCTGCTATGAACATTCACAAGTTTTGTGTGAACTTAAATTTTCATTTCTCTGAGAGAAATGCCTAGTGAACAATCGCGGGGTCCTATGATAGTTGCATGTTTAATTTTTTAAGGAACCACCAAACTGTTTTTCAGAGCAGTTACACCATATTACATTCCCCCTAGCAATGTATGACTTACCCAGTTTCTCTATAACCTCACCAGCATTTGGTGTTATCAGGTACTTAAGGGTACATTCAGCTTAAGAGGGTACTGGAAGGTCTAGCCACAGCAATAAGTCAAGAAGAAGAAATAAAAGGCACACAAATTGGAAACGAAAAATTAAAACTCTCTATTTGCAGATGACATGATTTTCTATGTAGAAAACCCCAAGGAATCTAAAAATCAAAAAAATTCTAGAACTAATAAGTGATTTCAGCAAGGTCACAGGATACAAGATCAACAATAAAAGAAAATTATATATACTAACAATGAAAATGTGGTAAACGGTTTGTAAATACTATATCATTTAGAATTCGTCCAAAGGAAGTAGAATATTTAAGTATGTACTTAAAACAATACAGGATCTGTATGCTGAAAATCATAAATTGGTGATTAAAGAAATCAAAGAAGACCCAAATAAATGTTGGAACAGTCAACTTAATAAAAATGCCGATTTTCCAAAAATTGATCTATAAGTTTAATACAATTCCTATAAAAATTCCAGCAAGGTTTTTGTAGACATAGATAAACTTACTCTAAAATTTACATGTAAAGGCATAAGCCCTGGAATAGTTAAAGCAATCTTGAACAAGACCAATAAAGTACAGGAATCACTCTTTTCAATTGTCGGGCTTACTATAGAGCTACAATAATCAAGACGGTACAGTATTAGTGACATAGATCAATGAAACAGAACAGAGAACCCAGAAATAGACTCACGTGAATAGAATCGGCTGATTTTTTGACAAAGGTCTGAAAACAAGTTAATGAAGGAGGGATAGGTTTTCAATAAATAAATGGTGCTGAAACAATAGGACATCCATAGGCAGTAAGCAAATGAATGAATGAAACTTGATCTAATCTAGCTTAAGGCACTGAGCTCCTTAAAGACAGAAATAATTTCTGATTAATCTCTGGGACCTAGCACAGTGCCTGGGACATGCAAACACTCTGTGGATAGTGAATAAATGAATGATTTGTGAATGAGTATGTAAAGTAGCACATAAGTGGCCCAGATATGCATCTGAGGCTCTCTCGAGGAAGAAGCGTCTGCACTGAAATTTCAGAGCTGCATGGGATTTGTCTTGAGATGAACTCTAAGAGAGGAAATCTGTTCAGCGGAAAGAACACTGACATCAGATAACTTTGGAGAAAGCTCAGATCTGAGTTTGAGCCCCAGCTTAGCAAGGTACTTAGCAAGGTTCTTCACTTTGGAACAGTGACTTACTAGACCTCAAAATCTTCATCTATAAAGTGTGAAAGAAAACATTTACCTGAAAGGTTATACAAGGATTCATGTTCGTATGAAGCACTAACAGAGCGCCCAGATGAAATAGAGAATCAAAAAAAGTATCTCTTATGCTTTCAGTGATCTTAAAAATTGTTAAACCAGGATCTATCTTTATAAAACAAATGTGAATTATTGAAAAAATTAGTAGTAAGTTGAAGTAGTTTTATATTTGGTTTTATCTAAGCAGTTTTTCTGCTCTTAGTCAAAAATGCCCCCAGTAAAAATTCTCAATTCACAGCCAGAGTCATGTCCATTATCACTTGGATTTCTCTAAATAATTCCTACTTGAGGAATCTCAGCCAACAGCCAGTAACATGTGGATGAGTGATACTCTTCACTTCTCCCAGGCCAACTCAGTTTCGAACTATTTAAATGAAAGTATCTCCTTTCTAAATAAGTTTTGCTAGCTGGCTGCTTGAGAGTAAACTATCTTTAAGAAAAGTTTTCAGTGGTCAGCTCCAGGAGAGCTGGAGATAAAGCAAGGTCTCAACACTGCTGCTCTTTTGGTTTCATTTGAAGTATTTTCTTCTGAGCTTTGATTTAAAGTCTGTGCCCTAGACAGAATACTACTCCAGAGAGGGGATGAAATGAAAGAGGAAGAAGGGAAAATTCAGAGAAGATCTGAAAACAAGATGTTCAATATCACAGCCTCACCATGCCTGAACTTGACTTTTTGGAGTGGACATTGGCCTCCAAAGTTGTAGACCCAAAGCAGCAGATGGTAGAGGAAAGGTCATCTGACTGAGAATTAGGACCCCTGCATGAGCCTCGCCAGCAAACTTTTCTTCTAGGGAGTCTCAGGCTTCTACCCATAAAAGACATGGCTGCACAAAGGAAGCTCTAAAATTGCTTCAAAATCTATATTTCTCTGAATTTTTAACTACCATGAAATCATCTCTGTCTTTCCTTCTAGCCATGTGGTCAGGCACCAACTCTCCAGCGCTGAGTGAAGTCACATATAGTTTCAAAGAAAACCTGGTAAATCCTAATGTTCAGAGATGAAAGGAAGAAAATGAGCATTGAATTCCTTTGTCATTAAAATTCCTTCCTAGACGACTGAGTTCCTGTGGATTTGAATGAATTATCTAAGAATCAGTGTTAACGCTTAATTGGAAGACAGAGGAAACCACAAAGAGCCTGACAAGAGAGGGCAGACGAAATAGAAATGTCTCTAGGCATTGAAAAGTTTGACAGGCAAGAATAGTTTGTGATTCCAAAGGCAGCTCTTGGAGAACATGAGTCAGCAGGAGATAACTAAAAAAAGTTAAATAATTAAGCTTACATAATAGCTATCTGATTGACTATCTAGATGTGGATTTAATTAACATTTTTAACCTCTCTTTGTCAGTAACTATATATTATTCAACTTAAAAGTGGAGAAGTTTCATTATTACCAAAAATCATTCATCTACAGTGTCTGGGAATTTATTTCCAAATTTAGCAAAGAAGCTACTGTCCTTCCAACTCCTTTCCTTCCCCTCCCTTACACACAAAAACCTTACAGTTAGTTTTCTGAGAGAAGAAGAAATTGAGAACATGGTTGCTCCTTTCATCATTTTCAGTAGGTAAATTGCAATGTAAATGATATCACGAACTGAATTCATGGGCAGATTTACTGGATGGAGGCCCTTTCCTGTACAGTGTGGGAGGTGGAGTTTGCAAAGTTTAAGCAGATCTAGTCTCCTTGAGGCAGGAGATAGATGGGCCCCAGGCTGAACAGTTTCTGCCCTGTGGACAGAAACTCCATAATAGCGGAAACTCCATAAAAACAGGATGATGGAGGAGGCTGGGCCCTTCCCAGATCAGAGATAAAAGATCACATAGTCCTCATTCTCGAAGTCAAGGAGACCTCCCTGACAACACATGCGCAGAAAGGCTCCTTGGAGGTCAAAAAGGGAGGGGGCGCCACCCCACAGTAAGTGATGTCAACTACCCATAGGCCTCTTTGTTAGAATCCATCTTGGCTAAGAGATGTGCAACGCACACATGGGAGGACCCTGAGATATACCAAATACGGACTCAGAACCAGGCAAAGCAAGATGATTGGTCAAAGGAAACCTAGAACAAATGCCCCATAAAAGTGATTCAACATACCACGGGGGCGCGACTCTGTCTCTGAGCCCACCCGTGTTTCTATCCACACGTACTGTAAGATTTTTCCTCCTAATAAACCCTTTACTTGCTTTACCACTTTCCACCTCTATGTGGAAATTCATTTCTACACAGCTGATGGGCCAGGGCCTTGTCACTGGCCCCTGGTCCCTGATGGTCTAGTGACTAGGATTCAGTGCTCTCACTGCCGCTGCCCTACCTCAATCTCTGGCCGGAACCGAAATCCTGCTTCAAGCCGCTGCAGGCCAAGGCCTCCCGAGATCACCCCCATCTTTGAGGATCTCCCAGCAATGGATAAGGCAGATCAATAAATAAGTACCATTGGTGGTAAAGGAAGTAAAATGTACGCCAAGGAGGACAGAAAAATTTTCCCCAGGTTGGGGCCGAGCAGTCAGGGAGGAAGGTAGGGAGGAGACACTGGGGTTGATGCTGGAAGCTCGGCCTCTTTGCACCGGCGCTGAATTGAATCTCAGAGACAGAGTTTTGGGTGAAGTAGAAAAGAATAGCTTTATTGCCTTGCCAGGCAAAGGGGGACACAGTGGGCTCATGCCCCTCAAAACTGTGTGTCCCATCCCCAGAGGTTTGGTTAGGAATTTTATAGCAATGGTTCAAGGGCAGGGCTGCTGAAAAGGATTAGGTTGTGTACAGGGCCTGCATTCCTTTACTGTGGTCTCAGGTAGCGAGCTTCTCTGGCTCCTTTATTCTGGCCTCAGGTGGGCTGCTCTGGAATGAGGAATGCTAACATCTTCTATTTGTTGGAGGTTTTAGTTCTGTAAAGAGCTCAGACATACTGTTCTGTACATCCTTTGAGGCGGAACCAGGACCTGCCCCAAGGCTGCAATATTATTTCTGGGCTACTTCTCCCTCGTCTCTGCATCCCCTCTCTTCCCTGATTAGCAATTGTTTGAAAGGCTTCCATGCCCCGGAGCACCACAGGGTCCTGCTCTGTTTCAGGGTTGGGTTTTGAGGACCCTGCAGAAAGGGAACCGTGCAGCATAACAGAAGTATAAATCTACACTAGTCCAAAGTTAACTCCAAATCCTGCCCCGGTATATAATTTTAATTTACAAACTACTTTAGAAAAGGTGACTATGAGCAAAAAAATTGTCAGGAGGCAAATAAAATATAAACCTAAATTATAATGAAGTAAGATCGAAAGTTCTAAAAGCCATCTACATGAAGTGGGACCAGGCGTGCAGGATATTAACCCTGACTTGGCTCTTGAGGGATGGATAGAATTTTAAAGTGAGAAAAAGCAGAGTTTGGAGGGAGATGCTAAAAGTTTAGTTTTCCTTAGGCCAGAGTGTGGGAAGAGATAAGCTAAGCCTGAGGGCAGAAGACCTTGAATTCTAAGCCAAAGAAGTGAATTTTACTTGCTGAATTTTTACAGTGCTACATCAAGCATGTATGTACCAAGTAAATCAGTATGCCCAAATATGAAGATGTGTTTTTATTTTCCTTATCTTATTCCAAGGAGCCCATAATATGACCTTCAGATCTAATGCTATCCGTTTAGGTAGGCAGACATACTTCCTAGCTTCTGCCTATGCTTTTTCTCAGCATAATTGCTAATACTGGCCCCTTTTCCTCTCAGAATTGTCCTGGGTTGAATGATAAATTACTTGGACATCCAACTTACATGCTACAATTACCCTTTCCTCAACTGGAAGATGTAACCATGCTCCCTTAGGTCTTTGGCCAGTAGAAATTTGCAACTCTATGTTCTCCCTTTGCTTTCTTCCAGGTTAGACTGGTTTGTCTTGAGGCCAGCCCCGCTCCCTTCTCTCCTTCAGATTTGATGTCTGACAGGCTTTTACCCTTTGGGCTTTAGCCCCAGTTGCTCTGGAAAAGGCTCCATTGATAGCCAAAGCTTACTCAGTGGGACCTCAGTCCTAGCTGTGCGTTGGTATTAGCTGTCCCAACTGGCAGACCGAACACTCTCCAGGCTAATCGCACACAAGGAAATTTTTCTATAAAGAAATTGATTTTTGACGGTTTTTATAAAACATTCATCCATTCAACCTAGTTGAATTCATTTTTATCTTACAGCTTTGTTTTTGGGTTTTCTTTTAATTTCAGATGAGGTCGTGATAGTCTTTACAAGGCACAGACCCTCTAAAAATCTCCGCTCTACTCTGTCCTACCCCATCCTCAGCACTCTTGATCTTGTGGGTCTACGGTGGGATCTGGGTTGGTCCTGATGTTCAATACTAAATGGGTAAAGAAAACAAAGTTATCAGTAAGGCCAAAGGAATACCAGGTGCCCCTGGGAAGAGCTGGCTCTTGGAAGGCGTTATTAAACTTGAGCAAGGCCAGGACAGGTGAAGTTTGATAGACTTGTAAATAAGGGCTGGTGTTCCAATTGGGGAATAGAGTGGAAGTACCACCTGCTTTGGGAATCAGGATTTCTCTAGAAAAGGATCCCATCTCCTACATTGGTCTCGCCATCTCTACTCCTGCAGGACCTGGAGAGTCCTGATCCTTAGCCTGTCCTTTCCTGCCTATGAGTCAATGCTTGACACTTTTCTCTTCTGTGGATTTTCCTAGGGAATGCGGCCCTGCCACCATAAATACTCTGTACTGTCACCACCCTTTGTCCCCTTTGACTTTGGTTTTGACTCACCCAACATCTCTTCTTTACCAAGGAAGATGAGGAGAGGAGACATTGTCATTAACCACATGACAATAATTTTAGTCTCTATACTAGACCCTTTACATCCCTAATAATATTTAATTCTCATAACAACCTCTAGAAGGTGAGATAAGAGACAGATAAGAGATATCTCTTATCTCGATAAGAGATATCTCTTATCTCGATAAGAGATAGCAATGATCTCTTATTTTAGAGAGAAAACCAAGGCTCCAAGTGTTTTTAAGAAATTGCTCAAAGAACAAGTAAGTATTAGTAAGAGTGGGATTCAAATGGCAGCTCTTTCTAATACAACATGCTGACCCCTAGTGCTGCCTCTGGAAGGTGCTATTGGAAACAAAGAAGTTAAATCATATTTGATTCCTGCCCTCCCAGGAGACGACAGTTCAGTGGGGCAGGCAAACACACATAAATCCACCTGAACTGGAGCAGGGTACCAGGAGAACAGATTGCATAACCTCTCAGAATTCAACTCAAACATCCCATTCCCTGAGAACCACTCGACAAAGATTCTAATCAGAAAACTATTATGGGGCTTCCCTGGTGGCGCAGTGATTGAGAGTCCGCCTGCCGATGCGGGGGACGAGGGTTCGCGCCCCGGTCCGGGAAGATCCCACATGCCGCGGAGCGGCTGGGCCCATGAGCCATGGCCGCTGAGCCTGCGCGTCCGGAGCCTGTGCTCCGCAACGGGAGAGGCCACAACAGTGAGAGGCCCGCGTACCGCAAAAAAGAAAAAGACTATTATGTGTCTTATGTTAAAGTGCCCTATACTCTAATCAGACCACACATTTTAGCATTTTAATGTTCTAGAAGAAAATGGTATTAAAGGTAATATTTCTAGAAGAAAAATGGTATTAAACATAATATTAACATGCTCAGTTTTCATTCACTATATATTTATTCCAAGAATAATCCTTGAGTGTTTATTAAGGTCTAGCCTCCTCCCTAAGTGTCAAGAGCATGAACGCCAACGCAATGTGAGTCCGGACCTCCAGGGTCTTAGAGTTGTGGTTGAATGACTTTGTAAGAGCACATTGCACAATTCTAACCAGCTGTAATCCTGTTTCTGGAGACCGTACATTTCTTAACTAGCTCACAGCAATTCCCACTTTGCCAGGCACATGGAGGGTGCACGGAGAATTCTGGCCAATTGGGAATAATGCTCCACTGCTAGGTTAATTCAGTGGCCATGCGGGAAGGAGGAAGGGGGAGATCACCCTGTTGTCTGGAACATAACCACCAGAAGAACTTTCTTTCTTTTTTTTTGGTATGTATTTGGGTATGAAATTGTGAGCCAAAGAACAGAATGATGAATTTCATCTGCTCTAGCCAGGCTCTCCCTGAATGAAGCATCATCCCTCACAACCCTCTTGCTGCTTCCCTAGGGATTTTCCTGGCTAATGTGTTGGAGTGTAACATAATTTTGCAGCTTTCCCAGCTCTTCCATCTCAGTATATATTCATATATATGTATATCGGCATATATATACATACATATATATCCATGAACACTAGCTGGAATAAGACAAAAAGGAATCCTACAATTTTTAAAGGAAAAATGACAGCTCGTGTTTACCTTTGTCCTCAGGAACACAAGTCTGGGTGAAGTGAATTTACTGTCAGTCTGGAAGCAGGGAAATCAGTGCCTGGTGGGTTGCCCCATGCGGTGGCCCTCTGACGAGGGAGACGCAGGGACAAGCCATCTTCTTGACGCCCTTGGCTGCGGGGGGAGAGGTGCCAGGCCCAGGAGAATCCCTAGACCCAGCTGTAGGTGGCACATCACAGGACTGGTTTTGGCCAGAGTTTCATAGTCTTGGTAGTGGCGTCTCCAGGGGAAGCCAGGCTCGTGCTGTGACAATCCAGGAGGGCTCATCCCATACCTCACCTTGCACTTTGCTTCTACACTGAACCATGAGCTTCCTGGAGTGGGACACCCCTCTTCAGGAGAATATCTGCCAGAAAGCAAGGCAACAGGTCTTCTCCAGAAAGTAAAAGAAACTATAAAGCCCAAGGAGACGATATTCTCTGAAACAGCGGAGAAGACAGCTGGTCCACAGCAGCCTTTCTTTTCTGTACTGGCTGCCGGAGCTGGTGCCGTAGACGGTGACACATAAAGATAAGTTTTCCTATCAAACTTTTCAAAAGTTTTTCACCAGTGTCCCTCCACCACAAAGGTGGCTAGAAGCATTTCAGAAAAAGGCAATCTCAGTAAGATTTTTGAAACAGAAGCGAAGCCAGGTACCCACACAGGGTAAGGAACTTACAGGTGGATACCTGCATTTGAATCCCAGTTTTGCTACCAAGCAACAAGCTGCTTTATATCTGAGAGCCTCACTGTCTTCGTCTATGGAATGGAAGTGACAATAATCCTACAGCCTTGCTCTGAGACAATGCCCTTGCTTGTGACTATTAAAAAGTTAATAAAAGTGCTGGCCACCAATTTGAATATTGTCTTTTCCACTCCAGCCTCCTTTTCTCCCAACTCTGCCCTCCCGCCAGAGGCTCATGTGATTCTGAGGGTGACCTTCAATCAGAGAAGGGCACTGGGGCTTTAGGTTACCGAGCACAGTCAAGACAAGTTGTTTTTGAGGTTTCAGTTTCTAAAATTTGGTAGAAAGAGACTCACCTTGGGGCCAATACAGTAGCCTCATTTTTGGTTTCCTTTTTGGTAAGCTCTTTGAGGGCGTAGGTAGCGTTTATCTTATTTACTGTTCCATTCCCAGCCCACCCCCAGTGCAGACTGATACTCAATAAATGATGGTTGATTAATATATGTATTTTGGGGGGAACCTCAAAGAGAGTGAAAGCATGACTTCTTGTACCAATAAGCTTGTTACTGAATCCACTTTATGTAAGACCCATGTTTCTTCAAGCTTTCTTTTTTTTTTTTAAATTAAAGTATAGTTGACTTACAATGTCTTGTTAGTTTCAGGTGTATAGCAAAGTGATTCAGTTATACCTATAAGGCTCTCTTTCTATAGTCAATATTTTCTCAACAAGAGTTTATTTTTACTAAGTTGAAGTTTCCACCCTACCCCTTCGTTTAAGTGAAGCTATTGAAAAAAACAAACAAAACAAAACAAAACACAAAGCAATGACAAAGCCCTAAGTGGGAAGGGTGTAACTAAGAATGCAGGTCCTGTTACTTGTTCTGGATTCAAGTCCTGACTCGACTAGTAAGTAGTTGGGTGACTTTGGGCAGGTTGATTCACTGCTCTGAGCTTTGGTTCCCTCCTCTACAAAATGAAAATAACAAAAAAAGGAAAGAATATAAATAATATAAAATGGTACCAACCATCTGGAGGGCAGTTAAGGATCACAGTGTGAAAGTTACTGTCAAGCTCTCCAAACAGTGTATGGTGTGTGGCTAATGCTCTCCAAACTGTTACTGTGAGCGCATCTCCTGAACATAGAAGACAAGCCACCTCAGTCCCCACGTGGTGGGAAGACGATGGGCCTTTGTCAGGCATGGAACCCTGGATCAGGACCTGCCAGGCTGCCTGCTTCTGATGGGCACAGGGCACGTGGTAGGTACTGCTTGTCGCAGTGATGTCCTTGGAGATCTTCAAAGTCAGCATGTCTGAATTGGAGCCCACAATCTTTCAGAGTCCCTATCTTGGTCAGTGACGTCATCGTCCTGTGGGTCACCCATGTCAGAAGCCCGGGACCCTTCCTGGCCTCCTCCCTCATGCTCTGAGCCACGTCATCATCAAGTTCTGTCGAATCGCCCTTCTTACAACGTCTAGAATCCAGCACCAGCTCTTAAGTCCATCTGCCTGGAAGGCTTCATAATCCGTCATGTTTCTGGCTAGTCCATCTCCAGAACTATGATCGGGTACCGTTAGAAAGCCAATCGTTCCCACACACAGCCATTCTAACAGACCAATACGATAATGCCCCACCCTTGCTCCAAATCCTTCCTTGACCCCTACCAGGTCCAGGAAAAAAGGTCACGTCCCTTATTCCAGTGTGTGAGCCTCCTATGCTCACAAACCTGCCAGACTTTCTCCTACTACACCCTCCTCCCGTCCTTTGTTCCAGCCACCAGAGGACACCACTGTGCTTGTCACTGACTGGGCACAGTCCTCTGCCTAGAACACCCTCTTTGGTCTTCCTAATAAAGTCCCCTTCCTTTATGAAAGATCGTTTGACTGTCACCTGCCCTGAGACCCTGACCCCCTCTCTCTCACCTTTGGTGTTGAGGAATACCTCCCTGTGCTCCCATAGCTCCCTGAGCTGCAGCCCTTATCACACAGCATGGTTATTGTGGATGGACTTTCAGCCTCCCCGGTTACACTGTGAATTACACAGTAATTGCCAGGATGAGGCATTGTTCATCTGGAGCCATGGCACCCGGGACAGGGCTTCGAACAAAGCAAATAATCATAAAATGCTTAATAAATGAATGAAAATGATTACTGAATTAATCAATTGCAAAGGTAAGGTTCTTTCCTCACAAAAAAATCAATATGAAGCAACTAGAGGACACATAGGAAACAGTCTGCCCATAGGATGCTATTAACCTAGGGAGCCCCGGGGGTGGCTCCCTTACCCCCTACAGGTCCTGGCACAAATGTCACCTTCTTAGTGAGGTGGCCACTGACCACTGAATTTAAACTCCCCTCACCCTGCCCCCACCATTCCCTTTCCTGCTGTGCTTTTCTCTAAAGCCCTATCATCTTGGAACATAGTATGTATTGAGTCTTTGTTTTGTTTCTTTTTTTTTACTAGGCTGTAAGCCTTTCAGAGGCAGGGATTTTGCTTACTTTGCCTTAGAACAGTGTCTGACATACCGTAGGTGCTCAGTGCATGTTATATTGAAAATGAATGAACGAATGTCAGTCATTCACTACTTGTGCTGTGACTGACAGGTTTGTTAGAAAAGGGAGTGATCACTTTAGCCTGAGTCTGATGACTCCTTTGAAGGTCAAGGTCCATTAAGCTGATTTTAATAGATTCCATTTATCAAAAAAGAATATCCTTCTTGATGATCTTATCTACTCATTATTAGTTTCAGAATAAACTGATGGAATGGTCAAATGCTATTAATATAAAATTAAAGCATTAAACTAGCAATAATAACGAAGAGAATCAATAACATAGCTAACACTTGTACAGCTTTTACTATGCGCTAGGCTCTGTCTCAAGCATACGACATATATTAGCTCACTTAATCGTCGCATTAACCCTGTGAGTCAGTATTATTATTTTCCCCCTTTAACAAATCTGAACACTGAGGTGCAGAGAGGTTAAGGAATTCACTCGAGGTTACAGAGCTGCAGTGTGGAGAATCCAGGGGTCATGGTAGAGCAGAGGAAATACAACAGGCAGGGCAAAGGGCTTGGGTTCAAGTTCTGCCTCTTAGTAACTGAGTCACATAAGCAAGTAACTTCATCTTCTAAACTCCAGTAACCTCAGCTGTAAGACGAGGAGGATAGGATCGTACACATTCACACAGTTGTTGAGAGGCTGACAATCATTGTATATGAAAGCGCTATCAAAACATGAGCTGCTGGGCTTCCCTGGTGGCGCAGCAGTTGAGAGTCCGCCTGCCGACGCAGGGGACACGGGTTCGTGCCCCGGTCTGGGAGGATCCCACATGCCGCGGAGCGGCTGGGCCCGTGAGCCATGGCCGCTGAGCCTGCGCGTCCGGAGCCTGTGTTCCGCAACGGGAGAGGCCACAACAGTGAGAGGCCCGCAAAAACATAAGCTACTGTTACTCACTGGGTAGCATTACAACAGTAATGTTTTCATCCCATTCAAGGTTAGGACACTATTATATTGTAATTCTTACATGATTGCCTCCATCTCATTCCAGGAAACAAACGTTGTTCTCATTGACCATTAATTCATACATTCTGGCCATGAGTTGTTTTCACTTGTCCCTCGTGTCCCAGAGCAGCCTCCATGCTAAGCTGAGGTTAAAATCTTCCTCTGGGAGGTAGAGGTGGTCTTCTCAGATGGCAGCCAGGACAAATGTTACAAGGTCTCTTCATTTTAACAGCAAGGGAGCCTGGTTAGTTGGCTTCAAAGGTGTGAATTCAAAGACCTCTGCCACGTGTTGAAGATCTTCTTCCTGTGTTAAAACAAGTTCTGCCTCGGGGTCTTTCCGCCTGTCTGTCCCTCTATTGGGAACGTTCTCCCCTTCTCTCTATGAAACAGTTAAATCTAACGGCTCATGCTGCTTCCTCAGAGAAGCGTTCCCAGGCCTCCAGGACAGAGCAGGTACCCATGCTCGCTGCCATCCCAAGCATCTCCAGGGGCACTGCCACAGCCCCAAAGCAGGCATCATTTGCATAAATAGTAAATGTCTGTCTTCTCCACTAGAATATAATTTGGATGAGGTTAGGGACCACCTCTGTCTTTTTCAACACTGGAACCCAGTGTCCGTTGTAACTATGACACCTTGCCAGTAAAAGGTGCTCGTTAAAATATTTTGAATGAAAGAAAGCACCCCTTGACCACTTTGGGGAAGCCCCAGGCTCTCTGAGCCTTGGTTTCCACGTCCGTCAAAGAATCTCCCTGGCCATCACATGATTGCTGTGCATATTACAGCGAAAAACTCTTTAGACACAAAAATATGAACATGCACCCAGGGACTGAGGTGCCACAGTTTCTATGCAAAGCATTTTAGGAGGTGAAAAATGCATTCCAAGGTTGAAACAAATAGACCTGCACATCAGGCATTGAGTTATTTGGAGCAAAAGCAACCAGGAGGGAAAAAAGGACATATGTTGATTTGGAGGGCAGAAGGAATTCCAAGCTCTGCAGTATCTTTGGAATTCTTGGAGCCCTTTCAGTGCGCATCAGGTTACACTGGAGATATATTTGGATTTTGCCATCCACTAAGTGCTGTTTCACATGGGCCATGGAGATGAATTCTAACTTACCGTAAATAGAATGAGGAGAGCTTTGTTGCTAAATTATTTATTGCGCATTACATCTGGCCCTGAGCAATGATGTTTTTAGGTTCCACAAAGGTAGCTGTGTATAGTCTATTGTCATTACATAAAGGAAACTCTGACGGTTTAGATTATAAGATATAAATTTTCTGTTCATCAACCGGTGAAGAGCACACAGGGTTACTCTATTGTGTTCGTGCAGGAGACTAGAAATGGATTTCTCCATCTTCTCCCAAACACTCTGTCCACATTTGCCATAAAGATCCACTAATCAGGTTTTGTTTTCCATCCTGTAGAATGAAAAGCAGAATTTCCTCTCCTCTGTCTGATGGATCCTGTATGGCTTCCCGGTGCCTGTGGAGAGAAAGCCAGGCTTAGAGGAATCTTCTAAACACAATACAGAATAAACCCCTTACAAAGCTTCACATTACAAAGGACAGATTGAGAAAGCCCTTCACATTCCTCCCTCTAATTGCAACAGGTTTGAGGTTGAGGGAGATTTCTTAATAGGGCAACACCTCATATGCCTCTTTCTTTATAGATGCAGGTGTTTTTCTTTCTGGAGAGGTACCTTTCATGCCCCAATATTCCTTCCTCTTCTTGCTTCTACTTCCTTCAATCTTTTCCTATTATCAGTTGATGATGGGTCATTCATTTAACAAACATGTATTAATCCCTACCATGGGTTAAACTAACTGTGTGTTCAGATAACCCACTGGCCTTCCTCCAGCTCAGCCTGGACACCTTGAACACCCTTCTCCTGAAAGCCCTCCCTCCAGTGCCCTCGTCCTTCAGATCTTAGCTAAGATTTTACTGACTTGGGGACTCTTTCCAGATCTTCAAGCTGGATTCCCTCTCACTGGTGTCCCCATGTCCATCGTATGCACGCTAGGCTCTCATTTTCCTCTGCCCAACTCCTCCCAGAACTTCCTATGCTTTGGATACATCCAGTGATATGTGAGTAAAGTCTGTTCCCCACACGTAGCTACAAGCTCCCTGTGAGCGAGTTCTAGGTATGTTCTCTTCATTATTATATGTAGTTCATCATCATATTGATCACGATCAATATGTATTTGTTGAATGACTGACCTGCTTACAAATAATCACAAAATTGACAGTGGCTTCCACGGTCAAAGTTATTTCTCACTCACCATGGAGTCATGCAACCCTTTTCAGCAGCCCTTCTTGGAGTGGCTGTCCTCCAGGGGCCCTCTCTGGGGGCTGGGCTGTGTCCATCTTGAGACTCTGCCATCTTCTGGCCTCAGCTGGCTGGCAGAGGGAGAGCAGAGCATGTCGAGAAGACACCTCTGTCTGCAACGGTCGCATGTCATTCTCATCCATTGTCCTTTGGCCAGAATCAGTCACACAACTCACCACGTGCAAGGGCAGCTGGGGAATGGAGGGGGGCCCCCTTGTTATTAGTCGGTGCTGCCAGTCTCTGCCAGAGGCACTTAAAAGGGTGATAAAGATTCTGATAGGCAAAGACATCGAGGGCTAAGCAAATAGCATGAGCAAGGGCTCAAGGAGGGAAAAAATGAAATAATAATTTTAAAAACCCTAATGATTTGAGAGGAACTTATAAAGGCATCTAGTACCTCAAGGACAATAGGCTGGAGAAAGGAATACACAGGTCATCGAGTGGACAGATAAATGGATGGACGGACTTGCACCTAAGGCTGAGGAGCTCAGACATTATTCTGTAGAGAGATGCAAAGTTAACTTGGACCCTGGTCCTCTCAGCATCCTGTACCCCTCCCCGCACACCATCATGAAGCAGCCACCATAGGAACTGCAGAAAGGCAAGAGTCCTGAGCGAAGGGATGAGAGGCCAGATGCCCTCTGAGACCCTGTCCCTCCAGAGACGCTCTTTGGAAGCCTCTTCATTTTGCTTTCACTCATTTGTGAGTTAGCCTCTCATGTAATTAATCTGCTGCCTCCAGCCTGACATGGGGACAGATAAGTGAGGGGAAACACGGGTGCGCTCCACTCGCAGAGAATGGCTGCTGAAAACATGTACACGGGCTAACAGGATGGAATTTAAATTCTGAGAACAAGTTACAGCTCATCTGGACCCCTGCTCATGGAAATAATGAGGTCACTGAAATCCTGGCAGTGGGGCGGGGGGATTGGCTCTGCCACCCGTGTGGTAAGGGCAGAACCAGAACCCTGGTCTCTCCCAGCTGAAATGTATGTAAGGGAATCAGACCTAACCACGAGAGAATGAGCGAGTACGTGGAAAGATGCTGAGTGCTACGGGCAAAAGGAAAAGTTGAAAAGATGAAGGAGGACCAGAAATGCCAGGATGCTGACAAGGTACAGAAGGTGAGGCGCAATTTTAAATAGAAGAGTCAGAAGAGGCCTCAGTAACAAGGTGACATTGAGCACAACTTGAAGGGGATAAGAGGTGAGCCATGTAAACATCAAGGGAAGAGGGTACTGGAGCCAATGGGAGGGCTTGAAAATGAGGTGTGATGTGCAGAATACATTTCAAAAGGATCACCCCGGCTGCTGTGTTAAGAATAAACCATGGGAGATAAGAGTAGATGTGGGGAGACCATTAGGAGGTTATTGCAGTGACCCAGGCAAGAATGATGCACTAAAAATGATTAATAACCAAAGCTACAGTGTTCCAGGAAAATGCTTGTAGATTGTAAGTCATCCATATAAAACTATGAAGAGTAGATATTAAGAACCCCTCATTCTATTTTTCAGGTGAGAAAATAGAATTCAGAGAAATGTAGACCTTCCCCAATGTCACACGTTTAGTTCATGGCAGAGCCAAGTTTCAAATCCTAGCTCTAATTATTGGGCACCTACTGTATACAGCAGACTATAAGACATGGAGGAGTCCTTGCTCTCAGGAGATACAGGCTGGTAGCAGATGAGAAGGGAGGGGCCACGTGTGCCAAAAGACAAATGACTAGAGGGAAGAAGGGCATCTATGCTTCTGTGCCTGAAGCATGTGCTCTTCCTGCAGAAATTTCCCTGGATGCCCCCAGCAAATATACTCCTCGGGGAGGAACCCATTAGGTCTTGGGGGTAATTTTTTAAAGGTATGGAGAAAGATATGAAAAGTCAGAAGAAAATAAAAATTAGAAATGGGAAAACACACCAGGCAGACTCCAGAGGGTAGAGGAAAAGATGGAAAGGAAGATCAGGGTTCTGATTCCAGCTTGCTTCTCTGTTTCTCTACTTGAAACATTTTCCTCTCTCCTCCCCTTTTTCCTTTCACCTGTCTTAATCAAAGAGGGGCTCATACGTCGTTGCCCCTTCTCTCCTGCCAATAAGTAAAGGTGGTGAAAAGCTGACAAGCTGTGCAGATCCCTGGCCTTGCCTCTGCTAGAGCCTGCATTGTGCTAAGACCGAAGCTGCAGTTCCAGGCTCCTTTCTCAGCTGGCTTTGGGCCCCAGTTGGCCAAAGAGTGTCTTGGATGAGAAATGGGAATGCTAGAGGAAGGGAAGAGCTGGGGTGTTTACCCTTTCTTTCTTCACTGCAGCCTTTCCAGCCCTGCTGGAGACCTGGCCTCTGGCCTTGGGCAGCATGGCCTCATGCCCCTGCTATCCAGTTTGGGATGGTACTGGCTTTCCTTCTTGTGCGAATCTCTGGGTTGCTTTGTTCTATTTGTTATTTATTCGGCTTCTCCAATCTTCCTTCTCCATTGTAGCTAATTCCCTGGATTAAATTCCTCCTGTTTTAAGTACTGAAAGTAACTTCTGTTTCTCTTGAATGACACCCAGGCATACTTTCAAACGACAGCCAGCCATGCAATCCCAAATGTGCTACCTTAAAAACAGTGCAAGACCGGATTCAGATTTTGAAGTACCTGCCTTAAGGATGAATTCCACTGCATATTGATAATGTAATAGTAAAACTTCCCTTTGAATAGAAGTCAAAATGTTTACAGTCAGAAAGGATTAACATTAGGATTAACATTACAAAGAAAACAGTCTTCTGTTCCAAGGAAAAATGTATCTCTGTGATGTGGTGGTTTTATCTGATACCTCCGTTAGCATAATACAGTAGAGGGGAGTATATTTACACTAACAACAGATCCTTTTCCTGCATTTCTGCCCCTTGTTACTTTTACAAACTAAGCGTCATTTTACCAGCAGGAAGACACAGTACATAAAACTTTGCAGCCGCAGGATATGTTCCCTAATATTTGGCTAATCTTTGGGTGATCTCAGGAGAAGGTAGTGGAAGAATTTTAATAGCTAGCAGGGGGTATATGAACTTCTCTTTTTATTACCTGGGTCAGCTAACACTTTGCAAGATGTCATGGCACAAGAATCTAAATATTACATCCAGAATCTCTTCACTGCTCTATTCAGACCCAATCTGTGTCTGGTTCCTAAGTGCTAAGCTTGAATAGATATGCTCTTAATAATTAATCCTTTCCTTAAAGGGCTTTGATTTTTCAGATTCAGATTCCGCTGAGTATATATTTGGCATCTCTAAGCCAGTTGTGCCAAAACAGAATTGTAATGTTGGAGGTGTACTCGATTCCAGGCCCCGTGAGATTCAAATGGAAGAGGCTCAGATGTGCTGTCTTAACCCTTGAAGAGAAGCTTGGCAGCAGTCATCTCCCCGAAAGAGGCACATTTATCCTGAATTAAAACACCCCTGCCTGCTGGTCCCCATGTGTGCTGTCCTGTGCCTCTGTGCTTTTGCTTGTGCTGTTGCCTTCCTCACTTTACCCCATTACTCCGTATGTGCTCTTTTCTAAGATGCATCCATTGCCTCCTCCAGGAAGCCCTCCTTGATTTTACACACACACACACACACACACACCCTGCCCCAGGCTGGCTCAGGCCGCCCCCCAGCTTTCTTCTGCACATAATTCCAAGGTGATCTCTTTGTGGGTCTGCAGCTACCTGCAGACTCCAAACTCCTGCAGAGCATGAACTGTCTCTGGATGTAAGCATGCAGCCTCAACAGCTGCTCAGTTCCTATTCCTCGAACACAGCTGAACTGAGCTGAGCAGAGCGGGTGATCGTTTACGAAGTCTAGATCATGCCTCTGGCAAAACTGCAAAAGGCAGCAGTTCCTCCAGCGCGGTGCTCCATGACCATTTCAGGACACAGTGGAACATTCATCTCTTTTCTGTAAAATTGCCTGTGTGCCGACGCTGCTTGCATTCTTCTTTTTCGTTTTGGCTTTCTTCCTGAGAGAATTACACAACCGCCTGTCCTCCTCCCTGTACTGTACCTCCAGCTCTGAAACCCTATGAATAAAGAAAGACAGCCAGGACTCCAGTATCCTGTTACAAATTCAATACACGCATACCTTTCCCGTGAGCCCTGCAGACTTGCATTTTCTCGAGAACGGCAAAGCCAAACAGGCCTTTCCTCTTCCCAACTGAAAAAGACAGGTCTCAGAAACCTGAAAGGGCTTTATGAGGTCGGTCAGGCTTGCCCTGTCCTTAATGGAAACGTAATGGATAACATGCAGCCAGGTCTGGGCTCGGAAAGGCTCCACCATTCGCTCCCTGTTGGTGACCCAGGTCATTTGCTTCCTGCGACCCCAGGCCAGCTATTAAACTTCATTGCAGCTCAGCCTCTTCATTTCTAAAATAAGGTCCTTACCATCTATTGCACAGTGCTTGGGGAGGATTAATAAGATAATGTTACATAGAGTCTGGCACCTAATGTTCAAAAAGGGGTAGAAATAATAATAATAATAAATATAAAATTTCTCTTCCAAGTTGTTATAGGTCAAATTATATCTACCCGCCCCCCCCCCCACAGCCCCAGTCATATGTTAAAGGCCTAAACCCAGAATGTGACCTTATTTGGAGGGCCTTTACAGAGGTAATCAAATTAAATGAGGTCACTAAAGTGGGCCCTAATCCAGTATAAGTGGAGTCCTTATAAAGAGGGGAAATTTGGACACAGTCATGGACACAAGGAGAACTCCATGTAAAGATGAAGGAGGAGACTGGGGTGATGCTTCTTAAGCCAATGATGCCAAAGAGGCCAGAGCAAATCACCAGAAGCCAGGAGGGAGCATGGAACAGATTCTCCCTCAGGGCCTCAGAAGGAACCAACCCTGCTGACACCTTGATCTTGGACTTCCCGCCTCTAGAACCATGAGGTGATGAATTTCCATTGTTCAAGCAGCCAGTCTGTGGTAGTTTACCTGTGCCAAAACTGAGAACAGAGAGGTTAGACCACTGCCTGGAACGATAGCACAGCGGGGGAGGCAGAGCCAGGACGATGTTGCAGTCCTGTGCAGTGTCTTTCTGGAATGAAAGGGCTCGTTTCTGTCCCCGGGAAAGGTGTTGGTTGCCACAGTCTCTATCCACACCCCTCACATGCACCTCCTCCAGCCCACCCTCCCGAGGCCTCTCCTCTGCACGCTCAGGACACGTCACCTCCTTTTCCTAGTAACCTTTGGCACATTCTCATCTCCTACCTTGCGCTTCAGTTAGGACTACATCCTTCCCAGGAGAGATTCTCATTTAAATGATCTAGGGTGGGGCTCACAAAATTACATTTTTTAAAAAGCTCCCCAGATGATGCTCATATGCGGCAGGGTGAAGATGCTGCATTAGACCACAGGCCCTCGGAGCGGGTCCACGGCGGCCTCACCTGGTATCCACTGCGTGCCATCCAGTGGGTGCTCCACTGGGTGGGAGACGAGTGAATTGAGTCCTAGGTAACAGATAAATACACAACCGCAATGCTCCAGAGCCCATGGTACCCATTCATCTGTCGTGTGCACTTGAACCATCAGGGAAGCGGCCTCACTGCTCACTGCCGGTCTCCTGTCCCTCTCACCCATATTTGGTGCCGCTCCAGGGGACTCCTTGTTCAGATCAGAAATCACTTAGCTCCACACACTGGGGTCAGACCCACCACAGCTCCAGTGGTACCCAGCCGAGTGCATTTAAAACAATTCCACAGTTCATTCTCATACCTCTCCAGAATGAGAACCCTCTGGTGTGGACCGAGTATCTTTTCTGAAATAACAAAAACAGTGCTACTAAAGCAATCGAGTCAAACAAACAAACAAAACCTCTCCCTGTTGAAAACAATTGAGTATCTTTCCATCACCTATTTTTAAAAGCTCAGACTCGTTCTGTGCCCCATCACGGCCTTTGCCATCCTCACCAGCAAACAAGCTAACCCTTTTCCTTCTTCCTGTTCTGCATGTGCTGACAAAGCGGGAGAGCTCTTTCTCCTACAGCAGGCTTTCTCCTGCCTCAGGGCTTTTGCTCCTGTTTGTTCCTTCTTCCTGGACTGTGTCCTGCCCCGTGGTCCAACTTGGACCACTTTTTCAACACTTAGTTCACGAATCTCCTTCCCTGAACCCTCCCCGCCTTAAAACTCTCCATCCCCACCTGACACCCGCAGGGGCCGGGGGCCTCAGGGCTCCCGTTAGCACTCCTGGTTTGCTTTGACAGACCCTGCTTGTGACAATGTCTTTACATTCTCACCCACCCTCCACAGCTCTCTGTGGCCCTGAGGACACTGCCTGTCTTATTCACGTCTGCAGGGCCAGCACTTAGCCCAGCATCTGGTACACATTAGATGCCCCGCAAATATTTGCTGAATGAATGAGTAAATTGCATTCATTGATACTTATGAGTGCTTTACAGTTTACAAAGTGTTTCAAATGGCAAATGGTATGAATAAAAGCGCGAGAAAGTGCATGCGGATCTAGTGGCCTTTCCAGCGAGGGTTCCTGCCAACCCTGACTCAGTGCTCAACTCTTCTCCAAAGTCTGCAATGGAAATATGGTTGTTAGTGGAGGGTGTTGGGTTTTGAACTTGGGCAACGGAGGGTAAGTTCACACACGCTGGGGCAGAGAGGGCCAGGCTTTATCCCGCTTCAGTGTGATTGACAACATGACCCCCCGCTACTCCCTATTCCAAGCAAAAATCCTGAATTCTGCCATTTACAAAGAAAGATGAGCATGATTAGCAGATGTGCCTCTGGCCATGCAGAGGACAGGTGTTTCCATCTGTGAGCACAGGCTCCTCTCCCAGATCAGTCACATCCTGAACACAAAAGGCTGTTTCTTTCCAGTTTGTTCAACCCCAGAGCACTCAGGGAGTTTCAGTGTCCATCTTGAGTGTCAAGCCCCTCGCCAAGACCTCTAGTGAAGCCACATGGAAGAGGTGAGGGACAGGGAATTAGGGTCACATAGAAGAAGAACTGGCTTTGAGGCAGCTCCTGGGCAGGGCCTCCTTGCCCGGGGCCCCAGAGATACTCTTGGACTGATAGACAGTGGGCCCAGCCCCAGACCTGTCCATTGCCCACCTACTCCAGCTCCTGAAATATACCCCGTATGGCCCCCTCCCTTCAAGCCCATGTGGTGACGGCATTAAGACACTCCTGTCACCCACATTCTTCCTCTGGAATTGTTCCAGGACATCCCCAGTCTGCTTCACTCTTGCTCGGATCCTGCTTTCTTTCCGGGTCTCACAACCCCCTTCTGGGTCCAGTCCTTCATCACCTTGCATGGATCAACAGCTCGATTCCAGATGAGCCTTCTCGGCTTTAGCAGCCGCCACCCCACCCTCTGCCCTCTCCAGCCTTGCCTCCCTCCTGTCCCTCCAACAGACCCAAGGGCACCCGTGTCCACCAGACTCTGCCTTGTGGCTTCATGTGCTGAAACCATGGTAAGGGGCCGCCCAAGCTCCACTGAACCCTGGTCTTGTCTTTTCTAGTTTATCACAGCCCAATGAGGCCTCAGTCCAGCTGGGAGATGGGTCTGTCTCTGAAGTTGTCATCAGCCCAAGAGGTGGCATCCAGTCCAGGCCCACTGCCTAGCTCCAGTCAAAGCTGAGTTGCAACCTTGTCTATGAAATTGGGTGGCTCCCACTGAGTCCTTCTTTTGTCTCTTAGAAAAACTGATCACTAAGAAGCTCACAGCCAGAGATGGAATCCACCCCCTTCACAAAGGAGGTAAGCCTTCGTGTGTCTGGATTACTTACTGATTTTACCCTGGTCTCATTTTACTTGGTTTGCCTTACTCTGTTCTTTTTTGCTTCTCTCTAATTTTGAAATTCTCAAATCCTTAGGAAGGAGGGTTAAAAAATGAGCAAATCAATTAAACGAAATGATTAAACTCAATAAAATAGAGATTAGCCATAACATGCTCATTCTCTATGTTCTCTAGGAGGCCTCTGAGATGAGAATTAGTTGGGGGACCTTGAAATGAATCAGATAACCAGACACTTAAATGTATCCTGGAATCACAGATAGGCAGCAGTGGAAGGGAATTCAGAGGTTTCCTAATCTAATATTTGCATTTTAAAGATGGGAATATAAAAACTAAAGATGGCAAAAAACTCACCCAAAAGTCAGGAATGACTGTGTGTCAAAGCTAACATCCTTTATTCAATAATCCATTTGTTTATTGAGCACCTACTAATAACCAAAGGACGGTGCAGCAAAGTGGTTGAGAGAATGGCTTTTGGATTTAGACAGCCCTGACCTAAGACATAGTTTCCTCTCCCTGAAATGTAGACTGTTGTACTTATTTCAGAGGGTTGTCCTGATGACAAAATAAGACCTTACCTGTGAAGCCTTCAATGGCATCTAGCTAAGATGAAGAAGTGTCAGTTACACTTTCCCAGTTTCCAGGCTCTCAGTATGATGTTCTTTCCCCACGTGGTGGAGCAGTAGAATGTGACGTAACGGCCATCAAGATATTGGGATTACAAGATCCAAACTGTTGCCCTCACTCCATCAGCTTCAAATCACAAAGGGAGGTCTTGAGTGAATCACTGATTGGAAAACTCTTTCCGTTCCATATAATAGTGATTAACAAAGGACAAAGTTATTTCAAAAAAACAACAGAAAGCTGGGACACACAACTCAACTCCGTGCTAGAGAATCAGTGATTCCATTACAGAGAAAAGCCACACAGCAGACTGGGCCCAGTAGGATCCCACTGGTGCCAGCGTAATGGATCAACATAGATGGCTAAATGTCCTGTTTGCCACAGTGATAGCTACATACATTCCAGACAGAGTCACCAGACTGTTAAAATGTTGTACAGGTAGCCTAGAATTTGATTCAATTTTTTCTCACTATCTTCAGATAACCCCCCGTGTTAACTTAACCTACCAAAGAAGCAAATGGTGCAAATGTAAGGAAAAGAGACAGTTTTTTCAGTCATTGTCAGCAAGAACCTTGGGTTCCGCCAGACTGTCTTCATCACCATGCCATGGGGATTTCACAAGCTCTGAGCCAGAGAAGCTCCACCTCTTCCCCGCCATGCCAGTTTAGGCCAGTCTTTAAACGTCAGCGTCCTCACGTTGACGCGGGGAAAATAATAGCCACATTGCTGGGATGCTTGCGAGGTAAGCGAGACAAAACCTACAGTTTCCAGTACACAGTAGAAGCTTAATAGTGGCTCATCTGTGTCTTTGCCTGTACAGTTCGCTCTTCTAGAACGCGTTCATGCCTATTCTCTATCTAAATCCCATCTATCTTTCAAGACCAGATTAAGGCAAAAACTCCTCCAGGAAACTTCCCTACCCTTCTCAGTCCACACAGACCTGGCACTTCTAATTCATTGCACGTTTTATTAGAACCCCCCATTTATAAGATTAGAGACAGATGGTAGTATCTGATATCCAAAGGCAGCAGGCTGATACCTAATGTGTTGTCCCCACCTCCCACCATTCTACAGTGGTGCTAAACCAGCCCACAGCCATATTACTTATACTACTTATAAATACAATGATTAGTGTAAAATACATTTTTCTGAGAGGCAGGACCATGTCTTATTCTTTGTAGCCCTAGAGTCTAGCACTGTTCCAGAATCATGGCAGAATTCCAAACTGAAGGGCTCAAAACAACAGAAGTTTATTCTTTCACGGTTCTAGGGGCTAGAAGTTCAAGTAAGGCAGGCCATGCTCTTTCCAAAGCCTCTCAAGGAGGACCTTTCTTTGTTTCTTCCAGCTTCTAGTAGTCCTAGGAATTCCTTGGCATATAGCAGCATCACTGCCATCTCTGCCTCTGTTACCATATGGCATTCTCTATGTACGTACCTCTGAGTCCTCAGCAGAATCACCTTTAACATCCTTATTTCTACAAATAGTTTCTAAGGCAACCCAGGATTTTTCTAGCATGAATCTCAAAAGTCTTCTAGCTTCAACCCATTATCTATTCCAAAGCTACTTCCACATTTTTAGGTATTTGTTACAGAGCACCCCACTCTTGATACCAAACTCTGTATCAGTCAGGATTCTTGAGAGAAAGAGAACAAATAGGATGTATGTGTGTTTGTGTCTATAGATAGATAGATAAACAGATATATAGATAGACAAGGATTTATTTTAAGGAATTGGTTCATGCAATTGTGGGGTTAGCAAGTCTGAAGTTTGTAGCACAGGCCAGCAGGCTGCAAACTCAGGCAGGTTTTCTATGCTGCGGTCTTGAGGCAGAATTTCTACTCCTCCAAGAAACCTCAGTGTTTGCTCCTAAGTTCTCCACCTGATTAGATGAGGCCCACCCACATTATCAAGGGGGGCTTTCTTACTTAAAGTCCACTGATTGCAGATGTTAATCACATCTTCAAAATACCTTCATAGCAACATCTAGACTAGTTCTTGATCAAACAACTGGCACCAAGATCTAATCAAGTAGTCACATGAAATTAACCATTACATAGGGCTAGGAGTTGTGGTTAAGTTTTGCCTTTGCTGTTAACTTACTTGGACTCATTGCTAATTCACACTGCCTTTCATTTCCTCAACCATAAAAAGGAAAAGTTTGGAGTGACTCCAAAGTATCGCAGCAAGCTCCAAAATCTGTAGTTTATAATATGCAGATTCTAGGTTGTCCTGAATTGTCCTCCTCTTCCTTCAGGGCCACCTCTGTCCATCAGCCATCGATTTCACTACCACTCCTGTCCAAATTTCCTTCCCTGAGCCCACTTCTTAGCTAACCCCATTGATCTCAGAGGCATGAGGTGGGGAGACTTGACGCAGATTATAATAAACAAGCTACTGTCAATGGAAAGAAAATTTATCTTGGGAAGGTATTTATTCAGTTGGCTGAGAGGAGAAATGCTGTCTCCTTGAATGATACAAAATAAAAGAATAAACCACTTTGTTAAGCCTAAGCTGGAAGCAAACAGAACACCATCGGCACAACACAGTTCCAACCCCATGAGCTGTCTGAGTTACCTGGTGAACAAATTGAGCAGATAGAGAGTGACAGGCTGTAATGAGCACACACAGATGCCACTTGAATCCTGTACATATGGCACCTTTTTTGCAGACATCTTATTTTCTTTAGCCCCAAAGTCTTCCTAATATTTCAGATTCATGCTGTGATTTTTAGCGGGATGAAATGACAGCAGCTCAAAATTATATCAATAATAATATTCTGCTCAGATGAGAATGATTCCAAGAGAATGTGTTCCAAGCTGCTAGTGGGACCTCTAGCAACCATCAGGAAAAGAATTTCTTTGTGCCAAGTAATTAGGTAGAGCATTTTAGCAAAGAAGTTAAGAAAGAAGGTTGTGAGGTCACTCAGACCTGAGGAATTTTGTCCCTGTCATCCATGAGCTAAAGGTTAAGTCCCTGAAATTTCAGCTTTCTTATTTTTAAATTAGAAATAATAATATATCCACCTTATATAATTTTGATGATTGAATGAGAAATATATCATGTATATTGTAAAGAATATCACAAAAACGATGGTGCATAAGAAATACTCACAAAATGAAAACACTTAATTTAGGTTCCCAGGAGAGTCTCTAGGTGGGAGATTAGGTTACTATTCAAACATATTACCTTTTTTTTCCTTCTTTCAAGAACACACCACCTCTCCATCCCTTGACCTGACATTGGCCATGTGGCTTGCTTTGGCCAATGAGATATTAATTGACGTGACTAAAGGCTTGAGAAGCAGTTGGTCTTCCTTCCCTCTGACTTGAGCAAAACTCACTCAGGCTGGCTGGCCTGTCCCAGGTGAGGGCAGGAGAAATAAAGATCAGAGAAGCCACAGTGAGCTGATTCCAGTTGACACTTAGAAGTGTGTGGACGCCCAGAAGAAATCACACCCTCAGCGGACCCACAGAGCCATGAGAACAAAGGTTGTTGTCGTAGGCTACTGAGTTTGAGGTTGGTTTGTTAGACAGTAATTTTGTGACATTAACTAACTTATTGTCTCTCTTCATAGGATGATCTTATATCTTAGTTTACCCAGAAGTGGCTTGGTTTACACCTGTTTTTCAGTGTCTCATCTGTTTACCATTTTCTAGATTTTTCTTTTTCTTCCTTCTTTCCTTTCTTCCTTTCTCCTTCTTTTCCTTCCTTCCTTCCTTCCTTCTCTCTTTCTTCACTCTTTCCTCCTTTTAAACACAGCATTATATTTATTCATTGAACTGAAATGAGCTCAGATGGGTTTGGCAGACCTTCACTTTGCACTTGAAGCCTCAGCCATGATCCATCTACTGGCATTGAATGTACTCAAAAGAGACCCGCGGTAACATGATTAAATCTGAAGGATGGCAGAGAAAAAACACCACGCCTCTCTTCTCTTGACCCTTTCCAGACAGAATGTAACCAACCTCTCTTTCAACGACAACATGAAGAGGACTTGCAAATAAGACAAAGTGCGCTCAGACACTAGGAGCTGAGGACAGCTAACTCCTTCCATCCTTGAGTGGCAGTGAGAGAAAGACCTGAAGCTGCCGCCCATCACCTGGTGGACCACACAGCTGCACCAGGGCCACGGTGAAGCCTGCAAGCTTCACCGTGCTCCTAGGCCAACTCAGAGGGCTATAGAGGAAACCAGTAAAATATAGGTTAGATATATATGAAGTATGTGCAGGAAATAGTCTGAGAATCCTGCTTTACAGAGTTTAAAGAGAAGAGGGTATCATTTATTATTTAATTTAAACTTACAACTATTTTAATGATTTTACTTGATAGTAATATTGGCATCAGAGAACCCAAAATAGTGCACGTGCACGGTTAATGAAATATAAAGTAGAAATCTCTGTTTCTGAAGAAAGTTAATTACGACGTGTCACAAAATGCTAGTAAACATTTATCTTCCACCATAGAGGTTGTTGTGATATCACTAACCACACAAAAACGAAAAGACCAATTGTACTGAAGAAGCATCAGTACCAATTTCAAAATTATTTTAAGAAGACAGTGGCCTGACAACCTTGATTTAACACACAAAGTGGCAGAAGGTGTGTTTGTAATTATTTTACGGAGCATGACTTTGAATTTAGATCAAATCACAGTTCAAATTAAGCTGGCTCTTGTTGGATTCTGAGTTTTCTCGCTCACACACCAAATGTGAAACTATGATTTTTAACACGTTAGCTCTATTGAATGAAGTTCACAAAGAGTTAAATGATTCCTATTTTACATAGAAAAGATACTTCACATGGAAAGTCAGATTATTTCAATAATGAATCTTCTTTAAATTCATGAAATCAAAGTAGAGCTATTTAAATGTTACTGCAAATTCAGCTTAAAAGTTCCACATTAAATGGTACAGATGAACCGGTTTGCAGGGCAGAAATAGAGACAGAGATGCAGAGAAAAAACGTATGGACACCAAGGGGGGAAAGCAGCGGGGGCGGGGGGTAGGGGTGGTGGTGGGATGAATTGGGAGATTGGGATTGACATATATACACCGATGTGTATAAAACGGATAACTAATAAGAACCTGCTGTATAAACAATAATAAAAAAAGTTCCACATTAAAGATTAAAAAAATTTGTTTTCACAATGCCATACAAAAATAAAATTTAAAAACCTGTGGAACAGAACTGGAATTGGTTGTGAGGCAAGCATAATTAACAATGCCATTTACCCCTGAAACGAATATAACATTGTATGGCAATTATACCTCGATAATTTAAAAACAAAAGCCATTCAGGCGAGCTGCAGTAATCTACCAATCAAAATAAAAGCTGTAGTCGTCAAAAGATAAACATAAATACACACATGCAAATAAACATCCCAAGTAACTAAACTACAAAACCGTTAACAAATGTTAAATACTAAAAGAAAAAAATCAGCATACGAGTGTCGACAGTCTCTATTCTCTTTCTTTAATCAGATTTTACAAATGTTTGTTTGATTTTTGCAGAACTACTGAGCCTAAATACTCTGCAATGCCATTACACTTTTTGTAAACAGGCCTCTAAGTTTTGGTTATATTCTGTTCAAAACCAAATGGGACACACACACACCCAAAATAAACAACGAAATAACTCCTGCAGCTTTTGAAGCTTTAAACAAATTCCAATTAATAAAACAAAGCTTAGGCTCTGTTAGTTTAAAGAGCTGTGATGGTGACAGCAGTCATGTCTGATAATGTCACTACAGGCCCCGGAGGACGTAGGTGCCATTTATTGTCCCTGCTTGATGAAAGGAAAACACGTACAGAGGCGAGAAGTGCCCACGGATCCAGGAGTAAGGCAGGAGAGGTCACGGCCTCGGTTTACACATGTGTAAAATGGGGGTGATGTCAGTACTGCCGCCCTCACAGAGCTGCTTTGAGGATTGAACAAGGTCATTGATGGGAATTGCCAGGCTCAATAAATCTAAGTGACTGTTGTCAAAAAACAAAAACAAATAGAAAAACAAAGCTTACAAATAAGAAGACATTAAACTTTTCTCCAAGAAAAGCAAGAGTAGAAATGAACAAGGATGAAGGTGTAAATGATGTACAGGCTTGAGTTCTGAACTTCCTTAATACGTTTGACAGAATATTCTAAATAATTGTGAAGAGAAATAACTTATTGGAAGAGTCTTGTCTAACTACACATTGGAGGAAGAAAGGTACTCGAATGAGGCAAGAATAGGACCTGGGACAATATTTGGAGTGAAATACTTATACTCTTGAGTATGAAGGAAATGTTTAAGGATATCCTTCAAATACAGAATTTGTCTGGTCCTACCAAATACTTCAGCATCCATAGAGCGTGTTTTCACAATTAAAAACAGGGTCTAGATAAATGAGTCAGTTCAAAGTGTCAAATTTCAAATTTTTTGGATTTTAAAATGAAACTTTGAGGTGGATTGGAGACAATTCATTAAAATTAAAAGCACTAAGACTATTGACAAAATTCAGGAAAATATTGACATAATTTTGGAGACATAAATAGCTTAAAAACTGTTTAAATGTAGGAATATACTCTAAAGCTTTTTATTCAGCTTAGACTATTTTTTGTTTCAGATAATCCATATTAAGATGTTTTGACATTTGCTTTAACGTACACGGACAAATATTGGTTTTCAGGGGTGTGTTATTTTTAGTTTAAAAAGAATTTTATTTTTGAAAATAGTTTTGAATAGAACTACATTATAGACCATCAATGTTAAAAATTAATTTGTCAGCCAATAAATAAATTTTTAAAGAATATCAAATTTCAATGATTTGGGCCTCAAAATACACCCTGGGTTGAACAGTAAACTTGAAAGTAACTCCTATTTTAAGTTCCTTTCCAGTGCAATGTTGTTTTTCATTCTAAGCAATAGCAATTGATGAGTGCTTCAAAATTCCCATTTGAATTGCACAGAAATACATAGAACAGAGTTTGGGTGTCCAGTCATCCTGGGTCCAGTAACGCCAAATGACAGATGCTCCTGGACAAGGAAGCAGAGGTCTGCTCCTAGCAGCTTCTAATTTCTCTCTCTCTCTTTCTTTTTTATTTTTGGACTTTTTGTCTCACCCCAGCTCCCCCATACTGAAATTTGCCCTTAATCTGCAACTCTTCAAAGTCCAGGATTTGGGTTAAGAAAGTTCTGTGTAAATCTTTTTAATGGCGGTTTGTGATGGTGCAGGGTTTTGATGTTCTCATGAGGTACTACTTGCATTCTTTTAAACGTCTTTAAACATCGCGATTCACATTTACTTAAAAGAATCTCTACTAAGTAGTGAGAAATGTCAACAATGTGAGTTAAAAACAAGATACTCTTTTGTGGTCACAAGCCAAAAAATGTTTTTAAAAAACTTACTTTAAGGCCATATCATTACCTATGTGCTAGCTACCAGCTAAGTGGAAAGCGTTAAAATCCTGGCTCAAGTGACAACTCATGTGTCATGCCTGTTCTTAATTACATGACATTGGTCTAGAGGAAACGTGGTTTCAGGGTCTTTGCTGCATTACAGAATGCAGCCGTAGAAAGTCAGAGTGACGTGGTCACCAAGAGTTTTAGAGAAAGTTATGATTAGCTTCTGGCACAAAGACCAAGGTTTTTTCATCGTTCAAAGTGAATCTGATGGCTCACAGCAAACAAACCTGTTACAAAGTGTTTTCTATAAACCATGAATCATGTGTGGTGCAAGAGTGCGCTTCTCTGCTGCATCCTTCTATTAGTCATTTCTATCTTTATTGGAGGTTTAACCCTTAATGCTTCAGGGTTAATACCTTTTGAAAATAACTCAGACGAGAATGCTGAGGTCAATTTAACGTGACAATGCATGAGTTGCCACGTATGGGTCTTTGCATGCTAGGATCTATTTCTTAGTATAAAACACACATGTTCCAAAGGTCATAGATACTCCCAAGGACTTGAAGCTAAAATGAAGGCAATTTGAAGACCCAATATCCAATAGCAATCATTCATGCAATTCTCAGGACATGACTTTCCAGATACAACTTTGACACATGTGAGCAGTGCAATCACCATTCTCACATGGCTGTGATCCTTTTCATTTTAGATGACACTTCTCTATATGTCATTTCATTGGATTTACAAAGTCACCTGTGAGGAGGATAGACCAATGTTACAATTCTCCCTAGATTTATATATCAAATAGAAAACCTGAAAAAGAGCCAATTCTCCTTTTTCAAGTTTTACATGGCTTCATTTGATCCCGAATACAATCTAATAGGAAAAACAGCGTAACCATTAGATTCCTTCTCTGCCCAAGGCTGTTGAAGTTGAAAGGAACATGAAATTGTGCAAACTTGGTCAAGTAAAAAGAAAATTTACTGTAAGGATCACCTGTCCAACCTAGATGTACAAGTAACACCATCCTGCCAGACTTCATAGGAACTGAGATGGAAACTAAGGCTGTCTTCTCTCCCCACCAAGGTCACCTTGAATTTCTTATTTCTGCTTTTCTTCATCTCCTGTTTGGCTCAATTGATTTCCTCCAGGACCTGCCACTGCAGGCAGCCCCTAGCTTCCCAGACACAACTGCATAGCTACAGCTCCACCATCATTGGGTAAGTAGTTTCAGGGCCTCATAAAAACACAGAAAATCTGGATGACTCAACCCTTCCCATGAGCTGGTTCCCTTGGGGTAGAGTGTCAGCTGTGGATAGGGGTACGCGAAGTTCTAGAACAATGCTGGGAAACGAAACACCTAATTAACCTCTGTTAATACTCTCTATGTGCCAGATAAGTATAGATAGTATTATTATGCTCATTTTACCAATGAAGAAACTGATGCACTGACTTGTCAAAGGCTGCAGGTCAGAGACTTGTGAAGCCATTCTTCTCGTTCTGGGCAATTTATTCCAAAACTGCTTTTATCCACTCTGCCATATTGCATCTCACAGTCTCTAAATTTAATACTCTCTCAGCCTTAAGGAATCATTTTGAGATGTTTATGGAGCTTAACGTTTGAAGCCAAAGTTTATCTGGTTCCTTAAATATCTAAGAATTATTGAAGAACATTGGAAATAAAAGGAAGACAAAAGTGGGACACTCACATCACACAAAACAGTGAGACAAAAACAGGGAGACACTGTTGTAAGGTGCAAGGTAATAAAATAAAGATGACAGGAAACAACCGATTTCATCTATGGGTACTCAGCGTGTGATGAAGCTAATCATTCAAATCATCAGAGAAAGCCTAAACTATGCCCCAGATGAGACAGAGACATTGGCCACGAGGACAGTGTCATATTTCACAACAGGCAACATTTTAGATTTTAAATTCTGGACTCATTAAAGGTATACGTTATTTATTGAATACATATTTATGAAACATCACTATTACCTAATGCTACACAAGGCAGCATTGACGCATATCCAAAATGATTCTTTTGTCAGTTTTGTCATTTCAATGAAATTGATCCTCTTTGAGTCTAATTCTTTCACTCACCAAACACTGACTGAGCACATTCTCTGGGTCATGCACTAGGATTGCAGTCAATTAGCACAATCTCTGCCCTTAATTACCAAGTATGTTATGCTTCTGTATTTCCCAAGGTACCCAGTTTAATTCTTGTCTATAAAGAGTTTTGAAATATTCATTGATGGCCAAGAACTTTACTGTGCTATACCTTGAGCATATAGAAGAGGAACAAAAGAGGAAAGGGAGAAAGAGGAGATGGAAGGGAAGCAGGAGGAGAAAAGGAAAAAAGAAAGAAAAAAAGGAAGGAAGGAAGAAAGGGAGGGAGAGAGAGGAAGGAAGGAAAGACGGAAAGAAGGAAGGAAGGAAGGAAGACTATTGACCAGTCCCTGCATTTATGAGAAAACGTATATTCTAGTTGGACAGATATACAAACAAATTATTTCAATATAATATGATAGATGCCAAAAAGGATATAATGACTGACTGCTAGAATGCACAAAGGAAGAGCACTTACCTGAATGTAGGGATCCCAGGAAGATTTTCTCAAGGTCATGATGCTGGAGCAAGGTTCTAAAGGCCAACAGAAGTCAACCACTGGAATAAAGAATAGGTACAGATTGAATAAGTACATACTGAATTGATTGAATAAATAATGAATGATTGATTGAATGGATCAATAAGGAAGGGGATGGAAGAATCAAAAATGTGTAACGTGATTCTGACCTCTAGGCTTTTAATTAGCCACTGGAGAAAAGAGATAGGAACACAGGGACTCAGTTATTTTCCCAGAACAAATCTAAAGAGAGCTACTCTGGTAGAATGCTTTCGGCTGCATGTAAGAGAATACATGACAAAACAAGGCATAAACAGTGTTTTGTACAAATGCTTGTACATGAATCTCTAAGGATGCAAATGCTTAAGACAGGAATTTGGTTATTTCACAGCTCAATTTCACAGGCCTCTGGGCAATGTCTCTCCAGTTCTCTTGTATAAAAACAACATTCCAGGTGTATGTTTCCTTCACTCTCACACTACTCCACTACAACGCTACTCACTTCCAGTGTGTGGTTTGGAAAACCCACACAGCAAACAATTCTGCGACACCTGGATGTCATATTATTTAACTTAATTCTGACACTTTCTACCTGGAGATACTGGAGATAGTGTCAGACCCTACAGGTTAAGGGCTCCATCCCACAAGACTACACCCCTCACACACACACACACACACACACACACACACACACACACACACACACTTCAGATGCCAATTGCAAGTCCAGGTGGTTACCTGTGCTTCTGACCAATAGTCTATAAACTAGAGGCTCCCACAACCCCCTCTTAGGGTTTGATTAATTTGTTAGTGACTCACAGAACTCAGGAAACCAGTCTACTTACTAGATTACCATTTTATTACAAATGATATTAAAGGATACTAAAAAACAAATAAACAGCCAGGTGAAGAGATATGTAGGGCGGGGTCCAAAAGGGTCCTGAGCACATGAGCTTCTGTCCTCGTAAAGTTCAGGGTACTTCAATTTCCAGGTACATGGGTGCCTCCTGGTTCAACCTGGAAGCTCTCTGAAACCGTTCTTTTGGGTTTTTATGGTGGCTTCATTACATAGACATGACTGATGCAATCATTGGCCATTGGTGATTGAAATCAATCTCCAGCCCCTCTCCCCTCCCTGGAGGTTAGGGGGTGAGGCTGGAATTTCCAATCCTCTAATCAAGGTTGGTTCCCTTGGCAACCAGCCCCCATCCTTAGGGACTTTCCAAAAGTCACCTCATTATCATGAACTCAGGTGTAATTGAAAGAGGCTGGTTACACCAGACAAAAGACATCCATTTCACATTTATTACTCAGTTTCAGGAACTGAGGACCAAAAGAAATATTCTAACAAAAAATGCCCTTTGTTCCATTAGTCATGATTTTATCACATGACCCTGCTTAGATTCAAAGAAGGCTTAAGAAAAAAAGCATCTTCCATTTCAGCCTCTTTAGAAGGAATTGGATTTGACCATCATAGAAGGAATTGGATTTGACCATCATAGAAGGAATTGGATTTGACCATCATAGAAGGAATTGGATTTGACCATCATAGAAGTGCGGGAGAGCAGTATCAACACATGAGCTAGGTGAATACTAAAGAGAAGACCTGCCAACACGTACCTGTGATGACCCTCTATATCCTAAGATGACACATGTGAATGTCAGTTCCTAAATACGAACAGTAAGGGATAGTCATTTAGATGTGTTCTGTAACTTGTCGTATGTCTTATGCTTCTCTTATGCATAGGATTGTCCCCATAATAAAAGAAGTGACTTTCTGTTAAAGATGATTTAGATAGCAACGCAGAAAACATCTCTTCTCATTGCTGGTCTTACACCTTATGTCAACTCTAAGGAAATCAATGCCTCCACTAGAAAGATGGAGCTGAGAGCAAGGGAACATCGATTCCATGCCCGGCTTTCTACCAGGAACTTGACACCCATCCTCTCATTCAGTTTTTACACTGATCCTAAGAGGCAGCGTTAAACCGGAGCTGAGGTTCGCTGGGTCAAGTTTTTGTCTCAAGTCAGAGAGCTGAGTAATGGTAGAGCTGGGTGTCCATCCATGGCTCGTTAAAGAGCATCCCTCTGTTAGAACATGTACATGTCAGGAGGTGATGCCACGTGTATTGAAATACGATAAACATTCTACTTTTGTAGATTCTCCTGCTGGGAATCTCAGCACTGAGGAAAGCAGGAGATGTCTCTTTTAAGCCCCTCTTGCTTATTCATTTAATATATCATTGGGTCTCACAATGTAGGGTCCATTTTCCTAGTCCAGGACATTTACACAGCTTGTGCAATGATAACCATCAATCACATTCGAAACAGCTACGGGAATGCCAGTGGTTTGGACTCTTTGCTTTCACTTCTGAGGGCCAGAGTTCAATCCCTGGTCGGGGAATTAAGATCGCACAAGCCACACAGCATGGCCGGAAAAAAAAAAGAAAAGAAACAACTACAAGAACAAAAATACCAAGGGTTTGCCTGAGCTTTGCAGAACCTATTATCCTAAAGATTATGTAATTTGTTTTGAACCTACACATTCATTATTCACTCAACAGATATTAACAGACCATCATGCCTTGGACACCTGTAGATGTTTATAAATGTGGATTTGTGATCAGCCTTTAATTCACCAAATATTTCCTGATTATCTCCTAGGTGCCAGGCATTGTGATAGATTCTGATGGGTTAAAGAAATCAGCAAAACCTGGTCCCTGCCCTCAGGAACTCTGTTCCTTGAGAATTATTCTTCAATCTCTCCAGAAAAAAAAAAAAGATGTGTTCTGCCCTTTTCCCTAATGTAGGAGCATAATCACATGTATAAAGTCGTAGATTATGTGCTGGCTTTTGTGTTCTCGCCCACTCTAGATGCATTCTCTAGCCTTCTCCACACTGTTCCAGTCCCTGTGGGCTGCTTCACCTGGCTTCCCTTGCCTCATGGCATCCAGTTGGGTTTGCCAATGAGAGGCACCAGTGGGAAACTGGAGGGGGGAGGGGATAAGATGCAGTTTAAGTTATTTCTTTTCTGCTCCCTCTTTGTGTCATCATGGTGTGTGTGGGAGGGACTATGTCCCCCCGGGGACTATGGCTCCCACTGGGTGCCCTCCTCCAGAGTCCTGGGTGGGTTTCTCCAGAGTTCCAACTCTCACTGGGCTCCAATAACACTGTTTTCCTTTCATTCTTTTGGCCGTGGGAGTGACAATGGCTTGTTGCCTTTACTGGTCTCTGGGTGCCTTACTCTCTCTTATTTGTTCTCTTAACCTGGCACAGACATCTATAAAAAGTCCCTGTGTTAAAATCTCCTCATTTGAACCATCTGGGGCAAATGCTGTTTCTTAACTGGGACCCTAGCTAATCAGAATATCGAAGTTGACAACATTGGAAAAAATCATCAGATCTCTCCTTTTCATTTTACAGGGACAGAAATCAGGTCCAGAGAGCACGGCACTTGAATGAGGTTGCTTCATCCACGGGAAGAAGTAATACCAGCTCACCTGCCTCTCCAGCCCCTGCTCCTGTGACACGCACCCCAGACCACCTCCCAGCCTGAGACGTGTTTCCTTTGTGGGGTCTGTTCTTCCAAGCTTTGGACAATGTCCGCTTCTGCCAGCGTTTAAGCCTGCAAGCTAAGGACATGAATGAACTGAGTCATCCCCACAGAGCTTCATTAATTTCAAGGCAATTTAAGATTTCTGAGTCATAGGTTTCAGCCACTTAGACTTTCCCAGCTGGTACTGCACTTGCCCACACACATTTTTCTTTCAAGATTGCATCTGGGTCTAGCTGCGTGGCTTGCCCACACTTCATCAGTTTGGGAAGAGATATCGACCTCCTCGAGTGATCTGTGCCGGGCTATGCCTTCTCCATTTGCTGTGTGCATTACAGTCTTTGCATGAGGACTTAATGGAATTAGCTGTCTGCAGCTCGATCCAGACTCAAACCACAGGAGACATGCACATTTCCACATTCTATATCCAACACGATATTTCACCCAGCCTCCCAAGGAAACTCAGTTATACCATATGGTGACTCCACTCTCTGAATAATATTTAGCAACTTGATGAACAAAGACTGAATCATATCTTAACTATCTTGGCCAAATATTGTTTTATATAGCCACCGTATTAGTAATATATATGTTTTATTTTTTACACTAGTACTTCCTGCGACGCCCACTGGAAATGAAGAGCTAGACCTCACTGGAAGGAGCCTGCACGGTCAAGGCATTCTTGCTTATTAGCGATCTTCTATTCAATATTGCATTGTATGTATGATACATTCAGAACCTCTGCTTTTTCTTTTCCTCCAGAACAGCTGCTGGATTGAGCAACAGTCTCCCTGAGTAACACAGCAGGGAATCCTGGGGCATTTCCCAGACACAGAAAACAAAAGATGTGTATCCATGGGGAGGATAGGGCTGGAGCTGTCGCCCTCCCACCAGGGAGAAGTCCTATAGTCTCAGGATATGGGGAGGAATCTTAGCAAGCCTCTGTGATGGGTCCCTGTGGTTAGGTGATCTTAAGAAAGTCACTTTCCTTTCTTAGCCACAATTATACAAGGATAATAATGAACACCTTTGATAAACTGGTGGACAGTAGGCAAGGCCTACGTCAGTCATTTATAATGTGCAGGCACTGTTGAAGCCTTCTATGTGCTAAAATAGATAACCAACAGGGACCTACTGTATAGCACAGAGAACTATATTCAATATTTTGTAATAACCTATAAGGGAAAAGAATAAGAAAAAGAATATATATATATGTATATATATATGTGTGTGTGTGTGTATATATATATATATATATATATATAACTGAATCACTTTGCTGTACACCTGAAACTAACACAACATTGTAAATCAACTATACTTCAATAAAAAAATGTAATCAGAAAGAGCAGCAAACAAAATGTCTTATATGTACAACCATAGGTAAGATGCAATCTATACTTTCAATGAACTAACCAGTTGAAAATAGGAATATGCAGGGATCATTTCGGTGAAATATGGCTTGGCTAAGATAGAGCTCTGCACAGTGGAGACTCTTAGCTCAACCTGAGAATTCCTGAAAAAGCTGGTGCTCAACGTGGATCTTGTCAAAATTTATGGAAGTGAGAAAGGTTTTCCAGACAGTCAAGAGTTTGAATCTCAATTACTGGAGAATAGGATGCATTGCACAGAGTAGCGGGAATAAGGCCACATTTATAGTTATTAAGAAATATTTTTTATAATTATTAGAGCATTGGTGGTTTTTGAAAATCAAGAAAGGGATTTCTGGGGGAGTCCTCAAGGTATGATAATACTCTCCCCATATCCATGGCAACTCTTGGGCCCGTCTTCATGGGAAATTGTTTGCTGTAAAGTGCTGACCTTCTGAGAATTAGGAGACAGCAAGCAGCCTAATCCATTGTTTTCTGAATGGAATTGCATTTTCTCAGCGTGCATATGTACCCAGCACTGTGACAAGTACAGAACAGAGGAGAAGGGAGAAGATGTGGCCCTTTCCCTCAGGGAGCTCCTGATCTATTGAGACAGCCACGTTCACGTCATATAATTACCGCAGATTAATCAGAATTCAGTATATAGTCACTGCCCAATGACGCCATGCCCATCAGGAAAGAGGATATTCTCTAAGCCAGACACATCAGAAGAAGGAGGGCTTGGGAGTCATCCAACCTGTGTTTATGAAGTATCATCTTACAATAGGAATTCTTTTTATTCCTCTGGGTAAGACTTCATAGAGGAACTGCCTAGCAGACCCAGAAGGGTGACTATACTACCTTGTTCCAGTTTTCTATTACTGAGTGGAAAACTGACCTGATACTTAATGGTGGAAAACAACCACCATGGTATTATACAGCGATTTTGGGCAGCAGGTATTTGGGCAGTGGTGTTCTGTTGGGGGCTGGTCTGGTCTGGGAGGACCGAGATGGCTTTCATTCTCCTGCCTGGAGCTTTGTCAAGGTTTGGCCAGAAGGCTTGGCTCCCCTGGGCCCCTCTCCCTCTCCACGTCATCTTTTGGGCCTTTCTGTGAGGTTTCTCCAGGAGGGTAGTTGATTGGATTTATTTGGAGCCTCAGGCCTCCAAGAGACTAAGGAAGAAGCTTCCAGTCTTCTCGAAGGCAAGACCTAGAACTGGCCATGCATCATATCCACCATTTTTTATTGGTCCAAACAATCTCACACGAGTTTATATTCAAGGTCAGGGCATGGGACCCCGCCTCTTAATGGGAGGAGTGTCAAAACTCTGTGGCCATCTTTAACCTGGCACATTTATCCCTCGACTTTGGTCACTTCATGTGTGTAAGACAATCTTGGTGATTTATGGCTCAAGAAAAAATGTGATAGGAAAAGGAAAAAAAAAGAAAAAAATCTCAGATGAGGAAATAGGGTAGTGCACAAGAGGCGTCTTTCATGATACTGTGAGTTCCTATACGGTCCACTGTGCTTTGCCCAGAACCTAGTTTGGTGCTTGACACACAGAAAGTGATCCATCAACAGAACTGAGCTAACTGACAGGCATTTATTACTATATTTCTAGTTGTGTGAGTGAATTTCTCACACTAAATCTCCCAGGAAATGTGCCAGGGGAATCTTATTGCAAAACTAGCAGTTTATTGGGTTGACAAAGAGAACATTCAATTAAGGAGATTTTCAGAACACAATGGAATCATTTCAGTTGTGAAATGTGGACTTAAAAAGTAATCATTTAGAAACATCCAAGAAGCATTTGAAGACTGGATGAAAAGATGCAGCCCCTTTTCATTCAAGCACAGACTGAGGGTCCTGGGCGGGCACGGAAGGGCAGAGGCCCAGGCAGATGTGGGTCAATCCCAGGTCTCTCTGCTGCACTCCCACATCCAGGCTCATTCTACAACACCAGGCTTCTAAGAAACTGATTTACCCGGAAAACAGTGATAACAACCACCACGCATCCATCACTGTCCTAGCACTGTGGGTATAGAGGGAAATTAAAACATGGTGCTAGGTCTCCAGGGCCTCCAAGTCTCTAGATTGGGGCACTCTCTGCCCATTCCTAGATTCCAGGGAAATGCTTGGGCATCTCAAGGTAGATCAAGATGGCAGGAGGTTGGGCTTCCCTGGTGGCGCAGCGGTTGAGAGTCCGCCTGCCGATGCAGGGGACGCGGGTTCGTGCCCCGGTCCGGGAGGATCCCACATGCCGTGGAGCGGCTGGGCCCGTGAGCCATGGCCGCTGAGCCTGCGCGTCCGAAGCCTGTGCTCCGCAACGGAAGAGGCCACAGCAGTGAGAGGCCCGTGTACCGCAAAAAAAAAAAAAAGATGGCAGGCGGTAGAGAGGCTGAGATAGCCCATTGCCCAGCCACAGAGCCACCATGCCAGAGGGAAGAATTCTTGAAGAATATCAGAAGTGTACAAATTCCCTCAGTGTAGGCCAGCAGCTCTTAGCTTCCACTGCTTCCTGTTAAACGTAATCATATTCACCCCAAGATTCTGACATGCCACCCGAGAGAATGCCGAGGCAGGCAACTTCTGAAAAGGCTCCTCATGGCCCCTGGTATTCGCACCTTGTGTAATCCTCTCCTGCTGTGTTTGCGACGGCCTTGGTGGCTTGCTTCTGACAAGCAGACTATGGCAAAATGATGTAGGATGTCACTTCTGGGATTAGGCTATAAAAGACTTTGACTTCTCTCTGGCTCTTCTGGGGTATTTGCTCTAATCAAGCAAGATGCCATGCTGTCAGCTGCCATTTGGAGAGGCTCATGTGACTCAGAACTGAGGGTGGTTTCCAGTCAACAGCCAGGGAGGAAATGAGACCCTCAGTCCAACAATGTTCAAGGCCTTGAAACCTGCCAATACCTAAATGAGTGACCTTGGAAGCTGAAGCTTTGGGGGGCAACTTGTAATGCAGTAACAGATAACTAATACAAGCATATAAAAGAAGAAGAAAATTTAACTAACTCAGCTCTTGGTCTAGTGCCTCTTTCTACTACACCATGTGATTTCTGGCTAATAAGGATCTTTCATCCGGAGGACAGGGAACATCTGGTCAGTGGCATGAAGTCCTAGTATTTTAACTCAGCAGTCATATTCCCCCATGGTCTGACAGTGACCTTGTCTCCCAGTTGTCCTCAGTACCCATAGGGGATTGGTTCCAGGACCCCTCCCCCACTCCCCCTCAGAAACCAAAATCCACAGATGCTCATGTCCCTTATATAAATTTTTAAAATTTGCATATAACCTATGCACATCTTCCTGTATACTCTAAATAGTCTCTTGATTACTTATAATACCTAACACAACGTAAATGCTATGGAAATAGTTGCTGATACAGGCAAATTCAAGTTTTGCTTATTGGAACTTTCTGGAATTATTTTTCTCAAATATTTTTGATCTGCAGTTGATTGAATCCATGGATGTGGAACCTGCAGTTAAGAAGGGCTGACTGTACTTTGTACAGGAGCCCTGTAGTCAGGGCTAACCCACACTACTTCCAGGCCCTAAACAGAGCTTCACCCACCTGTCCACAGTCCTCATGACACCCTGCAAGGTCTGTGCTATGATGGTGCCATTTTAAAGAAGCAGAAACTAAGGTTTAGGGATATTCTATAATTGACATAAGGTCAGAGAGCTACTGAACTTCAGAATAAGTGCTCAGTAACAGCTTCCTGATCTCTTGAATGACAATTGGTTGACTTTTGTATCTAACTCTTTTCTAGATGCGTTGCAGGGTCTGTCAGGGGTCAAGCGCTGTGGTCACTGAGCAACTGTGTGATTTAGAAAGAGGATTACTTCCCTGTAGCAAAATACCCTAAAAGTCAGAGTTGTTAGCAAGCTCTCTTATTATGCAAATGAAGACAATGAAGCCTGAGGCTTGATGCACACCCCATATTTAGAACAAAGGACATTATTTCTTCAACCTTCCTCCAGTTTACACCCCCAGGATCCTACACCATCCCCCAGGTCCACATATACAGGACACATTTTCTAAAGTGCTGGCTTCATTGCTAGGAGCTATCCATCCAGTGAAGGACAAGCCTCAACCTTTCTGAGTTCTGGGACACAAATTGAATAATATAAAATTTCATGTTGTCCCAAGGGATAGCAATTATACCTAGATATATTTTTTAATTGCCTAAGCGGGGAACAATACTATGAAATTAGTTGTTTGCTTACAGTTTTGTATTTTATTAACCCCCAAAGTACTCACGCATATTTGGATGTGAATTGCACAGATATGCGTGAGACGCACCATTCATTGGTCTACTGAGTAGATTGCCCCGTATAGCGCTGAGTCTCCACGCTGCACACTCTCTACTCTGAGCCCACCTGGGGATCCAGGGCTCACAAGGTGGAAACCACTATTCTATAGATATTGCCTTTTTGATTAGATATGCTTTCCTGGTTTGCAACTATCCAATGAAACCATCAAATGAAATTCTATGCAAGGAGCCCCAATGTGGGACCTCAAAATTGTTTTAAATTTAAAACAAAATTTTGACACAGAAGGAAAGAGAAGAGAGAGAGGAGAAAGAGGGAGGCAAGGACAAGGCAGAGGGAGAAGGCAGTGGCAGGAAGGAGAGCTGTGCCATAAAATGAACGCAGGATTTGCTCTCAGAAGTGCTGGGTTTGTGCTCACAAGCTAGTGACTTAAATTCCTTGAGACACAGTTTCTTCTACCAAGGCCAGTAATGAACCTCCTTTACGGAGCTATCGTGAAGATTAAATGGCACAAAATTCATAAGAGTGCTTTGTGAACTGTCAAGGCTGTGGCACGTATTAATTCTTAATAGACCTTAATCTGAGCAATCAGGGCCGTCCAAGGCCATGTTGCTAATTGGCCAAGTTGGGGCCCAGATCAACTCAATGTGTCCTTGTTCAGACACTGGTCTACTGGTGACCAGCTTGTTTTTCCCGAACTGAAGGTTGGCTTTTAAAAGCTGAAGAGGGACGTAAATGATCATTTGATTCAGCCTATTCCCTTGGTAAGGAAATTATCGTTACCGCCACTCCACGATGGGCAGGGGACTGAAGTGCCACTCAGAGCCCTAAAGCTCATGAAACAAAGGTGGGCGCTCATCTCCCTCGAGGTCTGTCTGTGTGCCAGGTATGGAAACACATAACTAGATTTTCCAGAACACCCTTCAGACTGAATCTCTTTTTACAGTAACCTAACCCTCTAGATAAATGTAAATTTGCAGCACTTCCTGGACTAGCTGGATCATTTTACCTGTTTTCACTTTTGTTTATTAGCTGCTCAGCAATACATGACAGGATGGTAGACAATTTGCGATATCCAGAAAATTCCCATATGCTGGGTTTCCCAGCATCCTCTAATTTAAAAGCAACAACAACAACAAAAATTTCTCCTAGGGCCTGGGGAAAAAAATGGTTCCAAAATGGCAATTGCTTCTGTATTTATACACTGGACTTTTCCTAGTGGACCATTTATCCAAAGAGAAAAACAGACCCCTTACCTAGCCATGGTAAAACAAACCATCACAAAGTCACCTTTTAATAGGTACTGCTAGGATTCACCTTGGACATAAGCAGCTATTTTTCAAACACAAGCCGTTTGGAAAAAATTGAGAAAAGAAATCCCTATTATGGAAGGATTATAAGTGGGCCATTTAAGCCAAAGGTTTAGACATCTAAAAAAGCATGACGACAGGCAATGTGATGTAGTAAACCTTATTCATTCCCCTGCCCCCTTCTTCCCCAGCACACACACACACACACACACACACACACACACACACACACACACGTGACCAGCATAGCCACTGAGTAATGGGCAACCATGGAAAAAGTTAAAGAGTTTCTCTGGGTCCTGGTTTCTTCATCTGTAAAGTGGGGGTAATAATATCTATTTTGATGGGTTGTATAAGAACCAGAGAGAAAGTGGCTAGTCTAGCACTCAAAAGGCATAATTAAAGTATAATTATTATTAAAGTTAGTAATAGAGAAGACTCTCACAGTAATGGGGCAATTTATGTCATGAAGCTTGGAAGCATGCCACAGGCCTCATCACCACTGGAAATTATCTCTCCATCATGACTGTATCCAAACCCCAGGGTCATAGTGAACTTGGCCAAATGCATCTCTGACAGCTGCAGCAGGGAAGCTGTGCACCCTCTTCCCTGGATCTCTCCCTTCCTACTTACACAAAGAACTGACAGAAACTCTTCCTAGAGTTAACATGGAGGAATAATTAGGGGCACTTATCTTCTTGACGACTTTTACTGATTCTGATATTAAGAGATCTGTAGATTCTATCATCAGGAATATCTAGATTGCAACTCATGCATTAACACCACCAACCTCCTCGTTATTGACCAAGCACACCCATGCCTCCCTGATCTTGAACATAACATTTAAAACCTGAGGCAGCCATAAAGCCAAATAAGAGAACTAGGGAACATGACTAGAGCAACGTAGAGGGAACACCTTGGAAAGGAGTAATTCCAGGGAAACATAGAGGCACCAACCATCAAGTAGGGTATGACTCAAGTCATAGGCATAGAGGTGGGAAACTGGAGTCCACAAAATGGTGTGAGTGGCCAGTGGGCATGTAGCCAAGAGGAGTGGGAGATGAAGTTGTTGGGAAGTTCTTGAGCTTCAGCCCCGTGTCTATACCCAAGTTTCCAGGTATGGTCAAGAAGATTGTGTTTTGCACAACCCCAGGGGTGCCATTCACAAAGACTTCAATGGGGAATGGAATGTTCTGGACTTCCAGTGTAACGAATGCAATGTTCAGTCCACAGCCTGCACGTCAGCACATGGTAGCATTCTCTACAGTTCGTCGTGGAAGTTTGTCACAGATTTTTCAGCCTAGGTATGGCCTGCTGTGAGAGTTGTTTAAGAAACATGAATGTCATCACCCGTGGTATACGTCAGCCTTCAAGTGACGTAGTAGTCTTAGGAGTTGTTCTCAGAAACCATTTATTTGATCAATGAACACAGTACTTGGGGCTTCATACTTAGCAGGAAACTACTGTACGTTTGCTAAATAAATGAACTAATGAGTGATGAAGTGAATTAAGGAGCGGTTAAGTACATTTCAAGACAGAGAATGTCTGGAAAGCATGCAGAACAGATGAGTGACCTACGGCAACTGGATCTGACTGTTCTACAGAGTGGACTGCTTAATATTTCCCTGTAATTACATAATCCTTATTTTAATTGGCACATCACCTTTTATCATAGCTACATAATTGTATTTAACCATACCTACAACTGTATATTTAACAACTCCTATACATTTTATTGCTATTTTAAGCATTTTGTCTATTATTATTATTTATTAAAAGTTGGATTGCTTTCTGTGGACATATTTCAATAATAATAATAATATTTATTTATGTTACATGCAAGACCTTGTGCTAGTTGCCTTATATACATCTTCCATAATTTTCACGTTAGGTAAAATTCAGATTATAGTTCTATTTTATAATTAAGGTATTCTAAATTCATCTAAGGTCATATAGCTAAAAAGTGAATGAATGAAGAGTCCCACACAGATCTTCCTACTACATGTTTTTTTTTTTTTTTTTCAATCTGAGAAGAATTACTATCAATCCAGGTAAAAAGGTTGAAGGCACTTGGTATAAATTATGTAATTTATCCTGCACTACAGTCGTTTCCAAAGGTCATGAATCTGGCCTTCAAGAACGGGCAGGACTGTGGCCACTGTGTAATTTCATCAGAAGTAATGAACGTATCAATACTAACAATCGTTTACAGCATCAGTTATTTTCTCAGTCTCTCCAGGTGACAGCGCTTTCTCTTCCCTTGCAAGCGCACTGATGTTTACTCCATGTGACCTCCAGCGTGATCCTTCTAGAACCCCAATCAACCATGCTACTTGCCGCATTTAATGGTAGCCTTGACTCTACATCTCTTCTATTCTGGCTGGTCTATCAGCCCCTCCCCATTCTAATCCCAACTCACTTTGCCTGCCACATGCCTGGCCACTGCCACCAAGCTGCCAATACCAGAGCCATGGGGAGTTACTAGAAATTTCAGAACATCCCACTCCTTTGCTTCTGCACATTCTTTCTCTCTGCCTGAAATGCCAATGACAGTCTCTTATTTATGTTATCGCATGACTCATAGAACCTTTTCAAGATCCATGAGCACAGGAGAGTACATTTTTTAAATCATTGTATCTCTTTTCTCAGTGTCTGGTGCACAGTAGGTTTCAATAAATACTTGCTCTGGATTAATTCAAGGTGAAAAAAATCACATTTTCTGGAAAATTCCCTGAAGCCCGGGAAAAGTGGTTCCTTCCTCTACACTTCTTGGATGCCTTGATATCTAATTGCCACACTGTTACACAATGAAATGATGTATTTCCATATGTTTGTCTGAAGCCGGACTAGGAGCTCCTGGGCGTCAGAGACCAAATCTTACTCATACTTGGATCCTTAACACCCAGTGCAGGCCCAGCTTATGGTAAACCTTCATAGATTTCCTGGAACTGAAAAATATAATTCTAAAGCAATCACATGAGCTGAGCAGGGTGGGTGTTAGGCTTCTCATTTTACAGTTGAAAAAAGGGGACCCAGGGAGGAAAAAAAAAATGTCTTGACTCAATTTTCATTCAAAAATCAGAGGCCCAGACAGGGCTGGAACAGGGTCTCCTAAACCCCTAGTTATAAAGCGCTGTTGGTGGCCACTGAACAGAGGAGGCTGGCGCCTTTCTTTCTGACCCCTCAGCAGAGAAACAGAGGTCTGTTCCTGAGACAGGGACCAGCACAGGTGTCTTCATGGGACCAGACTGGGTGAAAGGATACTACTCACCACTCATGGTGATGGCCTGGGGGAACAGATGTGTCCCCCTAGGGTCAGGGACTGGGTCCTGGTTTGTGAGGAGTAGGTTGGGGAGACCTGCCAGGAGGCATGGGACCACTCCTTGACCTTTTCAAACCCTGCGGCCCTGCGGTGGCCTGTCGTACAGTCTATGTCCTCTCTGGCCAGCCTCCCAGGAACTGCTTATCACCAGAGTAACTTGTTTGTGCATAATTATAAATTATAAATATGCTCCAGGGGGCATAATTATACAGAGCTCTCTTTTTTGCTCAAAAGTGTCCTACTGTGGGCAATACATGATATAGTCCCCTTTTCCTCCCCCACTAGAAAATATGCATACATGCATGTAAAAGCTCAGAGGGCTCCAAGAGTCTTGTAAACGCCCCTTGGCTTTTATTTATTTATATATATTTTAAAGTTTGTTCCCCCAACCAGATTGCTTGATTTACCAGGATACATTAGGTTAAGGCCTGGAGGTCCCAGTCTCTGCCTGAGTTCAAGCCCCTTTCCTGACGTGTGTCTGCCTAAGCCAGAGGACTGGCACCTCCTGCAGAAGTTGAGAATAACTGGAGTGAAAAGGCAGCCCTCACCTGATTCTCAGTGTTGAATGCCTTTTTGGTCCACGTGTGCGTCGGGGCAGGGGGCGCCACTCTGGCTAGCGGCCTGGAGCCTCGCAGGAGGTGTGCGTAGGGCATTGAGGGCATTGTTTCACTGGGCCAAGGCCCTCTGGGCACTGTCTTGGGAGAGGAAGAATTAGTGATTACCTTTGGTATGAGTTAAAAGGTGCCTTCAAGCTGGTCTTCTGCAGAAAATACTCAAAGCCTTGGTGGGGGGCGGGGTTTGGAGGGTGACACCAACTAAAAGTAAGCAATCGATTTCTTTTTAAATGGGGAGAAGAGTGTTAGTAAAAGATAACGAAACTAATTTTTGAAACTCCGTGCGGCACCACTGATGCAAGCACATTCTCCACGGAGAAAAGCTACATCTGAGCAGCGGTGTCCTGATGCTCAGAGGATGCCTGGCTTTCTGGGGAAGACGAACGGGTTAGAAAGTCCACTAGCCACTGCTGGAGCTGCTTGGGTACTTGTGACCGGGCGACTCCTGCCCAGCCGCGCGCGCAGTCAGCCTGTGGAGGCGCCGGGATCCTCCCTCCCCGGTCCGGTGCTCTACCTCCCCAGCCCCGGGCCGCGGTTGGATAATGCACTTTGTTTACCTCGCCCGGGCCGAGTCATCCAACCGGGAGGCAAGCGCCCGCGCCCGGGGCCGGGAGCTGCAATGGCAGTGGCAGCCGGCCGCGGGCGCGGGAAGCCGCCCCGGGACTGGCAGAGGCGAGGCTGATTGATGGGCACCCGGCTCAATGAGGGCGGCCCGGGCGGGGGAGGGGCGGGGCCTGCTCTGGGCTGAGCCAGTCGCCGGTGCCGCTGGGGGGGGCGGAGGCGCCGTAGAAATGTGTCGGTGACATTGAATGGGGAGACTGAGCGCGAGCTAGGCGCGCGCGCGCACACACGCGCACACACGGCCCCGCTCGCTCCGAGATCCCCGGCCACGTAAGTAACTATTAATACCGCCTCGCAGAGAGATGCGGGCGTGCTGAGCTCGGGGATTGGCCTCGGGCACCGTCGGCCGTCCCCTTCAATTTTAAGTACACATTCCTCTTACCTCCGGTTGGGGGAAGAACAAAATAAAAGAAGAAGAAAAGCCGTCAATTTTCTCCAAAACAAACCCCGCCAGGCAATTTGGGTTGAGGGTAAGGGGAGACGGAGTGGTTGCAAATTATTCCAAGGCGAGATCCAGTTACCGAACGAGAAAGGAACAGCGCGGGTTGACTGGGCTGGGGGTGCATCCCCTTCCAGGGCCGGGAGGACCCCCGGAAGCTCGGAGACCATTGATCTACCCTTGTCCCTGCCCGCACTTCTCGCTTTATTCGGAGGACGATCTGGAGCGCGAGGGAGCGGCGACAGCATGAGCCGGTGCTGACCTCCGCCCGGCGGGCCAAGCCCTGGGCTTTGCCGTGGTACCTGTGCCCGGACCACAACTCTGTGCCCAGCTTTTGCAATCTTTTGTTGGCAGCGCTGACCGCTCTAAGTTAAATGCTCCCTTGCTATTTTTTTTGTCTGTTTGTTTAAATTTTGGAGAGCTCTTGCGGTCTTGGAAAAGCCTCAGACGCCATCTACAGTTAAAACGTAGGTAACTACCCTCTCCGGCACCCCCCCCTTCCACGCCCCCCACCCTTTCCACCAAAAAAGGGGGTGCAGCGCGGATTCTGTCTGCGGTGCGGCGCGAGCCGGTACCCGTGCTTATTTCCTTTTTCTTTTTGTTTGGTTTCTAACGCGCTGAGACCAAGCAGCGGCCGTGCGCTCCCCGAAGATTGCACAAACTACAGCCGGGCTCCTCCGCCCCGTCTGCGGTTCGGAAGCCTGCGTGGGGATCGCTTCGGGAGACCCGGCGCTGCAGCTCCCCACCTTAGCAACCTGGTTACTCGTCTAGATCCACGCTGGAAGAAGAGAAAGAGAGAGAGAAACTAAAAGTGCGAAGATTCTGCAAATCGCTGGCGGCTTTGGGGTGACAAAAGGACCCGAGTTGCTGCCGACCGAGGACCCCCGGGAGCCGGGCTCGGAGCAGACAAGGTGCCCGGCGGCGCCCATTTGGGGGCTTCTAACTCTTTCTCCACGTAGCCCCCTTCCCGCCCCCTCCCCTCTCGTTCCCTTTTAAAATCCGTGGCACCGAGGCGCCTGCAGACGCACTCGCCAGCGACTCGTCTCTCCAGCGGGTTTTTTTGTTTGTCGAGTGCGATCCCCACACTCATGAACATACACAGGTCTACCCCCATCACAATAGCAAGATATGGGAGATCGCGGAACAAAACCCAGGATTTCGAAGAGTTGTCGTCTATAAGGTCCGCCGAACCCAGCCAGAGTTTCAGCCCGAACCTTGGCTCCCCGAGCCCGCCTGAGACTCCGAACTTGTCGCATTGCGTTTCTTGCATCGGGAAATACTTATTGTTGGAACCTCTGGAGGGAGACCACGTTTTTCGTGCCGTGCATCTGCACAGTGGAGAGGAGCTGGTGTGCAAGGTAAAAAGCCCGGGGTTTGCTTTTGCTTTTTTTTTTTGTCTTTTAAGAAGATCCCCCCGGCCTTTTGGAGGGGGCCGGAGGGGGCGGAAGGTTGCCGAGCCCTGCAGTCCGGGGGGGAGGGAGATTCGCGGGATAATTATCCGTGGTCTCGTTAAATGGGGTTATGTATTTATTTGTTCCTGTTCGACTAGTTGCGAAGTTTTTAGAGCGTTGCGGGCAATGCGGCGGACTGCGGCGGGGGCGTTTTGGGGAGAGCCCGCGGCGGGGAGGGCGGCGGGACTGCGCGGGGGCCACGGCCACGCGTGCTCCCAAGGGCTCGTGGAGCTCCTCCGCGCGACGCCGGGTCCCGCTGCCCGGGGATTGCTCCCTGGGTCCAGCCCCCTCCCCTTTCCAACACCCAGGAGGGAATCCCCCGCTAATTTTAAGGCGCTGATGACTTGGTTCCTTTCGCAGCCATTGTTCTCAGCAGCGTGCAGGTGTTGAACCTTTGTTCCGTAGGTGCCCCTTCAAAGAGACACACAAAGGTGTCCCCTCTGGCTGAGCCCAGGGGCCCAGCGCGGGGAAGGAATTCACAAAGAGCTTGCTTCTGCCAGGAGCCTTGAAAGGAGGGTTGGGGGTGGAAATCAAAGCCGCCAGCGCACCTTTGGGTGCAGGAAATTGTGAATCCTTTGGGTCTTTTCCTCTTGTCTCCGTTCCTTCTCGTCTCCAGCTCTCCGAGCCGGAGCCCCCTCGACCCTGCTACTCCACCCCTCAGCACACACCGTTGCCTGTATGGTTTAGAGGCCAGCATTTGGAGCCTCGGGGATTCACAGTGCTAATGCAGAGATGGGCACTTTCCTTTCCTTTTCGTCTTTGACCCTGAACTGGTTGGCGTCTGTGTTCAGTGTGTCTGTGTGTCTTTGTGTGCGCCCACAGGGCTCCAGACAAGGGGATGAGCCGGAGACTAGTTGCAAAAAAAACAAACAAAAAATGAAGACGGTAGAGCAGGCTACCCAGGAATTGGACATAGATCAAGAATTCACTGTTGCTTAATTTTAGATTGGCTCACTGTTGTTTTTTGGGGGGAGGGAGGTAAGGAGGCAGTAAGGAGTGGAGACCCCTGAGGTCTTTGAAATGGGCACTCGGCACAGCTGTGCTGCAAATAATGTATCACACTTTTACCATCAACCACAGGCTGCTTTGTGAACTTGCTTTCTTTCATAGGGGACTGGAGTATTTCATTGTGAAACATGGCTTTTGTGAAGGGTCTCCAGTCTGTTTTGCAATTGCTCAGTTCAGACCGCTGGGGAAAATCAGAGACTCTTTAAATATTTCTCTCTGCTTGTACTGAGCATTTGGTATTTTGCACCTTCTCCAAGCTATTGAGACTCAGAGCAGCTATTCCCAGTTAACCAAAATTCAGTAGGCTATTCAGAGCTGGATTGAATTCTCAGAAGACCTACAACGTTGTACAATGGGGTAGTCATCCTTTGAAATGAATGAATTCCACAGAGCTGCCACTCTCGTATGAAATATGCACAATCACCCAGCAGTGAGTGTTTTCACTCCTTTTGCTAAACTTCGGTAGAGCATTTTAATATTTTTCAAAGGCTGGAGACGCGTTTAAGTCAAGGGACTCTGCCGCCAAATTCTGCAGAAGCATCTTGCCCGCTATTTCTTTGTTTAAAGGCAGAGGTGACTCTGGCTCCTGCTGTTTCTTTCTCCCTTCAGATTTTTCAAGACATATTTCACTTTGGGCTGACCTTATAGTGTCATTCGTAGACTTGCTCTCTGGCCTGAAACTGTACTTAATCGGCTGGTTCAGTTCTTGCAAAGACTGAATCAGCCCCTCACCAATTACTGTGCGGCTGCAAGTGGATTTAAGTGCAGTATCATTGTTCTGCTTGACAGAGGTCATCCCTTTAAGACACAGCAGCTTCTGTTTGCCTGCCTTTTTACCAGAGGTGATGTGGGTGACTTCTTATGCAAGCATAGTTGTATATAACCTAGGAAGCTCCAAGTGGTTTTATAAGGCTTCTATGAACTACTCTCACGTATGCACCTTGGACTCTTGGCTTACTGCAAGGCTCACTGAAATCTACACACTGAATTCCAGTTCCTTTTGACATCTTAGAATATAGAGTTCGTTTCTCCTAGCTCTGTGTTGACCCAAGAAAAAAAGTCTTTGCAAAAACAGATCCAATGTGAAATGCCACTTACAGAGAAGTCTATAGAATTCTGTAGGACATAATTTGGGAGAGAGAGACTGGAGGGTCATTTAACCAAAATAATCATGCCTGTTTATTGTCTCCCTGTGCCTACTTTAAGCTAGGCAGACGAAGGAATGGGACTTTAGGGGGTTCTTAGCTTACTGTTTTCATGGAAATGCTTGTAGCTACTGTGCAGATTGACATAATTACTATCTTGACAAAATGGGCACTTTTTTTTTTTGCAAAAACTGTGAATGATGGCCTAATCTCTGCCTTATCTGAACTGTCACATTATATAACTAAGGCTCCAAATTAAACATTTAAAAGAAGCTGGCAACCAGGCTTATGGCTTGATTTTACACTTGAAGGTGATGGTTTAAATACCAATCCAAGCCCATAAATGCCTGTTATAGCTACTAATAAAAGTTTGGTTCCTACCCATTTGGGAAAACATAAGTACTTGCTTTATTTTTCATACTCTGTCCACCATCTTGGAATTTAATTTAGTCTCTTCTACAAAGGGTATGGCTGCATTTTGAAGCTGCCATGAATTGTTTGATTTTTTTTTTTTAATTTTAATGTCCATCCAGTTTTTCAGCAGCAGGACAGGATAATAGACTAAAGGTACTGAGCAAAAAACAAAAACAAAAACAAAAAAAAACTCCTTTTATTTTTTAAAACTGCAGCTCGAAGCAGGAAGTATGTTATAAATAATCATAACTCCATGAGTACTGGTGACACAGCCTGAAGCCTGGCTCTTCAGATCCCAGCATCCTCCTTATATAACACAGTGTTTACATTAGCCACTGCAAAGCCTTTATTGCTCTCCGGGAAATTTTTGAGGCTTTCCTGGGTTTCTGCTGCCTGCAGTCTGGGTGTTAAAGTTGACTCAAGCATTTCAGATTCCTAATTGAACGGACCTCTGAGGTCACCGCTCGCAGGTCATCATTTGACAGTATCAGGGTGTGATTTGTGGTCTCTGGAGACACTGAAGTATCCATTCTTAAATTCTAGGTTATAGTGGCAGCAGCTGTGCCACTTTCCTGAGATGCCTTATTATGGTTCATTCACAACGTTACTTTGCTTCCTCGCCGGGGTTCGCACCAGCCCTCCCGAGGTTCTTAGGAGGCCGGTTTGACTCACAGATTTTTGGGTTTTGTTTTTTGCAGCTAAGAGAGACTTAACTCATGGATTCTTAAGTAGCAGCCTGTGTCCCTGGCTGGGTTTTGGAAAGCCCGTGAATCCCCTTAAGACACATCCAGTATTATACATGCTTTTGAGTGGTCATTGTCAGCTAAGAGGGGACAGAGCTCTTATCAGATTCTCAGGTGGGATCTGGACCCAAAAAAGGTCAACCATGTTCTAAATCAATGTCTTCGGTTTCTGAAGAGGAGGGAGGCCCAGTGATTCTGAGTGCTTTATCCACCTCGTGCAGGTTATTGGTGGCCAAGCCAGGATTAGATTCTCAAATTTGATTATTTCTAGGCCAGCGTTTCCCACACACACTGCAAAATGATGATCAAGGAGAGTATGTTCTAACTAATGAAAAAGAAATTTAAGAAGCTAAGCGATGGTGAACCGATAACATTCAGTGCATTGTAAGAGCAATCCTGGCCTCCCATGCTTCCCAGCAAGGAACCGTCGAGCCTGCACCTCACTTCTGCTGCACCAGATAGACTCATCATACTCACATTCCCAGGCGGGTAGGAAAGCCACATTCCAAACCCAGAGATTTGTATCCCCGATTTAGTGGAGCTCTTGAAGTGAATGAAGGCGTTTTCTTGTAACCTCAGAAAAATCTCTGTAGTGTTAATTCCTCTTAGATCTGTCTCCAAAAGGTACTGAGGATGGATTTTCTTTCTAAATAACCCCACAATGAGGTGGCATTTCACAGGCTTATTCTGATTCATAGAAAATCATTGCATAACTGATTCATTGAGCTAGATATCTGTGGAGGGAAGAGAGAAAGGAGCGTGTCTGCTTTCTTAATAAGAAGGATTGCGTCCTTTCCTGGCTCTGCCACTGGGGGCTTGATTTGACTTGTTATCTGAGCCTCAATTTCCACATCTGCGAAATGAAGGTATTGAATTAGGTAACCTTCAGTCTACGCATTTAACCTAGTAATTGCTGTTATGTTGTATACTGCTATACAACCCAATTATGCAGCACAAAAGACGTTGTATACAGTTGCTGTAGCTGTGTAGTGTCGGTGTACTTTTTTTTGAAGGTAAATAAGGTGTTATCTGTGCAGCTTGGGATGGGTCACTTTCAAATTTTGCCTTAATTTTTCTATAAACACAGGGGATTGGGATAGAGAGAAAAAAATCATAAACTTATTTGTGATTTGTTTTGCGTCATTGTGTATACCGTTTGTGTAATACAATACACAACTTGTGATACACAACTTGTGTATTGTATTACATCTGGCTGAGCATTCTGACCTTCGTTTTCTCATATAATCCTCCCGACACGGTGAGTCAATCACTTGCCCTTTTGCACATGAGGACTCGGAGGCTCAGAGAGGTCAAGCGAGTTATTCAATGCCACACAGCTGGTAGGCAAGGCCAGTGTGGTCTGGGTCCAAGTTTGGCCCACGTCTATGGGAGGCATCCACATTCTGTGGCTCGGTGGTACAGGATTTGGTTGTACTCTGACTCTTGGTCTTTTTGTTCATCCTGCCGTAGGTGTTTGATATCAGCAGCTACCAGGAGTCCCTGGCCCCCTGCTTTTGCCTGTCTGCCCACAGCAACATCAACCAAATCACCGAAATCATCCTGGGGGAGACGAAAGCTTATGTGTTCTTTGAGCGCAGCTATGGGGACATGCATTCCTTCGTTCGCACCTGCAAGAAGCTGAAGGAGGAGGAAGCGGCCAGGCTGTTCTACCAGATCGCCTCAGCGGTGGCCCACTGCCACGACGGGGGGCTGGTGCTGCGCGACCTCAAGCTGCGGAAATTTATCTTTAAGGACGAAGAAAGGTGAGTCTCGTTCCTGTCCAGGCCCGTGTACTATAGCAGGCTGCTCAGAGAGGTTGGAGTGGACGTTGTGTTTTGCTGCCTGCCGTCCAGGAGAGGAGGAGGGGGCGTGGAAAGACAAAGGGAGGCGGGTATCGCAGTGTTTGAAGTGCCCTTAGAAAGCAAATTGCCGCTCCTCTAAGAGATGTTATCAGATGTTCACAAGTGCCAGATTATTCTGTGACCCAGTAGTTATTTTTGTCTTGGTGTCTTGAACTCTGAAGGTGGCTGCCAGCCTGTGTGGCATTTTCAGTGTGAATAAGGCAAGATTTTGAAAAGCTTGCCTTCGGAAAGCTCCACGTCTGGGATCAGTTGTTTTGTCATTCATTCGTCACTCATTCAACAGGTATTTCCTAAGTCTGTTCCTCAGTATGAATTACAAGTCTCAGTACTGTGACTATCAAGTTGCATTAGCTAGTCAATGACCTATAAAGGAAATGTTACAGACCCTACATACACTTATGTACTGGGTCAGATGGGAACGGAGGGCTGGGATGTCAGTTCTAACTAGGAATTGGAGAGTCAAGAAAGTTTTTATAGGAGAGGTGATTTTGAAAGATGAATATATTGTAGGCAATGTGGGAAGGACCAATGTTGCAGGTGAGGAACCTGCCTGTGCACATGCCTGGCAATGTGAAGGTCTCGGTTATTTTAGGAGACGGCCGGACAGGATGCTAGGCATCTGGGCTTCATTCATGGTTCTTCCATTAACTCATTACATTCTATTTAGCAGGTCCCACTGGGGCCCTGCTTTCTCCTCCAGCTGACTTTGATTGTAAAAACTCAAGTTACTTTTTTTCTTTTTAATAATGTGCTTTTTTAGAGGAGTGGAAGCAGCTAATTTATGTGCATTGCTGACTATTCCAAGGATTGTTCCAGGGACTCTGCATACGTGATGTCATGGAATTCTCCGGACTGCCTTGGGTATCCTCAGCTCCCGTTAGCAAAGTGTTTAGTGAAGCGAAGTTTCCATTGTCACGAAGCTGTTAAGGACCATCTGAATACAAGGCTAGTGCACATCACTCATTCATTCACTCAGCGAACATTTCGGGGCTACCTTTTATCCGTCTGGAATAGATTTACTATCAGACCTTTCCATCTTCCATTTAGCTGGCCATCGATCCCAGTGGCCTGTGGTGTATTTAGATGATTGCTTGTAGAAGTCTCATGGCATCCAAATGAGAGAGACCACGTGGTGTGTGCTTTGGTTTTTCCATCTTCATGGTTTGAGCTAATCGGGCAGTAAATGTCTGGGAAGCATTTGGGGATTAGCACAGGTCAAAGGGCCTGTGGTTACTTAACCCAAATGGAATAATTTCATGAACTTTTATAATCCAGCTGAGTATACAAAGTGCAGAGGGCCCCTGGATTTCCTGGACCCACAGAAGTTGATTATTGTTCCATATTTTTACCCATAAAGGAGTATCATAGGAATCCGTGGTGGCCAATATCCCGGTCTCTGACAGTGGATGGCATTTACCTTTATTAACAAACTAAAGAAGGTCGGGGGCACTATTTGAAAACCTAGAGTGTGGGGCGATGGTTACTTTTCTTTCAGCTCAGGTGTGTCTGCCCTTGGAGCCTGCAGACCCAGGTTCTTATCCTGTTTTTGCCTTTACTCCACTCTGTGACCTTATATTGGTCCCTTCCCCTTGGCCTCAAGTTCCTCATCCTTTTATTGTCCTGGCTCAGTTCTACTGGCTCTAAGGTCTTCCCGAGTTCCAACACTCAGGCATATGCTGCTTTGAATATTCTCACATGGAAAGATAAATATACATCTGACCCCAGCAGAATACTGACAGAGAGGTATCCTCTTTGCCCTTCAGTGTTCCACCATCCTTGAAGATCTAATAACTCTAACTACAAAAATAAGAGGTAATATTTGGTGATCTCTATAAGCTCCTACCATAAGGTTATCATTTAACACACTTAATTCTCTCTGCAAATTGGAGAGGTGAGTATTAACATGTCCATTGGGTAGATGAGGGCTCCGAAGTGTAGCATGGTAAAGTCTCAAAGTTACAGACATGAAAGAGCAGAAATAAGGACATATTATCTCTGTTAAGTCAGCTCTCAAGAAATTCATTTGGCCGCCACCAGGAGTCAGGACAATCAATGCTCTCTCTCGTGGGGATCTGCATTTTTAAACATCATCTTTGATTCTGTCTCTTTAGAGAGGAATTTCAGGCATCAGCAAGGACATGGGGTGGGTGACGCATCCAGGCTTAGCACAGCCGTGGTAGACACAGATTTGTGAAGTGAGCCAGAGTAGGCTGGATGTTCCCAGGTCACAGGACATGGGAGCAGAAGCAGACGCTAGAGGTTCCATGCTTCAGCCCTTTTGTTTTGCCACCAAGAAGCAGCTCTCCCAGAGGTGAGGGTGCTCACCCCAGAGCCCACAGCCGTCTGGAAGCAGATAAGGGCTGAGTCCGACCTCACATTTGCTGGTGCAGGGACTCTCCCCCAGGCCTGCTTGTCCTTTATGGGAAGACGTGTAAGACTGCCGATCAGTGCCTTGTGGCAAAGCCAGGGTCTTTGATGTCGCAGGGGCTGGAGAAGAAATACCCATGCGTAAGACGCTTCCAACACGAGAACTGTGGGGCTCTGATGCTCAGTCTGGAGTTATGTTTGACTTATGCAGAAGAGCAGACCCTTTCTAGAAAGAACTAGAAAGAGGCATCTCATGTGAATGTGAAACCAGGACACCACTGGAGCAGGCGTGTCAAAGCTCAATCCTTTTTAACTCCAAAGAGCATTTTCCTTCTGAAAAAGACAACCTAAGTGACAGGCAGGAAGCTGGTCTTCATCTGTTTGCAGCATGCCTGAGCACCTGAGCCCGAGCAGCCCGGCCTCCCGAAGGACCATCGGGGGGGAAGGAGAACTCCCCATGCCACAGGCGAGGCACCTGGGCCGCACAGGAGCTAGGTGACCTTGCTCAAGGTCTCACAACCAGTCCGATGATGGAGCTAGCCTAGAAATCCTATCTTTTCCTTCCAGAGCTCTTTTTCTGCCCCGAACCATGCTGAGGTACCAACGAACCTGCGGTGCTGAACACGACATGTATCTCTGTCTGGGCAGCTCTGAGAAGGTTGCTGCTTTCCTTTTCAAGGACATTCTAAATGTTTTCATCAGTAGCTGACAGGACCTTTTTAATTTTCACCCAACCATCAACTTTTTGTAAAAGATGAATAATGCTTAGTGGCCTTCTTTCATCTTCTTTGGTTTTTAACCTCTCGACTTGGGACTGTGAGACGGGTTTTGTCACTCAGCATATTCTAGTTCCCAGGGGCCACCGAGTTTCATGGTAGAGTCTCTTTGTTGGTCTGCACGGTGGCTGTGTGGCAACCTCGCCTGTATTTCCTGAGAAGAACAGGACTCAGGGGCCCTGGGATCTCTTGGGGGCCATGCTGCTGGCAGCCTTCACTTTTGGTCCTAATCAATAGGACCTAATCCATAGGTATTTCAATAGGACTAAAGCTTCTTCCTCTCTTGACAGCATCGAAGAGTTAGAAACAATGGGTTGAATTTGAAAGACTTTTGAAAAGTTAGGCGACGGCGTCTGTGTCTGTTCTCTGATCCTTAATGCATTGGTCCTATGATGGGGGGCGGGGCATAGAAGAGACATTAGGAAGCACTGCTTTATTAAACTTCAAATCACCAGACACTTCTTTTGCACTCTATTTTTTTTTTAATTAATTAATTTATTTATTTATTTTTGGCTGCGTTGGGTCTTCGTTGCTGCGTGCAGGCTTTCTCTAGTTGCGGTGAGCGGGGGCTACTCTTCGTTGCGGTGCGCGGGCTTCTCATTGCTGTGGCTTCTCTTGGTGCAGAGCACAGGCTCTAGGCGCACAGGCTTCAGCAGTGTGGCACGCGGGCTCAGTAGCTGTGGCTTGCAGGCTCAGTAGTTGTGGCTCGAGGGCTCTAGAGCTCAGGCTCAGTAGCTGTGGCGCACAGGCTTAGTTGCTCCACGGCATGTGGGATCTTCCTGGACCAGGGCTCGAACCCATGTCCCCTGCATTGGCAGGCGGATTCTTAACCACTGTGCCACCAGGGAAGCCCCTCTTTTGCTTCTGTCTTCTCTCTCTCAAGGATGTGCTTCTTGTTCCTTGATGATCTTGAAAGTGATAGAAGGTGAAAGCATTACGTAGTGATATTGACTGTGCCCCACGTGGTTCAGAAAGAGACCTGCCTCTGGGCTGACTTCTTATGCACAGATTTTCCATTCTGAACCATCTGTAACTCTTGAGTCCATGGCCATCCATGGGAACATTCTTAATGGCACTGTCATCACCGCAAGTCCAGTTTCCCACAAGTGGCTTTGCAGACATCATATACAAATGACACCCAATGTTCTATTAACCCTGACGCTAGGGTGCCTTCTGCTTCTGTGTTGAATCAGCAGCACCTCAGATTCTTCTGCTCCTGTTTTATTTGTTTATTTTTATTTTATTTATTGTTTTATTTGAGCTAGATTCAAATTCTGGCTCTACCACTTATTAGCTACCTGATTAAGTCATTTCATGCTTCTGAGCTGTGCTTTCTTTCCTCAAAGCAGAAATAATAATTGCATCTCTGTAGGGTGGTTGTGAGAGTTCAGTGAGATGATTCTGTGACTCACAGGGCAGGGCAGGCACTTACTAATCAACAACTGCTCCTAGAGTCATTGATAAAATGGTACCGTTATGGGGGAGCAGTTCCCAGAGAATGGAGAATGCAGTAACCATTTCCATGAAGGTGGAGCCCTTGTGACGGAAGGGTTCAGATTTAAGCCACTTCCTCCTCTTTCTTTTCTTTAATTATAATCACTGGATCCGTATTATGAGGGCGCCTGACAGGTCAAGTACACGTGGTGTGGAACCTGATGCTCAGAAGGGCTAGAAGGTTGACGAGATGTACCAAAGGCAAGGTGGACAGAAACACAGGCAGGGAGCGAGGGATCCTGCCCCAACACGCCTGGACCGGCCACTGTGCTTCTGCCCCTGTGCTGCTGCCTCTCCTCCCTGCCGAGATGCTTCTGCAGGGCAGAGCCTCAGTCATTTTGTTTGTGTTTTGAGGAAGTTAAACCCCTATCTTGGTTGAACTCGCCCTGGACACACCCTTTGCATCCCCAGTTCCTGTCGTAAAATCTGAGATGGTCTGTGTGCGTAGGAGGGGCCCCCTGTTGGTTGGGGCCCTGAACCTGAGGAAGAGCAGTGCTCAAATTCCCAGAGGGTGTGCCGGCGTCCTCCCGCCCCTCTCGCCCTGCTCTGGGATTAGAGGGATCTGCTTGGTCAGTCTGCTCCTTGAGGCCCATGGTTCAATCCCAGCCTCTAAGGGACAAGGCCAGTTATGCCCGTGGAAAGTGAGTTGCTGTCTGGATTCCAATCTCTCCTCTTGCACTTACTCATCACCTTAACTTTGACAAGTTACTTCACCTCTTCTGCCCCATTGCCTCGTCATAACGAGAGGACTTTGCTCCTGAAATTAAGTGAATTAACAGCAGTGAACCTGATGCTGGGTGCACAGCTGGCCGTCAGCACGAGATCCCTCTGCTGTCCTTGGCCTCTTCTGCACGTGCTGTCTGGCCCTCTGGGTGACACGGGGCCAGTCTGCTGACTCAGGACGTAAAGAGCCCTTTAAGCTGGTGCATCCTGGGGCTGCAGCGGGGCCACCTGAAGAAAGCTCCAGGGGCAGGGCTTGTGCCTACAGCAGTCCCCGTTTGCCAGCTGGATTTCTCCTTCCCTTGCCACCCCTCACCCCAGCTCCCTGCCCCCAACCACAGTTCAGTGTTGACATTTCTTTGCCCAGAAATACCCCATGTGAAGGAGAAGACGGCTTCTGTACATGTTTCTTCTTTGGTTTGGAGATCATTATCTCTTGACGTCACGGGTCTCATTTCCTCTGCTTTGTGGAAGCCGATCGGTGCTGTGTCTGCCACAGGGGACTCTTCGGAGGAACCCAGCGGCCTGGGGTTTTCGGTAGAACAAAAGCCCTCTGCCCAGGCGCCAGAGGACCTGCACCTCCCTGCAGGGTGAAGGCCTCTTCCCTCCCACACCAACCCAGGTCAGTGCTCTCTTTCCCAGGTGTTAGTATCTATATGGGTCCTCCCTTTAGATCTTCCAGGTTTTTCTCACCTCTCTTGGGGCTCAGTATCTAACAAAGTACAGAGGGCAGGCACTGGATCCCTGGAGACCAGACTCTGCTTTCTTTCATTAATAGTGATTTATGTTAAGTTGTAGGCTCACTGGATTTTAGGGAAACACCTTGCCTTTTTGCTTTGAAGGAGCCAGAACTCCTGGAATTCTCTTCTTCATGTTGACCACTTTGATGTACATCAGGCCCATCCTTAGGGAAAGCTCCTCTCCCCAGATCCTTTTTCTCAGGATGTGTCGGTGACACCCTCCGGTAGCGCCCACACTTGCCTCCGTCATAGCGTGTCTCCCGCTCTGTTGTTATTGTCTGTGTGCATCTCCAGACTGTCCTCATCTCCTGCTGGCCTGGGAGCTCCTCGGGGTCAGAGGCTGTCTCATGCGCACTGTTCCGGAACGTGGTGGGCACTGAATGACTGAAAATGCCTTTTACTGAGTAGGAGCCTCTCAGGTTGGATTCTAATGACAGAGTGAGGGGGGCAGGGAATGTACTGATCTAATGGTCGTCTCGGTCATGGCCCAGCTGGGAGCCCAGAATGACTAAAACTTAGGATCTCCCACGTAGACACCGTTTTTCAAGAGAACTGTTTACAGAGCTCCACATCAAGTAACAAATCATTCCCATTTTGATTTAATGATTTATGCAAAAGCGACATTTATCTAAGATACCATTATCCATGTCTGCAGTGGGTGTCATTTTATTTACGAAGGGCTTCAGGTCACAGTTAGAGGGGAGGGCTTCCTCAAGGTTCTGTGCTTAGAAATACGCTAAATAGTGGAAAGCCCAGCAGGATTTCTGGCTGGGCTCTTTACTATTGGGGCTTAATAAATTAGCTCATGGGCTCGACTGGGACCCCTCAGGCAAATGGAGCAGAGGGCACAGCAGTGAGATTTTTGATTCCTGCACTTGACCATTTGACCTTGGCCTGCCTTCTCTGACATGGGTTGGAGATAATAAACTTAGGGTATCCAGCACAGAGCCTGGTGCACTGCAGGGACTTAAAAAGATACCTGTCAAGAATTCAATCCCAAATCTGTCACACTGAAGTTTAAGCTAATACTTGAGATTAATAAAAACAGCACTAAATTAAAAAAAAAAAAAAAGATACCTGTCATGACTGCTGTCCGTCGTCCTCTGTGGCTGTGAGCCTCATACCCCAGCAACCTGTAGATTCATTTATTTGTTCAACAGATATTTATGGAGCACGTGGTATGTGCCTGGCACTATTCTAGGTGCTGGAGATACTGCAGTGCCGAATGAGACAGAAGCCCCGCTCTCACGGGACTTACATGTTAGTGAAATAATATCTAGGGTCCACCATGTACCAGGCCCTGTTCTAACTACAACACTGAAATGAATTTCATCTGAATTAATTACTATGTTTAAGTTAAGCCATTTAAACCCAATAAGTGAGTTCTGCTATGGTTATCACCATTTCACAGATGAGGAAATTGAGGCTCAGGGTCGTACAGCCAGTCAGCACAGACCTGGGGTTGTACCCAGGAGACCTGGCTCCCAAGGTTAGGCCCTCAAATGCCACGTTAGCTGCAGAAATAGATACCACGTAAAATACACCCTTGTGCTCAACCCGTAGAAGGAATTTTCGTACTCAGTTAGGCGACAAGTGAACAGCACGAGGACCTGGCCGGCTGGAGTCTAAGTAAAGCTCAGGACTTGGTTTTCTCTGAGCAGTCTTGGCAGACATAGACTCGGCCACCAGTTAACTAACCCCACGGGCAGTCCTAATACGTCCTGTTGTTCCACTTTGCAGAGTGGGTTTGGTTTCCTCTGCAGAGCTATAAGCTGTGGTCCATTTATTATTTGGACCCTCATGCCTAGCACAGGACTTAGCATTATAAGTGCTGGTGAATGTATGACATTTGACTCAATGGGGGGATGAATAGCCCCATATACCCTGGAGGCCTAAATATTATAAGAAAAAATCCCCTAAACATACTGCTGGAAGAAGACAGTGGATGGAAACACATTTTAAACGTCCTTTATCCAGCCCTCGTGGGAGTTTCTCTAAACCATGCACAGAATCCAGTCTATTTGAAATTTCTTTGGATTCTAGACATTGCAGTTCTTGAGCAGTCACGCCAAGATGCCCTGAGCTCTAGACAGCAGGTTAGAGCTGGGGGCATCTCACAGACACAAGAATCACACTATCTTGCAAACGTTCATTGAGCACCTGTTATGCACTACTTGCTGTGCTAGGTATTGGGGATACAAGACTCAATACCAGAGTCCTCCCCTAATGGAAGACACAGTGCAATGGTTATTTTTAACACCATGTCAGAGAGGAAGGGTGTGCGTTAGAGAGCTGTCTGCGAGCAGGAAGAGGATATTCCAACAATGGAGTGGGGTGTAGAGAAGGATTATGTCAGGGAGGAGATGGGCTCCTTCACAGGGCTGTTCCGAGTGATGGAGGAGGGAAGGGGAGGGGTCCCGAAAGTGCCAGGAGTAGGTGGGGAGGGACTGCTGGGGAAGGGTACTCTGGGGCGGGGTGGGGGCAGAGATGAGGCTGAAGAGGTCTAGGGCCTTGGCTTCATGCCTGGGACCTTGAACTTGATCTGAAATTCAGGAGGAGCCACTGAAGTTGTTTTCTAGTCAGGGCTGGGCGGGGTCACGTTGTGATTCCAGAAGTGTGTGTGGAGGATGGACTGTGGATGGGCATCCCCTTCAGGATGCTGAACCAGGACTCAGGCAGTGGGGGGGGGGAGGGGGAGGGGGATTTAAATCCAGCCCTTTTATCTTTGCAGCTAAAGAAATCAGGAGGGGAAGGTCCTTCCCCAAAGTCCTATAACGTGTTAGTGACACGACCAAGAGCAGAACCCGGTTTTCTGACTCCCTGAACTTGTTCCGTCTCTGCTCAGGCCACCTGGGGAAGCCGCAGTTTAGGACCCTGCCAAGGGAAGCATCCCCGTCCGGCCCAGTGTGTGGACCAGCCGCTCACAGCACTGCTGGGGGTGGCGGGGCTGGAGGGACTGGCCTGAGCCCTGCCCTCACCCCACCAGTGGGGCATGGATAGGAATGTTATGGGCCCCAAATCAACCGAAACAGCACCTCAGGATGTGCCTGCCTCTTCCTGGAAGAAACTGGCCTGGTGGCCCCTTGGGGCAGCGCTGTCCAGCGTGGAGCAGGGATGATTGCCTGGGAAGCTTTCCTGAGAGGCTCAGTCGACTGATCTGGGGTCGGGGGAACCTCGGGGACCCAGGTCTCAATGCAGGGGAGCGAGCGGCGGATGGAGTATCATGAGTCCGAGCTGCGTCTCCTCCCTTGGATGTCCTGGCCGTTCCTATGACGACGGCAGGCAGGCTGCATGGGGAGGGGGTCGGGGTATGGCTTCCCCAATCCCACCACGGCCCTAATGAGTCGGACGCGAACATGCGTCTGCATGCCAGCTACACAGGCTTTTACATCCTGGCTGGGCGGCCGGTGCCGTGGAAACACCTGGGTGCTTGAGTCCGCTTGGGTTTCTCCTCCCAACTGTGCTGTTTCCCAGCAAGTGACTTCATCTTTCCAAGCTGCAGATTTCTCTGAATCAAAGCGGTGCAGGAACCACCACGTCCCAGACTGTGGGGTGGTGTTGTAGGGCAGTCAGAGGATATACTGCCTTCTAGAACTTACCAGCCCTCCCTAGGTCCCCTCCCCTTAGACTTCTCCCCCTCCCCACCTCCACCCCCGAGTGGTTCCCTCACTGGCTTACCTGCTGCTCTCTTGCTAATTTGTGAGCAGCTTGATCTAAGTGCTAGGTCTGTTCAGTGAATCTCCGGGAGCTGGCGCATCGGTGGCTCTCAGAGGTGACTGCTGGAAAGATCTATACACACAAGAAACAGAGGCTCAAGGGAGTAGTGATTTATTGGGCAGTTCAGCGACCTGGGGAGTCCCAGCGGTGGCTGCCAGGCTAGCAAAATGCAGCCCATGGTGCTCAGAGGTCTTCCTTGAGCCCCCCAGCAGTAGCCCCAGCTGGGACCCTTGCTTGACAACTGGACCGGCAGCCAAGGGTGGCTTTGCAGTAGCGGCTGTGGCGGACTGCGGCTGACCTTTCTCCCTCGACCCTTTGCCTGCTTGGACCCACCCTACGGAACGGCCTTCAGTGACTTCCAGACTTCCTGCCCAGGCCAAGCCCACTTGGTCTGGCTGAACTCCCAGCCTGGCCCCTCCCTGGCTGACCCTGTCCTGATCTCTTCCTGCTGAGAGCCCAGGGTGGGTTTTGAGGTTTAAAAGCAAAGGATGATTTGCTTGTGTGTATACCTTTTTTCTATTTTGGATAGAAGCACTGAACATGGAAATCCAGGCTCTGTCACTCACTTTCCAGGTGGCCTTGGACAAGTCACATCTGCTTTCTGTACCCCAGTTTCTTCATCTAGTGAACGGGCAGGTCCAGCTACCGCCATCCACCTCATAAATTATAGCACTTAGATCATGTATGTGATGGTTTTGTAGGTGCTCTGGTGCTGAATAAACCCGGGGCCATATTTGTCTCCATAAACCCAGGGTCTCCCTTAAGAAGTTTCTCTGTCTTGGACACCAAGTAAATCTGTGATGTTGGTGCCAGCGTGTCTTTTGGAGAGGACACTGGCATTAGAATCCTCCTGACGTGGATTAGAGCTCAGTTCTTTCAGTTACTCTATGTATGACCTAAAACATTTCATTCTCTGTGCCTCACTTTCCTTATTTTTTAGGAAGTGGCACATATAATATTTGCCTTTCAGTTTTGTCATGAGAAATAAGATAATGTAGACTGAAAAAAATCCCAGCATTTTATAGATGTTTAATTCGTGGTTTCCTGTTGTTGTTACTACAATTATTATATCAATATCAGGATGTTATAGAGGAAGGGTTGCAGTCCCTATAGCTTAAGAGTTAAAGGAAAGGTAAAATCGGGAAATCTGAAGCTAGAAGAGCTCTTTTCAAGCCATGTACCATTGGTTCTCATTTTACAGAAGGGAAACTGAGGCTGAGGTCGATTTCGTGACCCACAGGGAGCCACTCAAGCCTCTGCTGAGAGTGGGCAGGACATCAGGTCGGGGCTTTCAAGGCGGGTGCGGATGCTCTGTGCAGGTGGGGAGTGGAACTGCATCCTGCTGGTTCTGGCTTCCTCACCTGGCTCAGGATCCGAGAACAGGAGGCCTGGCACTGGGCTGGGCCTGCGCCTGGGACACAGGTGGCCCCCGTGTAAGCCTTGTTCATTCAGAGGTTGAAAGCAAAGCAGGCTGTTCCCCGCCTGTGCCAGGGACAGGTTGCAGAATGCACGCAGGGATGCAGCTTGCAGGCCAAATCAACCCTGCCTGGGGCTCATGGCTCAGGGCTGTCTCCTCCAAGAAGCTGCAGGAGATAACCACTGTCATTTACAGCTCTTTGGCCACACAAATCTCCACCATCCTCCCTTGTCACTTTCAGGAGTCTCTGTTCTTCACGTACCCATCTCTGGTCTCATCACCTCCATGAAGCCCATCCTGATTACCTTAGTCAGTACTGAATAATGTGAGCAGGAGTGAGCTGGGCACATATTTGGGGGAAGAACATTCTAAGCAAGGGGAAAAAAAAAAAAAAAAAAAACAAGTGCAAAGGGCCCAGGAAGGTACCGGGGCACAGAATTCATGTCCATTTCAATCTTCCTGAGGCTCGTACATCTGTCTTCCCCTCTAGGCTTTGGGGCTGAAGGTAGGTTCCTTATCGTAATAAGAAGGTTAGTTAGTTTCCACCACTTTTTGCCGACTTACTATGCTACGCTCCTTGATAGATGCTGTACTTGCATTGTTTCATTTAATCTTCACAAAAACCGAGATGATATCATGGGTGTGACTTGTCCTGTCTGTGTCTCCCGTGACTAGTTTATTTGAATGACTAGGGCCATCTGATGCTCCCGTTGATTTTTATGAAAATCGATTTCTCTGCCTGGAAATTCCTAATTCCCAGACTGATCAGGAGCCCTCAGAAGCTGGAAGACTGTTCATTCATTTCCTCCCACTCCGGCGGGCGCAGGCGCTCCGCCGGGCACTCCCTGCAACACTCCTGAGAGGAGAGGGCGAGCCCCCCCCCCCCCCCCCCCCCGGGGGTAAGCTGAGCCCCAGAGACCTTCTGAAGGGCCCTGCAGTTGTGTGGCACGTCTGTGGGGACCGGAACTGGAACTCCAGCCGGGCTCGGGCCCGCGACCTATGGGCACCCCGGAAGGTCCTTATTTAAAGACGTAATCCAGGCTTCTTGCCTCGACCCCTGCCTGGGAGTGATGTAAACAAGTTCAGGATGTTCCCAGAGAGGCAAGGTCAGAAGAATGCCTGGGGCGCCGCATTTCCTCCCCGTCCTTTTCTAGGCTTCTCTCAGCCCACCCCGGGGGGGACGCCTGCACGCCTGCGCAGAAGAAGCCGGCTCCCTGACCCTGGGGCGCATGCGTGCTGCACCTCGTGAGGGGGCGGCTTCTCATCCCCGCCAGCCTGGGTTGCGTTCCTCCGCCCGGAGCTGCGGCGGCGCGGGTCTGGCATCAGCTCCCCGCCCGGAGAAAGGCGAGCGCTCAGCCGCTAACTAGTCTTCCCCACAAATGAGCTGACCTATCCTCTCTATTAGACTCGGTGTCCCCGTAAAGGAATAATAATTCTTGCCTTGAAAGTTGATTTTATACATCTTAAAAAAGAAAATATATGTAGATACCTACTCATGCTTAAATGCAGAGACGGTGTTTGATATCTGGCACTTACTAATTGTCAGAGGCAGCATTTGAGCCCGGGCCTCTGACCTCAAGACTTGGAACTGGCCTGGCTTCTGTGTGGCTGTGTCGCTACCGGCCGCACCGAACGCCCTGTGACCACAGATCCGGATGCTCCCAGCCGGAGGCTCGGCCTCTGAAGGGAGGAGGAGGCAGGGGCCGACGAATCAGCTTAGGGGCAGCGGAGGTCAGCGGCGCATGGAGTGCTTTTTGATTAATTTTTTTACTGCCCTCAGATTCCTTAGGTATTTGCATAGCTCCTGAGTACTCGTCTTGAGTTTGGGGAGGAAGAGAGGTGAACTCGGGGAGGGGGTTAATTGACAAGAGGGAGACCTTAACCGTTTTCGAAGGCCCTTGTCCATGATCTGGAGGGGGATTCCGGAAGATTGGTGAGGATGAAAGTGGGGTCCCTGCTGCCCATGGGAGGGAGGGGGTGGGGTTAACGGGGTGAAGGAGAAAGTCGGAATCTAGGGGTGTGACCCGGAAGGAGATAAGAATGTAGAAAGGGCTTTAGAATCGGCTTATAGCGAAGAGCTTGAGGTGGGGAAGCCCGTCCCCTGAAAGGTCCTGGACGCCACATCTCCCTCCTGCCCTCACCCTGCCAGGCACCTGAGGTGTTATAATTTACAAAGCCCGCCCCCCGTAGAGCCTTCACCTGGCCTCCACTTAGTCCTGGGAAGGTGTAACTCCTTTACCCGGAGCAGGGGCCGTTGTTCCTTTCAAGGTGAGCGCCCGGGCGCTCCCGGGGCTCAGCAGCGTGACTGTCCCTTTTACTCTTTGATCGAGGGATTGAGTGTCTACTGTGTGCCGGCTACTAGTCTAGGGGCCGGAGATACCGCAGGGAACACAGGTGGTTTTCTCCACGTTCAAAGTGACCTTAGCCACCTGCCCGGGAGCCCCTGGAGGTGGGGAATGAGGTGAGGACCCTGAAGCGACCACTGGCATCATAATACAGAGTATCAATGCAGAACCGTGGACGTGTAAGTGCGTAGTATTCCCGGCGGTGATGAGGGGATGCGGGATTCTGGGATGGGGCGCTACTTTGTATAGAAGGGTCAGGCAAGGTCTCTTTAATCAAGTGCATTTATTTGACCAGAGACCTGAAAACACTGAGCGGTGCATGTATCTGGAAGAAGAGCATTCCGGGCAGGGGCCTGGGTGGGGTGGGGAGGACCGTGTGCAGAGGCCCCAGGAAGGACTGGGCTTGGTCGGCGTATGTGAGGACCGGTGCAGGGTCTGGAAGGGGGGGGTGGGGGGCGTGTGGGTGAAGATGGTCGTCCCCGCTTGGACGAGCTGAGACAGCGGCGGAGGGTTTCGGCGGACACACCTGGCTCCAAACACGAATCTTTTGGTTCCAAGTCTCATTCCACCGGACGATAGCCCCTCGTCACACAGATGCGACGGCTTATTATTGTTATTTGCCCTGCAATAATTCTTCCCATAGCTGCTCTGCTGCCAACACGGTGAACCTGGAGGTGAGGGAGCCTGGCTGGTCCCAAAGCTGGGCAGGAGCTGCTGCTGCTGAGGGGGGGACGGGGAAGCTGCAGAGAGAACCCACTGCGGCCTGTGGTTTGCGGCCCTTCCCCTCTGCCCTGTGGGTTTCACTGACTCACCTCCAATTTCTGAACATCTGGTGAGGCTGGTGTGAGTCAGCTCCACCTGCCACCTTAGATTAGAAAAAGGAAAAGGAAGAAGAGATTTGTTTCTAATCCGCTCAATTCCAGATTAGCACATCTAGACCCTTCCTATTTTTACAGATCATCACTAAAGGGGGAGGAGAAGGGCATGTGCACTCCAGATTATAATAGAATATGGGTGAGCAGATAAAGAAGTTGTGTTGCTATATATGACAGAAGCCCAGAATGTTAAAACTGGCAGAGACTTTAAGACTGTCTTGTCCAGATGGATGCACGACTGTGTGCATGTACTTAATGCCACTGAACTGTACACTTAAAAATGGTTAAAATGGTAAATTGTATCTTATGTATATTGTACCACAATAAAAAAATAAAATTAAAAAAAAAAAAGAAGACTGCCTTGTTCAGTACTCTGCTTTAAGGCTGAGAACAGAGAGGTTTAATGACTCACCCACAGCCACACAGCAGATAAGAGACGTAGTATGGCCTGGAATCTGCTCTCCTACCTCCTAGCCCAGCACCTTTTCCAGTGACCACAACTGTTTCTTGCTCATTGATGGAAATTAGGACCAGGAAGTAGTCACCCTTTGGTCTTGGAAACTCCTGTAATCCAAACATAGGATCTTAGAATCAGCCCAGGGTTTCATCAGACCTTTTGCTCTAGAGAGCTCCGAGCAGTTCTCCTTGGAATAACTTGAGCCTCGCCTCCCTTCAGTGGCTCTTAGGGGAGCTGTGGTGACTGCCTGGAAAGGCTAAGACCTGCAGTTGGAGAAAGAAAGAGAAGTAACAGTGGATGGACCTGAGTCACGGGCTCTGATTTAGGAATAAGGCCTTATTGTGGTTTCTCCGAGCAGTTTCCTACTCTCGGCTCATCTGAGCCTCCTGACACCTCAGGGCAGCAGGGTAGATGCTTTGATGGGCCCTTTTGAGATGAAGGAACCAACTGATAGGAATGATACTGACCTTGCAGGACCTCGTTGGCACTATCCATGCGGTCCCAACCCCCTAACTCTAGCCCCTCTTCCCCGTCCCATGTCCCCTTCGTGGCAGACCATCATCAGTGTGAGGGAATGGGATTAATTGAGTTTACAGGGACTTGGCAGTGGAGGTGTTCTGGCCAGGAGAGTGAGAGGAGGGTGTCAGTTTTAAGCACTGAAAGGTTAATAATGCCTAACTTTCCACTCAGAGAACAGCAGGGCAGGGACACAGGAATTCTTGGGAGGCCCCTGGGCTAAGGAAGGGATGCTAGGCTAGGAGCTTGGGGGCACTGAACACATACTTATTTTGTACTTGGTGATGATATCAAGTCCTTCTGCATAAAGGTGAGAGGTCGGTTCCAGGGACTCAGAGTTTAATGCAGGATTTCTCCACCTCCGTTCTTCCCCATCGTACCCAGGAGAGTCCTGCATCCATCAGCGAGCTCAGTGGTCCTTAACTGGTGGGGGAAAGATTCACACACACACCCATGTACCCATGTGACACAGAATCACATATGTGCTGGCGCAAGTGGACTATCTAACCTGAGTCACATATGTACCAGGTCAAGGACCAGACCCTAGGAGTGTGATGGGCAGGACAGGAGGCAACTTCAACAGGAAATCTTGGAAAGAAGATGAGGATGCTGGCTTTGGAAGGACTAGGTAATGGGATGCACTCCTGACTGAATGTTCCCTGGCTCTGCCTGTGTCCTAAGAGAGGCAGCTCGGTGCAGTGGAAGGAGCATTCAGGTTGACTTAGGAATATGTGAGGTCAAGTTTTCTCTATTTCCCAACTAGAAGGTTCTGGGCAAGTTACTCAAACTCTCTGAGCTTCCATGTTCTTTTCTGTAAAATGGGGTAATAAAATCCTTTACGTCCGAGTAAAGGGCTGTTGCGAAGCCAAAATGCCGTTGAGTGAAAAGTCCTGCTCCTGTGTTGCATCGTGTTCGCCACAAGTTTGCCAGAAGCTGTGGACAGAGCTTCTGTGAGCTTCCCAGCTGGTTGGATCTGAGTTCAAATCTTGTGTCTCCCCATCATGACCCAGGTGTGATTTTGAGAGTATGACCTAATCTTTTTCTTCCTCGTCACTAAGGTGGGGTGATAATAGTGCTGTTCGTGGTTTGTTTACTTGCTGAAGGTTGCAGTCCCCCAGTAGATCATAAGTTTCACGCAGAGTCTTTGCCTCCTGGGTCCCCAGCCCTGGAGTAGGGTCTGGCACGTAGAAGGTGCTCAGTAGGTAACGTTTGGCTGGGCCAATGAATGAATGGTCGTCGGAAACATGAGCTGTAATGATGGGATTCGTGGGTCTCAGAGCACCCTTATGAGCTCACGTTTTCCCTCCTCTCTTGCAGGACTCGGGTCAAGCTGGAAAGCCTGGAAGATGCCTACATTCTGCGGGGAGATGATGACTCCCTCTCCGACAAGCACGGCTGCCCAGCGTACGTCAGCCCAGAGATCTTGAACACCAGTGGCAGCTACTCGGGCAGGGCAGCTGATGTTTGGAGCCTGGGAGTGATGCTCTACACCATGTTGGTTGGGCGGTACCCTTTCCATGACATTGAGCCCAGCTCCCTCTTCAGCAAGATCCGGCGTGGCCAGTTCAACATTCCAGAGACTCTGTCGCCCAAGGCCAAGTGCCTCATCCGAAGCATCCTGCGGCGGGAGCCCTCAGAGCGGCTGACCTCGCAGGAAATTCTGGACCATCCTTGGTTTTCTACAGATTTTAGCGTCTCGAATTCAGGATATGGTGCTAAGGAAGTGTCTGATCAGCTGGTGCCGGATGTCAACATGGAAGAGAACTTGGACCCTTTCTTTAACTGAGCTCACGCCCCACAGTGACTTAGCAGGTACCAGGAGCAAGAGAGGGCAGTGGAGAGGACTTCTTCCAGGGAACACGTATCACCTGGTTTGGTAGCAAGAAAGACGCTGACACTCACAGGCTTCTTGGTTCAAAGAAGGAAAACCGTCAAGGAGCTGACTGAACATGTAGCATGGGGACCAGAGATGCGGGATGGGGGCGGCCTCTGGGGTCCTGTCGGATGGGCGGGAGCCCCCGGGGGCTTCTCTTGCCTAATGGAGCCCCCCCGGAGACTACCCCTGTCAGTTAGGCTGCTTCCGCCTACCCCACTTTCCATTTTGTTCCAAAATAATTGCAGATCCTGATAGAATCAGAACTCTCTGCCTCAAACATACATCTTGGCATCGCACTGTTAGCATTTAACGTCTTGTCATGATTCAGGGAAGGTACCATTGGCCAAGGGTTTTTTTTTTTTTTTTTCATTTTTAAACAAGCCAACCACCTATCTGATAATTCACGGGGTTCGTTTAAAAAAAATTCGGTGCACACAGACTGACATGAAACCTGGGTGCTAAAACTAAAAGAAAATAAAAATCCATTTTGTGTCTTTTAATTGCGTTCTTCAACTCATTTCTTCTAAATAAACATTGAATATCCTGATCAGGAAACGACATGTTAATACTTTGCTCCCTGAAGTGGGAAAAAAAAATCTCTCCTTTAACCCACTATTCTGTTTTGTGTCAATTGGTTTATGGCAGGAAGCTATTAGAAGTCAAACTTCCATCCAGATGCATTACGGCTATCATAGTTTAAAGAAAGAAAAAAGGAAGACGAAAGGAAAAGAGAAGTTCAACTCCTTTTTTTTTTTTTTTTTTGCTGAATGATGAGGGCTGCGTTACAGGCATGCCTCTTTCCTGAGATGATAGTGTTAGTGTGAGATCCTGGATGCTCTCAGAGTCTGAAGCTCTCTTGTAACACTCTGATCTCAACTAAACATTTTGTTTTATCGGCAACTAGTGAAACGAAGCAGGTTGTCCCACGTATAAAATACAGAGCAGCTATCGAGTTTTCTTTACGGAGTATGATCTTTTTTGGCTTGGAAGCCCCTCTGGTTAGGACAAAAAACCTCAGTCGAGACAAGCGGGAAGGAAAATAAGCTGAAAGCTGGGATGATATAAATAAAACAAGCTCTCTATCCCCATACGCACCTTTGTATTTTCAAGAACTCTTCTATTTATTAAGGAAAATGTCACATTGTGATGTATTAAGCCAGTACTTCAATTACGGGTTAACTTGTTACATGCTTACATGTTACATGCTGTAGTTGGGTAACATGTTACATGCTGTAGTTAACATTTATATATTTTTTTTTCTCTGAGTATTTCTGTCCCTGAAATAACCTTTTATTTGGCTTTTCTAGATAGCTTTATTTGATTTCGAGTGGCAAAATTTTTTTTTTATGGCTTTTCTATTGCTGTATGATACAGAACTCTTTGGGCATCAATATTTGTGTTTCCAGTACCTCAGTTATTTGGATTTTACTGCCTGTATACGTTTTGTGAAATGGTCATGTTTTTGGGTAGGTGACACGTGGACTCTAGTATGTAAATGTTACTTGAATCTGTGCTTCATTATAGTATGTGGCATGTATGTTCAGACCTTGGATGCTTTATTCCTACTTAGCAGGATCCCGGCCTCACGTTCCCAGGAGGGCGGCTTATCCGTTCATTGTTGGGAGACAAGGAGGCCATGGATTTGCTCTTGATTCTATTTTGGTAATGGAAGATAAAAAGGAGAGAGGGTTTTTTACATTCTGAAGATGGGGCTGAGTCAAGAAGGACCTATTTTTCTTCCCTCTCCCTTATTTTTTAAGTCCCCTGTAGGAGGAAAGATTGGTGACATGCATGGTGGGAATCTATGGCCTCTGGTGCTTTGTCCTGTATTTGGTTTCATGTTTTTGTCCTAATCTCTTCAATCAATAAACTTGTGCGTATTTAACTAAACCCCTGGGGTCTGGAAAATGATGATTTTCTGCTATTTGGGGTTTGAGACCACCTCACAACAGCCAGGAACTCATCTGTTCTCTTAGGTTGCCACTTTTTTATGAGGGAACCACTATTATTATTTATACAAAGCAAAACTACCTTTCTGTCGTGTTTGGGCATATGCTGGCCAAATTAGATGTAATATCTCACTGAATTCACACTTTCAGAGGTGTGAATTATGTTCCTATTACAGATTAGGAAATCAGCCCAGAAAGTTGTATAACTTGCCTGATGTGAAACCACCTTTAGGTGAGTGAAGAATGAACCCCAGGTCCACTGAATCCCAAGCTGGTTACTCTTTCTAAGATTTTTAAAGCCCAGAGTTTCTCAGGGCGAGTGTAATAATAGCTCTGGAGTAGAAAGGCTTACCTGGGACTCAATGCAGTATCCCACATGATTCCCCAGACTGGAAATCTCCAAGGTGGAGACCACCCAGCTCCCAGAAACAAATGTCCGCCCAGCATCCCTTCTCTCAGTCAGAGATCCAGGGAGTATCAGAGCTAGGTGGGCTCTGTCAGCAATCCCATCTACCGTACACCTCATTTAAGAGACGTACCTCCAGCCCAGAGAGGGTCAATTCAATCCTGAAACGTTCAGTACATGCCTCCTCTGTCATTTCAATGCAGGTTGGGGAAACAGACATGGAAACAGACAAAGACAGTGGTGGGTAAACACAGGTTCATGGCAGCCCATAGATGAGTGCCCCACCTGTCTAAATTGGTCAGGTGGTATCCTGGAAGGGGTGGCCGCTGAATCAGTCCAGAAAGAAAAGGCTTTGGGTAATAAAGGAAGAAAAACAGCAGTCCTCTAAGCTGAGGGAACTGTGAGAGAAAAGAATCTAAGACTTGCCCAAGTAAATGTCCCTCAGTGCCAAGCTGTGGATGGTGCTCATCAAAGTCCTTGCAAAGAAGTGGGTTTGTGGCATTTGGGAGGACATGGCTGAAGCGGAGGATTTCTAATCAACTGCACCCATCTTCTAAATTCACAGAATGCTTATCATCCAGATACATCACCTCTATATCCCCAGCAGCACCTGACCCCATGCCTGGCTCATGGGGGGCATTCAGTAAACAACTGTTCATTGATGTTTAATTTGTGCTGGGGGCTCTATATACTGCTAAATTTCCTTCCAACCCTTCTAAGGGGTGCATCATTAGAAAACAGGCTTTGCAAGGACGGAAGCCCTCCAGTAGTGACTTTTGCTAGGGCACAGATAGGTTGATCCAATTTCTTTGCTCTTTCACTGCCTGTGATTAAGCAGAAGTGGGCCTGCTGCCTAATGAGTGCCTGTTTGAATTGTGTTCTGTCAAACCTTCCCACGTGTGGTTACTGCGGGGAGGGAGTTGCTGACACACATTTCCAGCTTCTATATGAAAGCTTGCACCTTGGTGGGGACCCAGAATCAGCAAGCTCCCTTTTTCTTAATGTCTCAAGGCTTAGCCAGAAGAAATCTTTGATTCGATCATGCCTCTGGGGATAGGTACTTCACCTCATTGCTCCTTAATCCGGTCCTGGGGCAGGGCCAGGGGCCTGGGCCACTGGGAGTGAAGGCGGGGGCTGGGAAGGTAGAGGACTCGTGCTCTGAATCCTCACACTCATATTAGCCGTGACCAGGCAAATCATCACATTTTTATTAGGACCAAGGGTGTTGTGAGGATTAACTGAGATGAGGTAGGGCATGTCAAAGGCTTAGTCCTGAGCCAGGCTGACATGGTGAGTGTTGGTAATAGCAGCTGAGGGCATAATAGGGCAGAGCTCTTACAACTGGGGAATGGCCCTGGAGTTGAGAATTTATCAAGTGCCGTCAAGGAGAGTGCCACCAAGACCTGTCCCCTGCCACAGCCAAAGCAGCTCCACTTTTACACGTGTGTAGTTCAAATGTAGACATATAAGAAGGAAGATGAAGGTTCGGCCGCTAGGTATGCTTGAAAATGATTGATCAAGTCTAACTCCTGATTAAGAGTTGACAAAGCAGCTTTGATAAAGCAACCAAGGTCCAGAGAAGTCAAGGGCATTACCAGAGGCCACCCCAAGACTAAGTAATGGGCCCTGACCTGGAGGACGAAGGTGTGCACGGGCTCTGTCGGTGGGTTGTGCCTTACAAACCTCAGGGGATTTGTTATTCACCCATCTCCTCTCACTTTGATCTTAGGTCCTTCCCAGTGGCCTTTTTCCCTGACTCAGTCCGTTCTCCTCTGTGACTAACCCAGTGAACAATATTTAATGGGTATCAGATGATCATCAGAAATAATTATGGATTATATATATATCAACATAGCAAATGTCTAAGCCAAAGTTTTTGTATTCAATATCTATGCCTTTAGATGATCCCATTTATACAAGTCAGATAATTGTCCAGTGTTGTAACAACAGATAAAGGCCAGGTAACTCAACTTTGGAGATGGAGCCCCTTGCTGAGCCCATGGACAATCCCTGTTGTGTCTGTGTTATTTCCGTGCATTTGAGTCCCTGGGTGTGTGTATACTACAGGAAACCAAACTCTGAAATGACAGACGAGGGGAAGGAGGAAATAGGAACCCACACCTCCTATTCAGTCTATTGATAAGCCTTTCAAGGTAGGCAAGAAGTTTTACAAATGAGTAAAGTGAGCCTCTAAGATATTAATTGAAGGATGTCATCCAGCTAATGTCGAATCTTCTGTTTGAACCATGGTTTCACAATCTCCAAAGCCACTCAATGCTGTCAGAGGAAACCCTGATGCCTTTCAGCTCAGAGACCTGAATATTAAAATTTGGGAGCTGTGACCAATGCCCTCTCTCCCCTGTTCCACCCATTCGAGAATGTTTTCTTGCAGCTCCCAGAGGTAAGGGACTAGAGAGGAGTTGAGAGTACCACTGAGGCTAAATGAAGTTTTCACCTTTTCCTGAACTTAGTCACAATTCAACTGGATGTGGACAGAAGCCTTGGGAAGGAATATCTTCCCTTCCTCAAAGAGAAACTTTGGAGGGGGGTGGGAAGGGATAAAGTAAGAGGTTGGATTAACAGATACACACTACTATGCATAAAATAGATAAACAACAAGGACCTACTGCATAGCAGAGGGAACCGTATTCATATCTTGTAATACCCTGTAATGGAAAAGAATCCGAAAAAGAACATATCTATCTATCTATCTATCTATCTATACATATATATCCAAGATCCTCCAAGACATAATCATAGCCTTTCTTCATTCATCCTGTGATGAACTGTCAACACCTTACCTCTACATAGAGACCTAGCAGACATTGTGCTTTCTTCTCCTAAGTATGGTATGAATGATGCAGCCATTGATATTTTACTTTGAAGATGATGTTCCTGACCATTGGACCTTTGAAAACTTTGGTGATGTGGCAGGGCCCTGAATCTTCATAAGGTTTATCTCCCGCTCTTTACAATTACAGTCATCTTAATAAGGCTAGCCTTCCTGATCAGCACAATGTTATCCAGGTAATGGGTGAATGTGATGCCCTGTGGGGGTGTCCAGATGGCCCAGCTGTCTTCAGGCTATGTTGTGAAAGAGAGCAGTAGCATTAATATGGCTCTGGGCCAACTGTGAATACTTTTTGTTGTCCATTTCATGTCAGTGCCATTATTTGAATAAAAAAGAATGCATTTATCAAAGCAATGGCCACATAGTAGGTACCTGAGGCCATTTGAATCGCTCTCACAGTGATACCACATCTGGTAAAGCATCTTTGACTGAGGCTAATGATTGGTTGAGCTTGTGGTGGTCTATAGACGTTCTCCAGTGTCCCTCTGGTGCTGTAAGAAGTAAACTTCCATATTAAATGGAAATGTGAGAGGAACCATCACTCCTTCATTCTTTTTTTTTTTTTTTTTTTTTTGCGGTACGCGGGCCTCTCACTGTTGTGGCCTCTCCCGTTGTGGAGCACAGGCTCCGGACATGCAGGCTCAGCGGCCATGGCTCACGGGCTCAGCCGCTCTGTGGCATGTGGGATCTTGCCAGACCGGGGCACGAACCCGTGTCCCCTGCATCGGCAGGTGGACTCTCAACCACTGCGCCACCAGGGAAGCCCTCTCCTTCATTCTTTAGACTCTTTTGGGTAGCACTAATTACCACCATCTGCCTGAGGATGTGACGTTTTTGTTATTTACTTTCCAGACTTGCGTGGGGTAGGTGGGTAACCAGTTTCAGAAGACTCATTTGGGGCCTTCCCTGGTAGCATAGTGCTTGAGAGTCCGGCTGCTGATGCAGGGGACACGGGTTCGTGCCCTGGTCCAGGAAGATCCCACATGCCGCAGAGCGGCTGGGCCCGTGTACCATGGCCGCTGATCCTGCGCATCTGGAACCTGTGCTATGCAACAGGAGAGGCCACAGCAGTGAGAGGCCCGCGTACCACAAAAAAAAAAAAAAAAAAAAAAAGAAAAGAAGACTCATTTGGGCTTCCTCACTATGCTGGCTCTTAACCCATAAGTCAAGACCCGATGTGAGAGGGCAGACAGCAGAAGCAAAAAGAACTACAGTTCTGAAGCCTGTGGAACGAAAACATCATTCACAGAAAGATAGACAAAATGAAAAGGCAGAGGGTTATGTACCAGATGAAGGAACAAGATAAAACCCCAGAAAAACAATTAAATAAAGTGGATATAGGCAACCTTCCAGAAAAAGAATTCAGAATAATGAGAGTGAAGATGATCCTGGGCCTCAGAAAAAGAATGGAGGCAAATATCCAGAAGATGCAAGAAATGTTTAACAAAGACCAGAAGAATTAAAGAACAAACACCTAGAAGAATTAAAGAACAAACAAACAGAGATGAACAATACAATAACTGAAATGAAAAATACACTAGAAGGAATCAATAGCAGAATAACTGAGGCAGAAGAATGGATAAGTGAGCTGGAAGACAGAATGGTGGAATTCACTGCTACAGAACAGAATAAAGAAAAAATAATGAAAAGAAATGAAGACAGCCTAAGAGACCTCTGGGACAACATTAAATGCACCAACATTCACATTATAGGGGTCGCAGAAGGAGAAGAGAGAGAGAAAGGACCCAAGAAAATATTTGAACATATTATAGTCAAAAACTTCCCTAATGTGGGGAATGAAATAGCCACCCAAGTGCAGGAGGTGCAGAGAGTCCCAAGCAGGATAAACCCAAGGAGAAACACGCCGAGACACATAGTAATCAAAGTGACAAAAATTAAAGGCAAAGGAAAATTATTAAAAGCAACAAGGGAAAAATGACAAATAACATACAAGGGAACTCCCATAAGGTTAACAGCTGATATCTCAGCAGAAACTCTACAAGCCAGAAGGGAGTGGCATGATATATTTAAAGGATGAAAGGGAAGAACCTACAACCAAGATTACACTACCCAGCAAGGATATCATTCAGATTCGACAGAGAAATCAAAAGCTTTACAGACAAGTACAAGCTAAGAGAATTCAGCACCACCAAACCAGTTCTACAACAAATGTTAAAGGAACTTCTCTAAGTGGGAAACACAAGAGAAGAAAAGGACCTACAAAAACAAACCCCAAACAATTAAGAAAATGGTAATAGGAACATACATATCAATAATTATCATAACTGTGAATGGAATAAACACTCCAACCAAAGGACACAGGCTCACTGAATGGATACATAAAGAAGACCCATATATATGCTGTCTACAAGAGACCCACTTCAGACCTAGGGACACATACCGACTGAAAGTGAGGGGATGGCAAAAGATATTCCAAGCAAATGGAAATCAAAAGAAAGCTGGAGTAGTAATACTCCTATCAGATAAAATAGGCTTTAAAACAAAGAACGTTACAAGAGACAAGGAAGGACACGACACAATGATCAAGGGATCAATCCAAGAAGAAGATATAACAATTTTAAATATCTATGCACCCAACATAGGAACACCTCAATACATAAGGCAAATGCTAACAGCTATAAAAGAAGAAACCGACAGTAATACAGTAATAGTGCGGGACTTTAACACCTCACTTGCACCAATGGACAGATCATCCAGACAGATAATTAATAAGGAAACACAAGCTTTAAATGACACAAATAGACCAAACAGATTTAACTGATGTTTATAGTACATTCCATCTGAAAACAGCAGATTACACTTTCTTCTCAAGGGCACACAGAACGTTCTCAAGGATAGATAACATCTTGGGTCACAAATCAAGCCACAGTAAACTTAAGAAAATTGAAATCACATCAAGCATCTTTTCCGACCACAATGCTATGAGATTAGAAATCAATGACAGGGAAAGAAACATAAAAAACACAAACACATGGAGGCTAAACAATACGTTACTAAACAACCAAGAGATCACTGAAGAAATCAAAGAGGAAATCAAAAAATACCTAGAGACAAATGACAACAGAAACACGATGATCCAAAATCTATGGGATGCAGCAAAAGCAGTTCGAAGATGGAAGTTTATAGCAATACAATCATACCTCAAGAAACAAGAAAAATCTCAGATAAACAATCTAACCTGACACCTAAAGGAACTAGAGAAAGAAGAACAAACAAAACCCAAAGTTAGTAGAAGGAAAGAAATTATAAAGGTCAGAGCAGAAATAAATGAAATAGAAACAAAGAAAACAATAGCAAAGATCAATAAAACTAAAAGCTGGTTCTTTGAGAAGATAAACAAAATTGATAAACCTTTAGGCAGACTCATCAAGAAAAAGAGGGAGAGGACTCAAATCAATAAAATCAGAAATGAAAATGGAGAAGTTACAACAGACACTGCAGAAGTACAAAGCATCCTAAGAGACTACTACAAGCAACTGTATGCCAATAAAATGGACAACCTGGAAGAAATGGACAAATTCTTAGAAAGATATAACCTTCCAAGACTGAACCAGGAAGAAATAGAAAATATGAACAGACCAATCACAAGTAATGAAATTGAAACTGTCATTAAAAATCTTCCAGTAAACTGAAGTCCAGGACCAAAACAGCTTCACAGGTGAATTCTATCAAACATTTAGAGAAGGGCTAACACCCATCCTTCTCAAACTCTGCCAAAAAACTGCAGAGGAAGGAACACTCCCACACTCATTCTACAAGGCCACCATCACCCTGACACCAAAACCAGACAAAGATGCTACACACACAAAAAAATTACAGACCAATATCACTCATGAATATAGATGCAAAAATCCTCAACAAAATACTAGCAAACAGAATTCAACAACACATTAAAAGGATCATACATCATGATCAAGTGGGATTTATCCCAGGAATGCAAGGATTCTTCAATATACGCAAATCAATCAATGTGATATACCATATTAACAAACTGAGGAATAAAAACCATGTGATCATCTCAATAGATGCAGAAAGAGCTTTTGACAAAATTCAACACCGATTTATGATAAAAACTTTCCAGAAAGTGGACATAGAGGGAACCTACCTCAACATAATAAAGGCCATATATGACAAACCCACAGCAAACATCATTCTCAATGGTGAAAAACTGAAAGCATTTCCTCTAAGATCAGGAACAAGACAAGGATGTCCACTTTCACCACTATTATTCAGCACAGTTTTGGAAGTCCTAGCCATGGCAATCACAGAAGAAAAATAAATAAAAGGAATACAAACTGGAAAAGAAGAAGTAAAACTGTTTGCAGATGCCATGATACTATACATAGAGAATCCTAAAGATGCCACCAGAAAACTACTAGAGCTAATCAATGAATCTGGTAAAGTTGCAGGACACAAAATGAATGCACAGAAATCTCTTGCATTCCTATACAATAATGGCGAAAAATGTGAAAGAGAAATTAAGGAAACACTCCCATTTATCTTTGCAACAAAAAGAATAAGATGCCTAGGAATAAACCTAACTAGGGAGACAAAAGATCTGTATGCAAAAACTATAAGACACTGATGAAAGAATTGAAAGATGATACAAACAGATAGAGAGATATACTATATTCTTGGATTGGAAGAATCAATATTGTGAAAATGACTGTACTACCCAAAACAATCTACAGATTCAATACCATCACTATCAAATTACCAATGGTATTTTTTATAGAACTAGAACCAAAAAATCTTAAAATCTGTATGGAGACACAAAAGACCCCAAATAGCCAATGCAGTCTTGAGGGAAAAAAATGGAACTGGAAGAATCAGACTCTCTGACTTCAGACTATACTACAAAGCTATAGTAATCAAGCCAATATGGTACTGGCACAAAAACAGAAATATGGATCAATGGAACAGGATAGAAAGCCCAGAGATAAACCCACACGCCTATGGTCAACTAATCTATGACAAAGGAGGCAAGGCTACACAATGGAGAAAAGGCAGTCTCTTCAATAAGTGCTGGGAAAACTGGACAACCACATGTAAAAGAATGAAATTAGAATACTCCCTAACACCATACACAAAAATAAATTCAAAATGGATTAAAGACCTAACTATAAGACCGGACACTGTAAAACTCTTAGAGGAAAACATAGGAAGAACACTTTTTGACATATTTCACAGCAAGATCTTTTTTGACCCACCTCCTAGAGTACTGGAAATAAAAACAAAAATAAACAATTGAGACCTAATGAAACTTAAAAGCTTTTGCACAGCTAAAGAAACCATTAACAAGACGAAAAGACAACCCTCAGAACGGGAGAAAATATTTGCAAATGAATCAATGGACAAAGGATTAATCTCCAAAATATATAAACAGTGCATGCAGCTCAATATTAAAAAAAACAAAAAGTCCAATCAACAAATGGGCAGAAGACCTATATAGACATTTCTCCAAAGAAGACATACAGATGGCCAAGAAGCACATGAAAAGCTGCTCAACATCACTAACTATTAGAGAAATGCAAATCAAAACTACAATGAGGTATCACCTCACACCAGTTAGAATGGGCATCATCAGAAAATCTACAAACAACAAATGCTGGAGAGGGTGTGGAGAAAAGGGAACCCTCTTGCACTATTGGTGGGAATGCAAAATGATACAACCACTATGGAGAACAGTATGGAGGTTCCTTAAAAAACTAAAAATAGAATTACCATATGACCTAGCAATCCCACTACTGGGCATATACCTAGAGAAAACCATAATTCAAAAAGATACATGCACCCCAATGTTCATTGCAGCACTATTTACAATAGCCAGGACATGGAAGCAACCCAAATGCCCATCGACAGATGAATGGATAAAGAAGAAGTGGTACATATACAAAATGGAATATTATTCAACTGTAAAAAGGAATGAAATTGGGTCATTTGCAGAGACGTGGATGGACCTAGAGACCGTCATACAGAGTGAAGTAAGTCAGAAAGAGAAAAACAAATATTGTATATTAATGCATATGTGTGGAATCTAGAAAAATGATACAGATGAACTGGTTTGCCAGGCAGAAACAGAGACATGGATGTAGAGAACAAGCATATGGACACCAAGGGGGCAAAGTGGTGGGGGTGGGATGAACTGGGAGATTGGGATTGACATGTACACACTAATATGTATAAAATAGATAAGTAATAGGAACCTGCTGTAAAAAAAATAAATTAAATGAAGTTAAAAAAAAAAACCCAGTGTGGGTGTTATTATATGTTCTAAGTATGTCAAACTCTATACATTTGATGGATGGGGAAATGATAATCAGGTATGTCTGCAGACCCCGTGGACTCAATATGAATTGGTCACGGGCTCTAATTATCACCCCCCCATTTCTCCACTCTAATATGGAGCCATCACGACACTTTGGATTTCTGGGTACCAGGGTCAATCCTACCCTGTGTCCACAGATCTTTGAAATGTCTAGATATTGCTATTTCCTCAGCGATAGCCACCCAAGTAAATGACTCTAGTTCCCTTTAGGAAAGGACAGAGGAATCATTTTATGCATTTCTTGGAGATAATATGGGTTCCATTCCAGACCACTGCAGTTAAGCAAATGTCACAAAAAACTGAGTCACACACATTGTTTGGTTTCCCAGTGCATATAAAAAGTACGTTTACACTATACTGTAATCTATTGTGTGCAATCGCATTATGTCAAAGAAACAATGTATACACCTTAATTAAAAAAGACTTCATTCCTAAAATATGCTAAGGGTCATCTGAGCCTTCAGTGAGTTGTAGTAGTAATATCAAAGATCACTGATCACAAGTCAGCATAACACATATAGTAATAATAAAAAAAATTGAAATATTTTGAGAATTACCAAAATGTGACACAGAGATATGAAGCGAGCAAATGCTCTGATAGACTTGCTTGAGCCAGGGCTGCCACAAAAATTCAATTTATAAAAAAACATAGTATCTGCGAAGCATAAGAAAGCAAAGAGGGAAGAAACAAGGTCTGCCTGTATAATATACACTTGTTTCACTGCCGCAGGGCCCTCTCCTGAGAAACCAGCTCCCTTAAATGCCAATAGGTCTGAGTCTGAAAACTTACTTCCAATTTCCTTACTTTGTCTGCAACTGGACAAAGCATATGACACTTTATTAGAGTCATTTTATTGCCATTAGTCTCGTGATCATCATTCTTATTTGCTTTCTAATGCACTGCAGACATCATGGTAATTGTGGCCTTTTGATTTTTGGCAATTAGCTGTCCACACATTATTGCTTTGGGGTATCATCACTCCCATTGCTACCTGCAAGCCATCTCCATGCCAGCTCCTCTTCCTTAGCTGTGACCTCTGGAAAGAGCCACCACTGAACTTAGTGATGACTCTCATCAGCACGTTCCTGATGGCCCTGGTGGCCTTTGAAGCCATCATGAAACATAATCCTCTGGTGGGTCTGCTGGCCTCACATAATACATCTGTTCCAGTGCGTTGTCTTCCCTGTGGCTTTAATACCTTTCTCTGCTGTTTCCCTACTAATTCAGGCGTTTAGCTTGGCTCATTTTCGGCCATTGCTTTCTCCAGTTTTCCGGGAAGCCCCCTAACAGCATGTGTGTGTCGTCCCCAGGATTCTTGCTGGAGTGGTGTCAGAGTTTTCTATTGCTACTGTAACAAATTATCATAAATTTAGAGGCCTAAAATAATACAAATTTATTATCTCATAGTTCTGTGGGTAAGATGTCAAACACAGGTCTCACTAGATTAAAACCAAGGTGCCAGCAGTGCTCCTTTCTTCTCTGGAGTCTGGGGAGAATCCATTTCCTTGCCTTTTCCAGCGTTTAGAGCCCAGCTGCACTCCTCACATGGTAGCTGCCCTCGGCCAGCATCACATGGTTTCTCTGCTTCCATCATCACAGCCCTTTTTCTGACCCCTTCTTGCCTCCCTCTTCTACTTTTAAGGACCTCCGTAATTACACGGAACCCACTTGGATAATCCACGATGATCACCATATTTCAAGGTCGCCTGATTAACCATTCTAATTCCATCTGCAGCCTTAATTCCCTTTTGGCATGTAAACTGACATATTGACAAATTCTAGGGGTCAGGACTTGGACATCTTGGGCTTGGGGGTCACTATTCTGCCAACAACAGATAGTAAACCTTATACCCAAGGAGAGTGTTCCCAGGTCAATATGGTCTCCTGATGTATTTCTAGGTTCTAATCCCCTTGACCAAGAATCTTTAAAATCCAGGACTGCAAATACGCATTCCCACCGATACATGCTGGCTGATTATTGGAGCTACTTTGGAACGTAGCACCATTTCTCCCTTACCAGATGCTATGTGGAGCCATGATGACACTCTGGGTTTCTGGATTTCTCTGTTAATCCTACCATGTGACCAAAGGTCCTTGAAATATCTAGGAAATCATTATAGTACATACTTATATGGGTTGTGTAGCTGGGTCATGCAGCTACTGAACACAAATTACTGACTTGGTATCTGAAAGGGGACTCTTGTCGTGCAGTGTCTCCCACATAGGAGGGGTGCTGGCTTTTAATAGGAGAGCTTGCTCTCAGACTGTGAGACATCAGGATTCTGGCAAGCCAAAATCTTTGGGGGAATCCACCAAGATATAACAGGGATCCAGATTTTCCCAACCAGGGCCTTGACCTTGGTATAACAGAGCTGTCTTGGCTGCATATTCAATTGCCTTTGAAGCTCTACACTAAGGATTACACCCTGAGTTTGAGCATTTTCTGTTCTCCCACTAAACCAAAGAAGACCTTCTTTGTAAGCTACCAAAGAGGCCCTCTGGTCTTCACACTCAGTTTTAAATGGTTTGTTAACTGTCCTCAACTTTCCGTTGTCCCTTTGAACTGCAGTGCAATGCCACTGTCCTTCCTGGGCAAGGATGTTAATCAGTGTCCCAAAGCTGGCCTCATAGAGCAAAGCTCTTCATCTCCCACCTCTGCTTCCCGGGGTACCACGGGAGCAGTAGTGCGGGGGTTGAGAAGATGAGTATCAGCGATACTCATGAGGTGGGTGGATCTCCTCTGGCACCCTTTCCAGGCACCCCCAGCCAGCCCAGGAAATCCTCCCAGGCCACCTTTCTAGATTCCTCTAGAGCCCCAAACCTCTGCCTCCAAAGCCAGGGTGGAAGGGGATCTGGAGCTTCAGAACCTGCCAGGCTCCATAGATCTCCACTTCCTTCCCAGAGGAGGAAACCTGGCCTAAAGAGGCAACCCATTTTTTCTCCTTCCTATGGGTGGGATGTTCCAGGGAGGATGTGTACTTCACTCTGAAGTCAGAATTTATTTCTTCTTAATGATCAGAGAACTGGGAATCCCACTGGCTCTGAAAATGTAATGCCTTAAAGGCATGTTTAAAATATAAGCTCCTTATTAATTGTAAAAATGAACCCTCATCTTAAGTCTTTTACATACCTTCCAGCGTACGGGTTCTATCTTGACATATTGCTACTTGGCTGGCAAAGAAACAAGAATCATCTAGTTTGGTTCCGCATTTCTATGGGTGAGGAAGGACACTGAAGGCCAGGGAGGGATAGAAACATCATAGCTGTTCTCACAACATCATCCTTCAAGACACAGCTCTGGGGTCACCTCTTCCAGAAAGCTGTGTGTGCTTGAGCAACCACCCTGCCCATGGGCCCTGCTCCACATCTGGACTGTGGTCTCCTTGAGGGCAGGGTTCTGTCTAATGTGTCTCTATATTCCCAGTGGCCCACATGGGTCCAAGCACAGAGCCAATATTCATCAAATGTGTGTTGAATGAATGAAGATGGCCCAGAGATGTCCTCAGGGCCAAACCAGAGAGAAGCGTCTCACATGGTGATTCAGAGCACAGGAGTCTGGTGTGAATCTCACAGCCAAGATGATTATATCAAGGCAGGGAGGATAGTAAGGGAGGAGGACAGGAAGAAACAACCGGTGAGCTCGAGAAAGCATCCTTTCTACAAATTACCAACCATTTTCTTTATTGCATAGGAAGCTTTGTAGTTTTTTAATATATTGAATCCAGCTGGCAGCTGGGGTGGTGGGCAAAGTCCTACAGACATTATCTGATTGAATGTTTAAACTCTTTATGCCACTTAAGGGACTGAAATCTAGAATACAGGTCTCCTGAGCAGGTACTGCTTCTTTATTACATATTGTTACATGCTATTAAATATTATACCATATTATTAAACACTTCTTTATTACAGGTGTTCTTGAACCTTCATATAGAATCTGGGAAGTGACTGGCCATCAACAAATATTTGCAGAAAGAATGAATAAGAGGTTTAACAGACTGCTGGATCTTCACAAAGGCGATGCAGCTTGGTATCATTTTGCCAGGGATGGTGTTCTGAAGAGTAATTTAGAAGCCATCTCAATGTGAGTTAAATTCTTTTCTATTATTTTGACAATGTTCACCAGCTTCAGTATGAGATCTATGAAGATGCTTAGAGAAATGGCCTCGGGAAGTTCAATGTTCATATGAGGCTGCTCCTGGTAGATAAACCTTTTAAAGGATGGTCCGTGCTTTTCGGGGTAAGTTTGGCAATTTCTGCACCCCATCCATGGAGCTGGATTTTCCGATATTTTCCCCAAGTGTTTGTCTTCATCTTATCCTCATGACGAGGAAGCTGATTTTGTCAAGCTTTATTTTCTGTTGTGAGTATATTTTTTAGAATGCACATCTCTCATTTTCTAAATATAAATTTGCTATGTTATTAAATGTGCTTTTTTTTTTTAAGCCACACGTATATCATCCAGTCCAAATGTGATTCTGACATTCCCCGGGGGAGACTTCACTGACCAGATCACGAGGGCAGACCACTGGACTCAATGACCCCTACCATTGACTCCCATAAAGTTTTCAGTGGCCCTGGGCAATTAAAAGGCAGTGTGATGAATGATAAAGGAGAAAATCATGGCTCAAATTCCAACGCTGGGGCTCAGGGCATAATGGGGTAGCTGACAAAGACTGGGCCCTTGCAATGCCCCGTGAGCACCTCTGGGATAGAGGTAAACTTGAGGAGTTGTAAGGCGACTTAATCCAGCCTCAGGGGGAGGTAAAGAAGGACTCACTGAGGAAAAATATGGCCAGTCTGAGTCCTGAAGGATGAGTAGGAATATGTGAGGCAAAAAAGGTAGCGTCATAAGAAGGCCCATCAGTATACACCATAATATATGCATATATTGGGACTTCCCTGGTGGCACAGTGGTTAAGAATCCACCTGCCAATGTAGGGGACATGGGTTTGAGCCCTGGTCCGGGAAGATCCCACATGCCATGAGCATCTAAGCTCGTGAGCCACAACTACTGAGCCTGCGCTCTAGAGCCCGTGAGCCACAACTACTGAGCCCGTGTGCCTAGAGCCCATGCTCCACAACAAAAGAAGCCAACACAATGAGAAGCCTGCACACCACAATGAAGAGCAGCCCCTGCTCACCTCAACTAGAGAAAGCCCGCACACAGCAACGAAGACCCAACACAGCCAAAAAAAAATATATATATATATATACGCATATATATATATGCGTATATATATATATACTGTATATAGACATATATAGAAATATACTCTGGTATATTTCTGACTGCTACTGTCCAAAGCTAAGCACAATTGGTTATGAAATGCAACATGTCTGAGTAAATAAAATGTATTAATTAACAAAAACACACTTTTCCTGCCATCAAACTCTGAAAAGCATTTTTTCGCACATGTTAGAGAGAGCATACAGTGACGTAAGCAATGTTTTCTGGATCAATTTTGTCACAGACATAGATACAGATTTTGCCTAGTTATGTTTCCGTTCCCTAAAAGTCCCAAGGAGTGTGTGCTGGACATTGAAATGGTGGCACAACCTATTGATATAATAAAAGGAGAGAGTTCCATGGGGACTGAGGCCATCTAGGAGGACTGGGGAAAGAAGCCTCTAGATGCTAGCTTTGACTGATGTCCTAGGATTAAAATTTCTGCCAAAGGGGGTTATGAATGACTCTTGCCACTAGCTTTGCTGAAAGCCGGGCCTCCGCCTCTAGTTTTGCGATGCTCATGTTGTTGAAGAACCCAGGAGGACAGCCCAGATTAGGCTGAATCAATGCAGGAGTGTTTACAGCAATCCCATCCCAGGCCATCTGCTCAGAGAGTTAAACAGAACTTCAGGCACTTGGGCCTTTTTCCTTCTGGATCCCAGGTCTCACCCAATAAATGACCTGCCTTCACCAATACTCACAGTTTACACTGTCAATACTGTACCAGTTGGAGAAAACAATTTCATCCTGTTTTTAAAAAAGCTTATTTTCGCACATTTACTAAAGGAAAACATAGCTTCGTATGCCTATAGACATTGTAGGGGTTGAAACAGAAATGGAGAAAGAAATTCTGGTTCCACCTCTTTGAAGCAGAGTAATATTAGGCAAGCTTTCTTAACTTTTCTGTGTTTCAGTTTCTTCATCTGTTATTTGGGGATGATATTACCTACTTCATACGTCTACCGTGATAGTCACAGGGATAGTACATGTGCAAGATGCAATAATGCCTTCTTATTATCAGACGGCCACTTTCAGTCTATCTTAGTTTGCTTCCTGTGAAGCCAAGAACCTCGGGGATCAACATTTGCTTAGAGGAGAGAGAAAGGAAATATGATAACCAACTGGCAGTGAACGAGTCCACCCATGGGCTCCCTGGGACACCTTTGGAAGGGAGCCCATGTGTTCCTGCAGCTCAGTGCAAAGGGTGTGCTGGTCTGGGTGGGACAGGGTCAGGGCTGGAGGTGACCTCAGGTGTCCTGAGGCATGGCAGCTAAATCACTCAGTAGCCGTCCTATGGAAACAGCGGTGGGGATGCCAGGAGGTGTTGCGATATTATTTTAGAGGATTCATATGCTTAGTATCAGAGTTCCCCTCATTTAACCCTCAGAGGTTTTGGACTCTGTCTGGTGTGAACATTTTTTTCTGTTTAGAAAGAGTTCCACACATTGCTCATGACTTTAGCAGACTGCACATCGTGAGAGCTTGTTTATTCTGCTAAGTGAGTCATCAATATCCTCTACACTCAGCCGTGGAATGGGAGACTTGGGAGAGAGTTGAGGGCTCAGCTAGCTCAGCCCTCTCATTTGACTGATGGGGAAATGGAGGCCCCAAAGGGAGAAGGGTTTGCAGGAAATCACATCGTAATGGACCTAAACTACGGGGCTCCTGATTCCAAGTCTGGCATGTATTCTACTCAATGCAACAGACTTTTAAAGAGTTTTGGAGGGAATCGGTGGAAGAAGAATCATGTTAAATACTCTACATATTGTGTCCCAATTAAACCTCTCAGCAGCTCTGGAAGAAAGTCATATTTAGGAAGGGGATTATATAAATCTCCCATGTGAAAGGTACCCTCCCTGCATTAAGAAGTAGAGAAACATCCTCATGGCCAGAGGTAGGGAATTCAGGGTCAAGAAGCCTCTATAACAAACTGCTTAGATTCTCAATTGTCATAAATGCATTGTTTCTTTGTCTAAGAGGTATGAAAGCTGCCTGCTTTGGTCGCTTCTTAGGTCTCATATCTATGAGACCTCCATAAATATGAAATTAAAACTTGTTTTTTTCTTCTGTTAAAAAAAGAGAAGAGGATTATAGCAGTTAGTTAAGGAGACACAAATAGAAAAAAAATGACATCATTCATTCTACGTAAAAAATATTCTACATGGAAAATACTTGTGTACTTACTCCCCATTCATTGTGCTAAACGCGGAGATGTGGAAGAGAGTAGTACAGATCCCATCCCCGTCGTCACTGACTTTATAATCTAGTGAGCTCTGGAGTCTGTACTACACAGGTAGTTTTAAAACTGGTTACTTGGAGCACTCAGGTGCCACAGAGATGGCTCAAGGTTTAATTGAGGCTGCACAGAGGATCACGCTGGGGGCCACATCTCTCCTCCTCTCCCCATCCTCGCGTCAACTGTAGAGATGCCATTCTGTCTCTTTCTACACTGGGACTTCGTGTAAGATTTCACTTGAAGGCAGGATTCCTTTGATTCATCCACTAAGCTGATTCATGCTGCCTCCTTCTCTTATTCAGAAAATCTTCAGCTGCCAGTGCAAAAACTCAACTCAGAGTATCTCGAGAACAGAAACAATGGAATGTACTGGAAATCTTTGGATACATCAAATTTGAGGTTCAGCCAGGTCGGGAAGCTTAAACATTGGAAGGGGTAGCCCCCTCTTGTTTGGCTTCAGATCAGTTCAGATCTAAGAACTTGAATAAGAATATCAGATTTTGCTCTCTCTTCCTTTCTTTCCTTATCTTTCCACTTAGCTTATCTCTGCTTGGCTTTATTAGTCATAAGTTATCTCCAAATAGCAGAGGATATGGCTGTTGGAAGCCCCCGATCTGTAACCTTCCAGCAGAAGGAAACATTTCCTCTCTTTATGTCCACATAGTCATCTCAAGGAAGAATATTATTGGTCCTGTTTGGGTCCAACAAATCCGTGGAGCCAAGGGCATAAGGATACTCTTGCTGCTCAACACATGCTCAGGTGCCAACCCTGGAGGAGAGGGTTGGGAACTATGATTGACAGTTCCACCACCATCAAAGAGAATGATAGATTAATTTATAGAAAGAACGGATGAGAATGTGCAGGTGGGAAGACCAATGCTAAGGTAGCATAGTCTATTATATCCTTCCTTCCTTAACTTGATACAGACATATTCTTTGATAACCTATTGCTTTATTCTACTTATTGTATTTCTTTAATATTGACTAATTGCAAAGATGATTCTAGGCAACTGAAATTAAAGTATGTACAAGAAAGATGAAACTCAAACTCTTGAGCTCAAGGTAAAAGGTAAAAGGGGGTGATCGTAACACTATTCCCAGATGCCCTAGCTAGGAGAAGACATACACGTTAAGAAGAAATCTTAGCTTTGAGTTTCCAGTTTCCTTCCAAAAAAAAAGGAAGAGTGGGTTCATAATTCTCATTGTCCAATATTAGAATCTAGTTGCCAGGGGCTAACAAACTTTTTCCTGCCACTGAGATCTGAGTTTAGTTTGTCACAGACACTTTTGTCTATAAGACATTCATGTAGTCTTTTTTTTTTAATTTAAAAATTTTTTTCAAGCCAGCAAATAATCCTTCTACCCAGTCTCTACAATCCTGGATGGTTCTTTTTTAAGCCTTTTGTGAAAAATACATACAGCCAGCATCTTTTGAAGTTGTCATTCAAATGAGAGCACCATGCTACTAAGAGAGCTGGAGTGTTGAGGAAGAATGGCCCTGCTCAGGACCAAATGATCCATTTAGAGCTATAGAAAGGACCAGCTATAATCATCACTTCAGAGGGAATTATTTCCTTTCTGTCTCAATAAGAAGATGGGAACCATGAGAATCATTGGAAATTAGCACAGTTTCATTGAGAAAGGCACTGCAAAGGAGTCACACTTCTAGAACATTTTGACGTCGACAGTGGTAATGCTGGGTGCATTAATACTGCATTATTGTTACATGGACAAGCGATGAAAATAAAGAGAAATCTCTCTATTTTCCAGGTAGGAGAATGCATGCAAAGTCTACAAAAAGGCAAAGAGCTTGGTGCACATAAAGATTAATGATCCTGAGAGCCAGGAGATCTAGATTCTGTTTCTGGCTCTGTCTTTATTTGCTGTGTGGCTCTGTGAAAATCCCTTCTTATTTAGACTTCATTTTCAAAATATGCAAAATACAAGAATAGGTTTATGTGATTACTAAGATTTCTTCTGGCTCTAAATGTCCATATCTAGATCATATTTTTAATAATACAGATACTAGAAAACTATGCCTGTTTGATTATTAAGGGACAATATTGTTTTCCACATGTAGCTTTTGGAAACTGGTCCTGTTAATTGGCAGAAAACTCTCATATTGCCAAAACACTCTTGTGTTTCTGAACAACACTTATATTTTTCCGAGAAAGATTTTGAATATTTCTTGCTCTTAATAGTTTTCTTATAGAGACGCAGATGTAGAGAGCAAACGTATGGACACCAAGGGGGAAAGCGGGGGGAGGGGTAGGATGAACGGGGAGATTGGGATTGACATATATACACTAGTATGTATAAAATAGGTAACTAATAAGAACATTTTGTATAGCACAGGGAACTCCACTTTGCTGTACAGTAGAAACTAACACAACACTGTCAAAAAACTATACCCCAATTAAAAGAAAATACCAGTGATTTAAAAAAAAGTGAAGGAGAAATAAAGACTTTCTCAGACAAAAAACAAAAAATAGTTTTCATTTTATGAGCAACCCTCCTCCACAATATACAGAAAACAATGAAAAATTCAAAGTTTCCTTGAAGCTCTTTATCTCTGTTGCTTCTCTTTATGACATACACTAGCCTCTGTCAGTTACCAGAGAATTGTTCCACCGACCCTGCCTTGGAAGAGGGCATCCCAAAGTCAAGGTTAGCTTTTCCTGCCTCCAGAGAAAGAGCTGGAGATTCCTATTATAAGAGAGAGAATTAACATTGGAAAATTAGTTCTTCTTACCTAGAGGAGGGTGTGTAGGAATGAAAATAGAAATGGAAGATTCCATCTAAGAAGACTGAGACTGAGATTCTTCCAGTTCTGCCAATAAACTAAATATATAAGAATTGCTAATACTGATATACCATTTTGCAGTTTACAATATACTTTCATACGTATTATTTCACATGATCCTCACAAATACTCCTGCACATAATCGATATTCATTGTGTTTCCTAGATGAGGCAATGGAGACCCCTATGGTTTAACTGAAGTGACAAGACAGCTAGTGGAGAAGGAGGGGACCAGGGCCCGCGTTCAGCTCTCATCAACCCAGTGCAAGAGCCTGGGCTACTGCTTTGCAGCCCTGGGACTCAGTCTCCCAGCTGGTAAACCAGGAGTCATAACCCCAGTCTACCTAATTCACAGGTCTGCGTGTGTTCTGAGGAAACACAAATGCCATTCATTTCTTACTGACTGAACTCCAAGTCTATTTCCATAGCTCAGAAACATGGTCAAATATCAAAGACCTGAATTTAGCAACTTCTAAAGTCAAAACAAACCAAACACCACACAAACTCTGCCTTCTCCTCGTAACAAGGGAGTAGTATTAAGCCCAAGGCTGACCTGGGATTCTCTCCAGTGGGACCCGAGAGGGGAGAAACAAACCTTACATTTGCAATTTTGGTGTGGTTTGAGACTCCATTTGCAAAAAGAAGTTACTTACGAAGGAGGAGAAACATTTTTGTGGATGCAAAAACTGGAGACAAGACAGGAAAAAAAAAATCATAGATTTGAAAATCTTACAAAAATAACAAATGAATAATTTACAGCTTTCCCTTCATTTATTGAAAAACATTGGAACGTGTTCTTACTCAATGCAGCTCTTGGGTTCTCTTCCTGCGGCTATTACTCAGTGAACTTCATTTCTTTTCTTTTTTTAAAAAAGACATTTATTTGGTGACTTGTTCCTGGCTTTTCATAAGATACCATCTGAGCACCATCTGTATGCTCTTTCCACCCAAGCCTTCAGCCTTCAGAGGCAGTGTCTATTTGCCTCTGCTGTCTCCCAGACACCCTGTCACCCATCACACACACAGTCTCTCAGACCCACCCTCCCGATGCTGTCTCTAGCCCCCGACGAGAACCTTGTGAGAATCCCTAGCCTCAGATCACCATTCATTCACCTTTAATATGAGCCTTTGAAAATTCCCGTGTCTTATTCCTCTGACCCAGAGAGCCCTACACCTTACATTTGTTGGTCCCTGTAGTTTCCCTAGGGTTGCCAGAATTAGCAAATAGAAGTACAGGATACCCAGTTAAATTTGAATTTCAGATAAATAAAAAATTTTCAGTATAAACATGTCCTGTATACTACACTTGTGATGTCACACTTGTAGGAGAAGCGGAGCCGGAATCACTATTTCCATTTCTATGGAGAAGAAAACTGAGACCCACAAAGGTAAGAGAAATTGTCAGAGGTTGCACAGCCAGGAAGCAGTATCGCCGGAATTTGAATCAGGCTGGCTGACCTCAAAGCCCAGGCTTTCTCCATGGCAGCGGGCTGCCTCTGATAAATATAACAGCGTATCTATGGTACTTGACAGTTTTCAAAACACTTTCAGATGCATGCTCTTAATTAATCTTCCCAGGAACCCTTTGAGATAGGTGCTACATTTCATTTTTTCTAAGACACTTTTTTTCCTTTTTAACACTTTAACATCTCTGATTGCAGAATGTATTTCATTGTCAATAGTGTGTCAGTCTAATTGGCAGTATTTTTTTTCCTTTCTTAGAAGGGCTTACCTAATGGCATCTTGGATTCAATTAAATGCAACATTATGTATTTCCTCAGGGAAGTCTGGTCTCTAGGCTAAGGTGGCAGACACTGTAATTAAGCCTGTCTTCCTGACCTACTACCCTCATGTTGAAAAGAAATCATACAGACTTTCTCCCCAAGACACACAATGGAGCCAGGATGGGTTCAGTGAACTCCGCAGGTATCACACTTCTTGCAGGAGGGTGGAGGTGTGTGCTCCCTCTTTGCTAAATTTCCCTGTAAACTTAGAACTGAAAGACTAGGCAGGTGAGGTGAAGAATCTGGCAAGGAATGGCTCCCCCCTCTTTTGTCTAAATCTTCCAGGGGAGCTACACAGAGAAAAAACACAGCTCCCTGCAATGTCACACAAGTGAAAAATTCAAGGAAACGGGAGACAGAAGCTGGCCTTGGTAAAGTCATCCCACGACGGGCTCTGCCAGCTGGAGAGCACTGCCGACAACGCACGAGCTGCTTGCTCCAAGCCTGGGTCCCGGCCCAAGTGCTTAATGACTCAGGCAGCATCTCTACCACCGCTTCCCCTTGGAGCCTCAGTCTACAGTCTAGACTGAGCTGGAGGCGCTCATTCTTGACATTGGGCCCACATTTCCCAGCACGTATTCACAGAATCTCATTCCAAGTGTTGTATTCTTGGGCTCTGAACAGCTAATATCAGGAGGGAAACTTCATTAGAAGAGAGAAACACATTGTACAGGAAAAAGGAGGAGGAAGAGAAAAATGATACATTGATTGCAAGCGGACAGTCTGAGATTGAATCGATTTACACTTTCAGAGTTTAAGGCACGATGAGCATCTGCCTGAAAGATGATCATTTCCGAAGAGAAGGCATTTGAATGGTCTTTTTTTTTCAAGTAAAAGAGCTTATAACTGGAAGTTTGGATGGATCTAATGTACAGTGTGGGGATTATAGTTAACGATGCTGTATTGCATACTTCAAAGTTGCAAAGACTTAAGATTTTTCACTACACACACATAAATGGTAACTGTGTGAGTGATGGATGTGTTAACTCACCTTATGTGGTATAATCACTTTGGAATATATACGTATATCAAATCATCTCATTGGACACCTTAAACTTATACCGTGTTACATGGCAATTATGTCTCAATAAAGTTGGGGGGAATCAGTATAAAAAAGGAGCTAATTCTGTATCAGAAGCCTATCTGCAGATTGCCCTCCATGTTGAGAACAGTCAAATGCATTTCCCTTCCCTAGGCTCTCAGTAATAAATCACATCACTTAAGCTTCCATCAAGGCTGTAGGGTCAATGTCAATGTTCTCATTTTAGAGACAAAGAAACAAGAGGCTCAACGGCCTCAGTGACCTTGCTGAAGTTCACAGACTATTCACGGCACAGCTGGGAGCTGAGCCCAGATCCTGAGACTCCAAAGGCTGTGTTCTTTTTGCTCCCTGCACCCGTAGCTACTGGTACCTCCGTGAATAAGAGCAGAGATCAAGTTTGCTTGGGCGAACTTGGGAGAAAGTTGGGGAGGGTAGAGTGGAAAGAGAGTGATAGATTCTAAAAGGGGCTTAAGAATTTGCCTTGCGTCCTGGCAATACTGATCTGATGGAGTCGTTAGAACATATGAAGAGGAAAGAAGGGGTTAGCATCGGGAAACCCATCTCTGTAACAGAGCCTTCATGTCAGAAGATAAATGTTTAGTCTGGGGAGGAGGTCCTAGAATAAAAGGTCTTTGATGGTGAATTAGAGGGCTTTGAAGATCATTACCTCCTTACTCCAAGAATTTTGATACAAGAAAAATAAAATTTTTAATGGCATCATCCTTTTCCAGTGCAGCCAAAGTTGCTCAAAATGGTGTAATGAAAACAGAACGATCTTTGGAACCAAACACAATTGGGTTGAACCCAGGCTACACCACTTACTGATTTTTGACCTAAGGCAGGGCATTCAGCCTTCCTGAGTATCAGTTTCCCCATCTGTAGAATAAAGGTGAGATTACCTCTCTCAGAAGGCTGCCAGGAGATCCCTCATTTAACTCGGATTAGCTCACTCCCTTCGTGGGTTCCTTGAATCTGACACTTGCTCTGTTACAGCTCCACACACCATATTCTAATTTCTTTTTTTGCTGCTGTCTCCGCTTATACTCTCTTGGATCCCTGGAGATTTCACCTAATTGTATCTCTGGCATCAGTGTCTGGCAAAGGAGCCGCTCTCAGGGTCTCCTCAAAGAAAAATCCTGGGAGAGTGGGAAGCAGGAAAGATGAGAAAGAAGGGATTTAGTCTAACAAGCTCCAAAAATTTAGAATGTGTTCCCCATTTACTCTGAGACCTTCAGCCTTCTTTCTTCTCCCAACCTCCCAAGCCCTTGCACCAGCCCCTGCCTCTTACACATAAGCAGGTGAAGTCTAAAAGGAACAGTTGTAGGGTAAAATAGAAAGTATCTTTTCACTGGGGGGCTAGTAAGTTTACAATAATTAGATGTTGGTTTACAGTTGACAGTGTTCTTTCATCTCCATTATCACCTCTTTTGAGGCTGGCTATAACCCTCTATGGTAAGATGGGCTCACAGTATTAGAGATAGTCCCTGACTAACGATGGTTCAACTTATTATTTTTCAGGTTTACATGGTGCAAAAGTGATACGCATTCAGTAGAAATTGTCCTTTGAATTTTGACCTTTCCCTGGCTAGCACTTTGCGGTACGACACCCTCTCATGATGCTGGGCAGCAGCAGTGAGCCTCAGCTCCCAGTCACCAGGCGATCACAAGGGTCAACAACCGATACACTTCCAACCATCTGGACCCAGACAACCATTCTGTTTTTCACTTTTAGTACAGTAGTCAATGAGGTACAGGAGATATTCAACACTGTATTATAAAATAGACTTTGTATTAGAGGACTTTGCCCAACTGTTGGCAAATGTAAGTGCTTGAGCACATTTAAGGCAGGCTAGGCTAAGCTATGATATTCTTTGCTAGGTCAGGTGTATGAAATGTGTTTTTGACTTACAATAGTTTCAATTTATGATAGACTTATCAGGACAGGAAGTAACCCCATCATAAGTTGAGGAAGATCTGTGTTTCACTGTACCAGTGAGGAAACTGAGTCTCAGAGAGGTAAAAAGGAAGCGAGGTCACACAGTTGCTAGTGACAAAATCAGAACAAGGAGGCAAGATGACTCCCTCTTTCTGCGCCTCTCCGTGCTTTGTCTCTCAAAGATAATGCAAAGCTAATAAGGCTAAAAATAATGGCAGGAGAGAAGTTTCCCTGACATCTCGGATGTGTGTAGGCTCTCCCAGAGCCTCGCATGGGGGTGCAGCACGGCCTACATTTCCTGCTCACTCATCAGACAGGCCATCCAGCCCTCAGAGCAGAGTGGATCCTGCAGAACTGAAGCAGGAGCTGAATCACCGTGAGCCTGACTGTTGGATGGGAAGTGATGGCGTGGGTGGTCGCATCCCAGACAGAAGACGCTCTGCCAGATGGAGACGCGCCTGGAAGCTTGGATGGGCCTCCAGTTGTTGCCAGATCCCTGGCGCTGCTCTCTTTTGACTGAATAGGTGGCCGAGGAGGCAGCAGCCAGGGAGCTCCCCACCACTCATGGGGTCCCTGGACCCCCAGATCGGGACATGTCCAAGGGTGATCAGGGGCCACACCAGCCAGAGGGAGAGGCGAGGGCACCAAGAAGTGCCGACACAACCTAGTTCTTGGTAAGGAAATTTGGGCAGTAACAACAGTGTGGCCAGGATGCTACTTATACAACACCCATCTGGTGAGCGCTCTGGGTGCTTCCCTCCAGACACACAACTTGGATACAGCAAGTATGCTGAAGCTAAGGGCTCACCCTGCCATTGCTGAGCTGCATGCAAGAGTATTCTATGGAGAGGAATCCCACGTTAAGTGGAGGAATATTTGAAATGGCCCTCCCTTTCTCCTCCATGGTGATCAGGATAATAATCAGGACAGCTACAATTACTCTATACTCTGTGCTAATCATTTCTAGTCTTTATCGCAATTCTGCCAAGTGGGTGTCATCATGCTCATTACATATGTGAGGAGATTCGCCAAGGTTAAGTAACTTACCCAAGGTCACCCAGCTGTGAGTAGTGGACCTGGGGCACTAAAGCCAGTTGACTAGAGTCACTCAGCTGACGGGTGACAGAGTCGGGTGGGAATCGGGTCTCTCTGACCTCAAGGCTCTGTGCTGCACACCCTACAGCCCCCACTTGCCATCTCCTTCCTGCTCCCCGCCCCAAATCCCCAGAGGAAAAGAGCTCCTGAAAGTCACCTCCAGAGGGAGACAAGAAGACAGTTGCTCTCCTTGGCCCAGCACTGAGGTTTTATACGGCTTCAATGCTCTGGAATTTGTAGGCGAATGTTACTCTCTTGTCTCTGGCAAATCCAACTGCACATTTTGTACTCACAAAGCCCTACTCAGACACACGGAGGATGGGGGGGCTGCTCTTCCTACTACCCCCAGCTTCCCCGGCTCTTTCTCTGCCCGTCCTGTGCTTTCTCAGGAGCACGTCCAGGCAACGCCAACCAGCAGCACGGGAGTCAGTGCAGGACCACGAGTGCGCTTGCCGTCACCATGCTCCTCCAGCCTGTGGCGGGGAGCCCTGGGGAGCCCTGGGGAGCCCGTCAGGATTGGAAGAAACTCTAGGAAGTTGTTTGTTTAGGTTCGCCCCCAACCCTGCCTGGGGTGGGAAGAAAAGAGGGCCAGAGAAAGGATCTCAGAACCCCTCTGAGTGCATTTATAGACATAAATGAAAAGAGAAAATTATAGATCTATAAATCTAACCAAATTTGGAAAAAATGCCAGGAAAAGAAGCACTAAGTGCTTATAAATTACTTTAACCCGATGAGAAAGAAGGAAAGGAGGGAACAAGGGAGGGGGGAGGGGGAAAACGGATAAAGGAAACCAGTGTTTACTGAATACACTTATGTGTCTCCCACGATGGTGGGTGCTCTGAGACCAGAATGAGAGGCGGGTTTTGTTTTTAGTTCAGATTCATCATTAAATGATGTGTGACTTTTGGCAAGTATTTCCCCTCTCTGGGCTTTGGTTTTCCATTTCATAAAGGGTTGGGGTAGAGGATCTCTAACTCCCATCCAGGCCTATACATCTAGAGATGTAGTCTTTGTAGACCAATGCCTCCTCCTGTATCACTGGGAGTTCTCAAAAGCAGTATCCAAGGTCTCATCATGTCATATGTGAGGGCAGCTGGAGTCCTGGAGTGTTTGCTCTGGAACTCAGTGCTGGTGCTGACAGGGAATGCCTCTTGTCTTTTTGTTCTAGCGTGGTATTCTTTCTTCTTCTCCAGGACAAGGATCTGGCCACTAGACCAGGAAGGCTACCGTATGTCACTGGTAGATCTGAGCCATCAGCTAGGATAAGGGGGGACTAAGTAAGTGGGTGGAGGTCAGGTAGAGATGGAGAAGAGGAGGAGACAGCATGTGTGAGGTGGCAGAGAAGGAGAGTTGCCAAAATGTGTCTTTATGGTAGGTCTGTGGCCAAATCTCCCAGCAAGACCAGCTGGCTTTTTTGTAGGGAGATAGTGGAGTGCAATGGTCTAAGATAGTAATTATCATCAAGGGACTTGGGTGTTAGTCCTAGTTCTGGACTAACTGATGTACACTTTTCCTTTTCTCTGATTCTCTAAGGTGAGGGCTGTGCAGGGGCCTCCTCAGTGACACTCTTCCACAGGAATATCTTGGTCAAGTACCATGCATGACACCCTACAGAAAACCAGGGCCACTCAATGTGCACAGCTCACTTGACCTTGATGATTTTCATATCTCAGCTTTCCCTAGGGACCCAAGTCATTTTCAACAAAGGGTGTCCATCTTAGAGATGGCTGCTTTCAGGAGAGTCACCACTCTTCCAGGATGACCTGGGCGTTGTGCTGAGCTGCCTGGCCCCTCACCTCCTCCACTCTTCTCTACCCGATTGGAGGTCCTGACCACTATTTGGAGAACGCCTGTTGAGTATGTTCCCCACGTGACTCCTGCATCCACTGAGAATTGAACTAGATGTTCTCTGAGATTCCCCCTAATTCTGAGCTTGAGAGACCTGTATTTTTTCCAGAATTATGAGAGCAGGACATGGCTTCTAAGAAACCAAGATCTTCAGGATATTAAAAAAAGATATACATAATTAGGCCTTATTTTATTTTTTGTGAAACTATATAATGTGCTGTGCTGAACACTCTAGTTGTAAGGCCTCAGAAGGCAAGGAAGCAAGCAAAAAAGTAGAAAAGGAAGAAGGAAGGGAGGAAGGAAGGAAGGAAGAGAGGGAGGGAGGGAGGGAGGAAGGAGGGAGAAAGAGAACTTGTAGAGAAGGATATAAGGAGGCTGTACATAAAAGATGCCAAGAGGAGAAAGGGGGAAGAGGAAAGAGAAAAAGAACAGAAAAAAGAAGAAAGAAGGGAAGAGAGAGAGGAAAGGAGACCAGAGAGATGGACATGCTCCTTGAGGACACGTTTCCAGGCTGCAGTCCTGCTGCCCGCCATGCACAGGGATCTGCCCCCTGCCCCCCACGACTTGCTCTGAGCAGGAACTTCTGTAGCTGTGGAGCAGATCAGGCTGCCCTGGCTGGTTTTCAGCACAGTCCCTGCTGTTTCTGAAGGATGCTGGAGGTGGAGTAATTAGCACTTGTTCCTGTGCCAGTGCTATGCCGGAGGAATGGGCTGTTGGAGAACACTGTTTGGCTGATGGATTGCTGGCCTCTTGTACTGCCTGAGGGCTTGTCTGTGCATTTGAACTTCTCAGCAACCATGGAGGTAATGTGGGAGGAGGACGCTGGAACTGCGCCCTCCAGGCAGACTCCCCATGGCTGTAAGAAGCCCAGAGAGACTAAACAAAGTAAAGGAATGGCAAAGTAGAGACAGTTTTGAGAAGGAAGGTAGCAGAGCCCTGAGCAAATTTCCTTCAGAATCATCTTTGTCAATTTTTAAAAAATGATTCAATCATCTTGTTTTGAAATAAATGAATCCTGAGCTCTGGCATCATGCAGCCCCGGATGTAAATTCTACTTCTTCCCTTCATCTTGAGCAACCAACTTAATCTTTCAGAGCCTCAGTCTTCCCACCTGTATAATGGAAGTGCTACTTGTAGAACAAGGATTTGAGATGTTCTGGTTGCTTCCTGGTGTGTTACCTGGCATTCAGCAGGTGCTGGGCAATGTTTGCTCTCATGCCCTTCAAGCATCTAATTTCACTTCTTTCTTCCTATTTCCAATCCATTAGGGACACTGAAGCACAGACATTGCTAGAAACCAATCATTGATTTTAAAAGGCAAAAGAAGATTCTATGTGGCAAATATATTCAGGAGGAAACAGTGATAATGAGGAACCAAGGAGGCCTCATGATGTTCGTTCATTCTCTAACAGTGGTCCCCAACTTTTTTTGGCACCAGGGACCAGTTTCTTGGAAGACAATTTTTCCATGGACGGGGAGCGGGGGGATGGTTCAGATGGTAACGCCAGCAGTGGGGAGTGATGGGGAGTGATGGGGAGTGATCAGGGTGATGGGGAGCAATGGGGAGTGGTGGGGAGTGTTGGGGAGCGATGGGGAATGGTGGGGAGCAATGGGGAGCGATGGGGAGCGATGGGCACAATGGGGAGGGATGGGGAGCAGTGGGAAGCGATGGGGAGCGATGGGGGGCAATGGGGAGCAATGGGGAGCAGTGGGGAGCGATGAGGAGTGATGGAGGGTGATGGGGAGCAATGGAGAACGGTGGGGAGCGATGGGGAGCGATGGGGAGCGATGGGGAGCGGTGGGGAGCGATGGGGAACGGTGGGGAGCGGTGGGGAGCGATGAGGAGCGATGGAGGGTGATGGGGAGTGGTGGGGAGCGGTGGGGAGCGATGGGGAGCGGTGGGGAACGGTGGGGAGCGGCAGATGAAGCTTCACTCGCTCGCCTACTGCTCACCTCCTGCTGTGCAGCCTGGTTCCTAACAGGCCACCAGCCTGTGACCCGGGGGTTTGGGACCCCTGCTCTAAGAGGTTGAGGGTATCTCAATAGCCAGTATTAGCTGTAGTGCCAGCTTTTTTTGTTTTTCTGGCCACACCACACAGCACGTGGAATCTTAGTTCCCTGACCAGTGTTTGAACCCGCGGCCCCTGCATTGGAAGTGCAGAGTCCTAACCACTGGACCACCAGGGAAGTCCCCCTAGAGTGTCAGCTTTTTGTGCATTTCCTTCACCTGCAGTTTTGCTTGTCACTCCCCCTGGTGCCTCAGGCATTGTCCCTTATGCCTTCTCTGAATACTTTTCCCCATCAAGTTGAACTGCAATAATTTGTCTTCTTAATGCATAGTTTTTACTCTCTTCTGAGAGGATAATTTTGATTTCCTCTCCTGAAAGTTAGGCATTTATTTTTGTATTCTTCTATTTCTTGCCTTTTCTTAACAATTTCTCTAAGGAGATTCAGCTGTTCATACCATCTGGCCACAGCCTCAAGAATTAGAAAAGCGTGTTCCATGATAAGAAAGTTCATCTTTACGTGCTTCAGGTATGCAGGCCGGAATGGAGATTCAGAGAACAAAACTCATGCATCATCCTGTTGTGTGAAGCTGTTGTTTCATACAGGAGAGTTGTCTGAAGGTGGTACCACACAACTGTGCACACAGATGTAGACACACCACACACACACGCAGAATATACAACAAACCAGGAACGAGGAGACCACACTTCTAATTCCACCTTTGCCACCATCTTGCACTGTGACCTTAGAATAACCACCTAATCCTCAAAGCAGATCATATTATTCCAATTTTACAGATGAGAATACTGAGGTACAAGGTTATTTTTTGCTCAATATCACATTTCTATTATAAAATCCAGCAAGTATTAAAATTTAGCTTTCTTGTTCCCCAAATCAAGAGCTCAGAGTTTAGATTTGAAAGGAGGACTATTCATGTCTCTGTGTCCTTAACTCCATGTCTGCCCTGGCTTGACTCCTTTAGGCCATACTGCCCACTTCTCTTGGTATGTACCTAGCCTCCAGAATAGAAAAGTCTGGCATATCAATTCCACCCATGGCCTCCACTCCTGGGCTCTCATCTTACCTTTCCTACACTAGGGGGTTTACCTTCTGACACAGAAACACTTAACCTTCTAAGACTGCTGGGTCCCCTTTCTTCTCTGGAAACTTTTCTCTTTCTGAGCTCTTAGCTCCTTTTCCTCTCCCCTTCCTCCCTCCCTCCACCCAGCCCTTCTTCACTAAACTCTATTGTTTGAACTGATTGCTCAGAGCCAGGTGTGGGGCGGAAGCGCACTGACTAAAATAAATTTGCACTCAAGTGTTGAATGAAAGCCTCCCCTGTTTCCTAGTTTGTATTTTAAAAAGAAGCATAAGTAAGCCCAACTGACATTCTAATAAGTTATGCGTTCTTCAGATGATGTGAAATGTGCCATGAACAATCCTGGAATTAGTGGAGTGATGTTCAGCAATTTACCACCAGAGAACGGGTAGAATATCTGGCTTAAAATTACCACCAGGGACAACCCCACCATGTCTAAGCCTGGTCCTGCTCCTTTGAAAGCTGCTTCTAGAGTCTTTAATTATAAAATGTGAGTGTCTTTAACACTGGAAGAATCTCCCTCAATATGTATTTTATCAAGAACTATAGATGTTTTTTTTGCATTCTTGGTGGGTTGGTGGAGGGTCCAAAAGCAACGCTGGGAGGCTGAACATGACAAACAGGAGGATTCAATTAGGAGGAAAAACTCAGCATCACCCGCTGGGACCACACTGCCTCATTCCCGCACTAGATTCCATCTTTGAAATGTCTTCTGTACAGCACTCTCACCCCTGCCCCACTCCTTGAAATTTCACAGCTGCAATACAGAGGGACTTTGAAGGGCGGAAAGACAAGAGGGATTTTTCCTTTCTCCATGGTCATATTTAACAGCCAGTTCCCAAATGGTATTAATAAACATTTCAACTTCAAAAACCGAACTTGACATTTCTACATCCTTTCCATTGTTGCTATGTTTTTGTCTTTGTCATTACACAAATGATGTGTATGGTACATGTGGGACTAAAACGGGTTCACATGTCTCTGGGTTCAGAAATGTGTATGTTTGTTGAAGTGTCTATAGGTCCCTGAGAAGTACTGGGGTAGTAATTGTTATCCTCGAGATAGAATAACATCTAGCGCTATGCGTCCAAAGATTGGAAACTCCAAGATCAATATGTGGGGTACAGAAAGTAAGAGTGCAAATATTCTTTTGGCAAAAGGGCTGAATGAGATGGGACAGTGGTATAATGGGTGCCAGTGATCAACCTTGCATTTGAATCCCAGCTATACTACAGGCTATCTGAGTGATTTTTGAACAAGTAATTGAATCTTTCTGCCTCAGTTTTCACTTCTGTAAAATGAGGATAATAATGCTTTCTTGCAGGGTGCCTTGAGATTTAAATTAAATGATAATGTATTGAAATGACGCCCACATAGTGAAGTAATAAGAAATACCTTTATATTGGTCTCTGCCCCAGGTTCCTGACACAGAGGTTCTAAAGCCCTTATAAGTAAGGATGCTAGAAGAATCTTTTGTGTTAACATTTTAGTCTTGGCTCCAGTTCCTGACACAGAGCTCCTAAGACCTTTGCAATTTCCTGAATGATAGGAGACTCTGACCCAAAGCTCCTAAACGCCTTGGACTTTCCTGGGTTAATAGGAATGTCTTTTGTTCTAAAAAGGTGACTCTTAGTAGGCTCCTGGGTAAGGGGCTGAACACCAGAAAGACCAAGCCATGAATAGAAGCTTGGAACTTTTAGCCTCACCCCCCATTTTCTGGAGAATTGAGAGGGGCTGGAAATGGAGTGAATGAATAATTGATCACACCTAGGCAATGAGGCCTCTACAAAAATCCCTATAGTGCAGAGTTTGGAGAGCTTCCAAAGTGTGCAGGTTGGTGACTATACCCATAAGCTGGGAGGGTGGTGGACCCCAATTCTACGAGAACGGATGCCCCCGTGCTCAGAATTCTTCCAGACCTTGCCTTATGGACCCCTTTATCTAGCTGTTCATCTGTATCCTTTATTATATAATAAACTAGTAAATGTAAGTCAGTTTTTCCCTGAGTTCTGTGAGCTGTTCTAACAAATGATCAAATTCAAGCAGGGGGTGTAAGAACCTCCAATTTGTAGCCAAGTCAGACAGAAGTTGTGGGTAACCTGAGGACCTACTACTCGGGGTTGGTGTCTGAAATGGGAGGCAGTCTTGTGGGATGGAACCCTTCTCCTTTGGCTCCTGCACTAGGTCCCATCAGAGTCAGATTTGACTTGAATGTAGGACACCCTCTCAGAGAGCTGCTTGGTGTGGGAAAAAACGCACACATCTGGTGTCTGCAGTACTGTGGGTGCGAGGAAAAGAGAAACACACAGAGCGCTTTTCCTCTTGCAGCAAAGACATTGCCCAATAAATAATGATGGTCATCAATGACTTAATACTAGCATTCATGGTTTCAGGAAAAGAAGGAGGAGGAGGAAGTCGCTGGAGGGGAAAAGGGCCGGTGAGTGACAGGCATTGAGGCACCTGGGTTGTTGGTGTCCAGGCAATTTGGCGTTCTCTGAGTTTTCTAGGAAGGCTCAGAAAACTCAGGCTCAGGGGATGGAGTGGCAGGAGAGAGCAGCAGTGAAGACTCTGGGAGCAGCTGGGCCTTGGGGAGCCCCTGTCTGGAAGCAAGCCTGCTGAAAGGCCGTGGGATGACAGAATCCATGGGTGAAAAGCTTCAGTCACGTGGCCAGGCAAGTGCTGGTCATGTGACCCTGTCTGCTGCTTGCTGGCATTTGGTGTCAAACTCTGTTCTAGGAAGTATTTTATAGATAATTTTACCCAAATGGACGTGTGAGTCATGGTGACCTTGACTCTGTGGGACAATGGGAACTGGGCCTGGGAGGACATTCCGAGGAGTAATGTGGGTCAATGTCCTACATTTCCTGGAGAAAACAAGAGCACGGGAGACACTTTGGAGACACTCCGAGTATATTTATACACACACAGTCGCGCACACACATACACACACTGGCACGTATTTAAGACGATGACTGACTGGTAAATTGTAATAGAAAAGGGGTCTGTTTTGGTAGCATTGATGTGATTGATTGACTACTGTAAATCCATAAGTTCATGGGCCTGACCATACTTCTGCTTGGGCCAAATGCTCTGTGCACTCTAGAGCGCACATGACGCAACTACTGAAACCGCGCGCCCAGAGCCCTGCCCCGCCACCAGAGAAGCCACTGCAATGAGAAGCCCGCGCACCGCAACGGAGAGCAGCCCCTGCTCGCCGCAACTAGAGAAAGCCTGCGTGCAGCAACGAAGACCCAATGCAGCCAAAAATAAATACATAAATAATTGATTTTTAAAAAATGCTCTATGTACGTGGTTCTGTGCCAGTAAGGGGCTCAGAATTCAGGGACACAGAGCCAGGTGAAGGAGGCTGAGGACCCTGGGACACTTCGTTTTCCTAAAACTGAGCTTTAGTCCTGCCAGTGTCCTGAAGAAAGCCATCCCTTGCTTCTGCCCACCTGCAGGATACACTCCCACCTTCCTCTCGGAGCCCACAATTGTAGGACTAGTTCTTGTTCAGTTCTAGCCTGATCTCATCTCACAGGCCCTCGATATCCTGATACTTGCATTTCCTTCCAGTCTTCAGGTTCCCTTTTTACCCCTGGCTTTGCACATTCTGTTCCCTCTGTCTAGAATAACCTTCCTACTCCAGGAACAGGAATTCACCTTTTCAAATCTGGGCTGTGTGGTTTGTGCCATAACAAAGCCACCTTTGATGGGTTAAGAGCCCTTTCAATTGCAAACTTCTTACTTCCCTTGGCCTGGCCTTGATGACTGTTTGTGAGAGCTGTTAGCTCACTAGACTGTGAACCTTCCAGGGAAGAGAGGTCAGCGTACTTCACCTCCATGTCTTGAACCTCGTGTCTAGTCTGGAAAAAAATGTGTTAAAATAGATTAATGATTGAGTTGTTTTTCAGCCCACAGCCTAAAATTTTTTTCAGTGTGATTCTCAGACCACCTGCACCAGCATATCCTTGGGGAGCCTGTTAAAAATGGGAGGTTCTGAGCCTCACCCCAGACCTAAAGCATTTCTCAGGTGGGGTCCTGGTATCTGTATGGCTAGCAAACTTCCCAGATAATTATAGTTACACTGATGTTGAGAATCACTGCACTAGCAGATAGAAGCAGGGGAAGGCTACAAGAGACAAACACTGGCGAGAGCTGAGAGCCCGATGGGTGAATGGGGAGAGAGTGGGTGGCCAGAATCATTTCATCATACAGCTTTCTAATTGATAGATAGTAATAATAATGACACTGCATCATCTAGAAAAGTTTAAACTTGTAGTCAGTAATTTTTCTCAAGAAGGAATAGTCGCACATCAATCATTTTAGAAATATTGCCATCCAAAATGGAAAAGCCGCATGTTAAAAACTAAAGAATAAATAAATGAATGATTTGGGTAATTAATTCACATAAAACAGTGTATGGGTGAACTTCATAGGGGATAACCGTTATATAACATGGCTACTATGTTCCTTCGGGCAGTTCATCTTTTGCCCTTGTCACACTCACCAACTGGCCTCACCAACTGAGCCAAAGAGAGGAAGAGTCTAGGAGAACCAAGCAACACATGGATGAGTGTGGTCAACTCACAGTAGACAGGGCAGCAGAATGACTATGGGGTATTTGGAGCCTGGAAGACCTGGGCTCAATTCTCATGTCTACCTCTTAACTCACCTTGGGTCCTTGAGTATTTGTTTTCTCCCCCTCTAATGATAGCAGGTGGTATCTCAATTGTGCAGTTGGTGTGAGACTGATGTTCAGTAGTATTTAAGTGTCAGGCATTTTACATACATTATTATTGAAGAGATTGTTATTATTCCTTAGATGGGAAAACTGAGATTTGAAAAGTGTAGAAACTTCCCCACAGTTGCCTAGATAGCAAGTGTTGCGGTTCAACTTGGATTCCAAGTTGGTTATGATAAGGAATGTAACAATGCCCAGTGCCTGGTAGGACATCAGAGCCTTTGCATCCTTCCTTTCCTATGGCTAAGAGGAATCTAAAGGACAAAACAAAGTGCAGAGAGCATCTCAGATCTCTTTTGAATTGCATTTTTGGCTTCAACACAGAAGCTTCCAGCATCTCTCCCAGTCTCTCTCCATCTGGAAATATTAAACGTCTGTCTCAGGGCACAGGTGACTGACATGGTGGGAAGGGCCAGCTGCTGAAAGATTGACCCCGAAGGTGACCAGGATCAAAGTGGATGTGGGCTTTGTAGATCAAAGGCTTTGCTTCCCTCATGGAGTGACCCAGAGAGCCAAAGTCAGGGCAGTGGCAAGCGCAGGCTGCGGGAACATCGCATTCCCATCAGTTCATGTTGTAATTAGGCAGCCGAGTGCATCAGCTAAGGCTTCTGGGTGGTCTGAGTGGGAGACTGTCCACTAGCTCCCGTTGCTGAGCTCTGGACGTGGAGCATGGTGGGCAGGCCCAGCCTGGGAGAGAAAGATCTCACCACTTAGACGGAGCAGTGGGCTCCCAGCTCTGTGGTCGCTCTGTTTGTGGAGCCTTCTGTTGTCCTCAGAAGCCTGTTTTAAATTAGCTGGTGGTTTCTCAAGTTGGGCTTAAAGAAGAGGTGCTCAGAGCCCCCAAACCACTTTCACCTCATAACTCTGGTTTGCCGGCCTCAATAGAGAGAATGTCTGTTAAAGGTCTGTGCTGTCAGAACCATTGGATGAGGACTTCCATGGACGCAGAGGAAACAATAATTAAAGCTTCAGTTACTGAGTGCTTATTAAATACCAGCACTTACATGTCACTCAGATCCTCACAAAATTCTGCTCTTGGTATGGTTAGTCCCATTTTCTAGAGAGTAACATTGGGGCTCAGAAAGATGCAATGACTTTCTCACAAGTGGAGCTCCCAAGTGAAGTTGCCAGGGCTTAGATCAGGTTTTGGGACTCCAGACCTGCATTAATTATCTAGTGCCACAATGACAATGCATGACAACCAACCACAAAACCTCAGTGACCAACAACCAGCAACAGTTACTTTTGCTCCCTAGTCTATGGGTAAGGTGGGAAGTTCTGCTGATTTGGACCAGGCTCTGCTTCCTGGGGCTGGGCTCATTCCTGGGTCATGGGTCAGTGGCTGGGTTAGCTGGGGCAGGCCTATTTTGCATGGTCTCCACTGGGGAGACCACGCCCTCTACCATGTGGTCTCTCAGCCTTCAGGGAGTCAGGCTGGGCTTGTTTTCTGGGTGTGGTAGGGGTCGGGGGGGAAAGAACGTGAGCATGTTGTCCTGGGTACTGAATTGTCTTACTGCCCCATCACCTCGTCCTACTGGCTGACACAAAGCAGCACACGGTGCTGGTATTTGTATTGAATACTGTGTTGAATCCGGTAGACTATTCAGGCATAGAAAAATAGATTCTCTCTGTAGATAGGAGGAGCTCTAATATCATACTTGTGAAGGTATTATTTGAATATCGAGAGACCATCCCTTGGGCTCTTCATGCAATCAATTTACCAAAAAGCTGCAATCTTTCCACTATACCAGTGTGCCACTGACGTAGAATTTTGAGGATTTTTGTACGTTGCTTCTATTTCTAGTAAATAAGCTAGAACCCTAATATTGCCCCTGCCTTGGTTTAAGTAATACATACACTTCCACTGAAAGATGCATAATAAAATTTGCACCAAATTTATTCTTACTCTAGCTGATACCGAATGAGGAATGGAAGACAATGACGTGTACACTTTGCTACAGTCACTGTGTCTTAGGATTACTGACTGAGCTCTGGAAGCTCACAGAAACATTGCAATGGCGCCTAACTGAGTTTAGGATCCACGCAAAGTCCTCTGTTTAGTCCTCTGGAGCGCTCCCCATCCTGCCCTGTCCTCTCTCTGATCCTGTCTCCTAACAAGTCCACTCTCCTCCCCAGCTTCCTTCCTCTAGTCCTGAGTGGTTTGTTTTCCTGCAATATTGCCTCACTCTCCTTGTCTCTGTGTTTCTGCACATGCTGTTCCTTTGGTCTGGGGTGTCCTTCCTGCTTTCTTTCTCGTCTAACTCCTACTCATGCTTCACTTCTCGAGGGGGCCCCTTCCTAAGCGTGCCACCTGGTTTAGCACCGACACCGGGCTGCGTTTTCCTCGCTCCAAGGCCTCGCCACACCGTGAGTTCCTTGGGGACAGCTTTCATCTCTCTGTTTCCAGTGTCCAGCACAGTCACAACAGGTGGAGAGGAGTTATTTGTCAAATAAACAGATACATTAAAAAAACCATCTACGTGCTTCAAGTGTTATTTATTCTTTGAGGAAATGACTTTAATAAAGAAACAATTTTTAATTTCATGACTCTTCATGCAACTTTTTGCAATTCAAATTTTTCTTAACTGCTCCTTCACGCCATGAGTAAAAGAAGCCTTTTTTTTTTTTTTTTTTACAGTCACACATGTTGGGTTGGCTGAAAAGCCCTGTAGGCTGAATGGAGATACCTCATTTGAGGAAACACAGCCTCAAGCCATGTGAGCTCCGGGTCCACAAGCTCTGCCAGAGCTCAGCGGGACATTTTTATGAGCTGTTTCTAGAATTCTTTCCAGCCCAAACTTTATCCTGTTTGTCCCAATTCCTGGGTCTATCTGAACACTTGGTTATTGGCCTTCTACTCTGGAACACGGCCAGCAGACAAACAGGGAGTGAGGTTTAAAGAATGAGGGTGTGTGCAGGAATTTTAATAAATAGTCCCATCTTGGAGGGTTTGTTGATGAAGTAGGGTGGAATGAAGGGTGTCAAGGATACAAAGAAGGAAACCAAATGAACAAGTACTGAATTTTCAAATATTTCATGCAGATCTATATGTAGATTTATGCACACATATTATTGTCTAAGTATAGTGTATATGTATGCATGCATACACTTTATGTATTTAACATATAAATGTGTATTTAAATCATGTATTTGTTCTTCTGCTTTGTAGATGTATATGCATGCATATTTGCACACCTCTGTATAAATACATGCATCTGAACATATTCGTAAACGTATACTTATGTGTATATTTGACATATATTACATAAAATCTTGCACTATGCATACATAGTTCTGATTAACTTTCTATATAAAGTATAGAAAGTCTAATTCATACGCAAGTATGTATGTAAATGTCTGTATATATAAATGTGTAATGCTATATATCACAGTTATTGTGTGTATATATTTGTGTGATGTAGCTACCTCTGATTATTCATATGAATAAGTATGCCTAAATGCTTTTCTACATATGCAGATATATAGACACACTTGAATGTAGCCTTATCAAGTCTTAGATTTAAAATATATAATATGGATATTTTTATACAAGAAGTATGTTATGGAGGAAATTCAAGACTGTGTTTAATAAGTTTTTTCATTTGCAAGACTATCTAGGAAAGTACTTTGTATATAGTAGACACTCATGAATATCCCTGTTGATGATATCTTTCAAAATGAATTACATTTGTGAAGGTGATGCTAGTTACTGGAACAAATAAACCTAAAATCTCAGTGGGACACTGGTGACCTAGGTCCTCTCTTGCCCCTTGGTGATGATCATTTCCTTTTCTTGGATTCTGTTTCTTCCTCTTTAATATGAGGATGTTGTATGAAATGGCTCCAGATGCTTTGTTAGTGATTACGTGCTTTGCTTGTTTACTTTTGGCAATTCTTAACTGGACACCCAGGGTCAGCCTTGCAACATTTTTAGAAACAGACTGTGATCTTTTCAACTGCAGCTTATGAGGTTTATGAGGAAGAGAAGTCTTAAAAGAATCAGCCACTGGCATTCACTAACCTGATGTTATGGCCAAACTCTGTGATGTTGGAGGGAATGCTGATGTGACGACAGACAGGAGAAAGGGGATTCCATCCCTATATGGCCACTTACGAGTTCCTTCCTTCCGAAAGCCACCTGGGTTTTCCTTATATGTAAGGTAAAGATTATGGTTGTGCTGTATCTACCCACAGAGACTTGTTACAAGAAGCAAATGAGATCTCTTCTAAGCTTTTTAAAATGAAAACTGATTTTGTTGAGGTGATAATGATAACTGATATCTGCTGTTTAGGTTGATAAAATATAGTAGCAAGGCAAGGCAAACACTTTTGAGCAATGAGTAGAACAACAGTAAACATCTAACACAAATGACTCTAGTTTCTGGGATAGTAACAAAACTCTGGGCAGAGGCTTTACATCCATGATGTGAGAAAACACATTCATGGGATCCGTGGCCTGGGAAAGTTTCCCCAAGGAAGGCTCAGTTGATCCGTGCCTTGAAGCAAGGAGATTTCCACTTATAGTGAAGAGATGCTACAGTGATCTCCAAAGAGAGGGTTCCCAGGCACCTAGGAGCATCTGGTACCCACACAGACATCTAGAGGGAGCTTACCAGAGATGCTGGCTGCAGGAGCCTCTGGAAATTGCTGGGATAGACCAAGGACTCCTAATTTTTGGTATACAAGCCCTCCAAGTGGTCTGTGGATAGAATTTCAAAGTTTGTAATCATGGACAAAAATCATATCTTTTATTCCTTTCCAAGAGTTAGCATAAGGACTACTCAGTTCAGGGTGGCAGATTTTATATTTAGTTTTCGCTAAGGAAGTATAGGTCACATTTTATGTTTCTTCTGAGGATTACTAAAGAAGTGAACATTGTAGAGAACATTTTATTTTTCTTAATTCCTAAGGATATAAGAACTATAGAGAGATTGGTTCAAGATGGCGGAGCAGAAGGACGTGCGCTCACTCCCTCTTGCAAGAGCACCAGAATCACAACTAACTGCTGAACAATCATTGATAGGAAGACACTGGAACTCACCAGAAAGATATCCCACATCCAAAGACAAAGGAGTAGCCACAATGAGATGGTAGCAGGGGTGCAATCACAATAAAATCAAATCCCATAACTGCTGGGTGGATGACACACAAACTGAAGAACACTTATACCACAGAAGTCCATCCACTGGAGTGAAGATTCTGAGCCCCACATCAGGCTTCCCAACCTGGGGGTCTGGCAATGGCAGGAGGAATTGCTAGAGAATCAGACTTTGAAGGCTAGCGGGATTTGATTGTAGGACTCTGACAGGATTGGGGGAAACAGAGACTCCACTCTTAGAGGGCACACACAAAGTAGTGTGCGCATCAGGACCCAGGGGAAGGAGTAGTGACGCCGTAAGAGACTGAGCCAGACCTACCTGCTGGTGTTGGAGGGTCTCCTGCAGAGGCGTGGGGTGGCTGTGGCTCACCATGAGGACAATGACACTGGCAGCACAAGTTCTGGGAAGTACTCCTTGGCGTGAGCCCTCCCAGAGTCCGCCATTAGCCCCATCAAAGAGCCGGGTAGGCTCCAGTGTTGGATGGCCTCAGGCCAAACAACTAACAGGGAGGGAACTCAGCCCCACCCAACAGCAGACAAGAGGAGTGAAGTTTAACTGAGCTCTGCCCACCAGAGCAACACCCAACTCTATCCACCACCAGTCCCTCCCATCAGGAAACTTGCACAAGCCTCTTAAATAGCCTCATCCACCAGTGGGCAGACAGCAGAAGCAAGAAGAACTACAATCCTGTAGACTGTGGGGCAAAAACACATTCATAGAAAGATAGACAAGATGAAAAGGCAGAGGGCTATGTACCAGATGAAAGAACACAATAAAACCCCAGAAAAACAATTTAATGAAGTGGAGATGGGCAACCTTCCAGAAAAAGAATTCAGAATAATGATAGTGAAGATGATCTAAGACCTCGGAAAAAGAATGAAGGCAAAGATCAAGAAGATGCAAGAAATGTTTAACAAAGACCAGAAGAATTAAAGAACAAACACCTAGAAGAATTAAAGAACAAACAAACAGAGATGAACAATACAATAATTGAAATGAAAAATACACTAGAAGGAATCAATAGCAGAATAACTGAGGCAGAAGAACAGATAAGTGACCTAGAAGACAGTATGGTGGAATTCACTGCTGCAGAACAGAATAAAAAAAAAAATGAAAAGAAATGAAGACAGCCTAAGAGACCTTGGGGACAACATTAAACACAACAACATTCACGTTATAGAGGTCCCAGAAGGAGAAGAGAGAGAGAAAGGACACGAGAAAATATTTGAAGAGATTATAGTTGAAAACTTCCGTAACATGGGAAAGGAAATAGCCACCCAAGTCCAGGAAGTGCAGAGAGTCCCAGGCACGATAAACCCAAGGAGAAACATGATGAGACACATAGTAATCAAATTGACAAAAATTAAAGGCAAAGGAAAATTACTGAAAGCAACAAGGGAAAAATGACAAATAACATACAAGGGAACTCCCATAAGGTTAACAGCTGATTTCTGAGCAGAAACTCTACAATCCAGAAGGGAGTGGCATGATATATTTAAAGTGATGAAAGAGAAGAACCTACAACCAAGATTACTCTACGCAGCAAGGATCTCATTCAGATTCAACAGAGAAATCAAAAGCTTTACAGACAAGTAAAAGCTAAGAAAATTCAGCACCACCAAACCAGTTCTACAACAAATGTTAAAGGAACTTCTCTAAGTGGGAAACACAAGAGAAGAAAAGGACCTACAAAAACAAACCCCAAACAATTAAGAAAATGGTAATAGGAACATACATATCAATAATTATCATAAATGTGAATGGATTAAACACTCCAACCAAAAGACACAGGCTTGCTGAATGGATGCATAAAGAAGATCCATATATATGCTGTCTACAAGAGACCCAATTCAGACCTAGGGACACATACCAACTGCAAGTGAGGGGATGGAAAAAGATAGTCCAAGCAAATGGAAATCAAAAGAAAGCTGGAGTAGCAATACTCATATCAGATAAAATAGGCTTTAAAATAAAGAATGTTACAAGAGACAAGGAAGGACACGACATAATGACCAAGGGATCAATCCAAGAAGAAAATATAACAATTTTAAATATATATGCACCCAAAATAGGAGCACCTCAATACATAAGGCATCTGCTAGCAGCTGTAAAAGAGGAAATAGACAGTAACACAATAATAGTGGGGGACTGTTAACACCTCACTTACAACAATGGAGAGATCATCCAACAGAAAATTAGTAAGGAAACACAAGCTTTAAATAACACAATAGACCCGATAGATTTAATTGATATTTATAGGACATTCCATCCAAAAACAGCATATTACACTTTCTTTTGACGTGCACATGGAACATTCTCCAGGATAGATCACTCTTGGGTCAAAAATCAAGCCTCAGTAAATTTAAGAAAATTGAAATCACATCAAGCATATTTTCCGACCACAATGCTATGAGATTAGACATCAATGACAGGGAAAGAAACATAAAAAACACAAACACATGGAGGCTAAACAGTACATTACTAAATAACCAAGAGATCACTAAAGAAATCAAAGAGGAAATCAAAAAATACCTAGAGACAAACGACAACGAAAACACGACGATCAAAAATCTATGGGATGCAGCAAAAGCAGTTCTAAGAGGGAAGTTTATAGCAATACAATCTTACCGCAAGAAACAAGAAAAATCTCAGATAAACAATCTAACCTGACACCTAAAGGAACTAGAGAAAGAAGAACAAACAAAACCTAAAGTTAGTAGAAAGAAACAAATCATAAAGATCAGAGCAGAAATAAATGAAATAGGAACAAAGAAAACAATAGCAAAGATCAATAAAACTAAAAACTGATTCTTTGAGAAGGTAAACAAAATTGATAAACCATTAGCCAGACTCATCAAGAAAAAGAGGGAGAGGACTCAAATCAATAAAATTAGAAATGAAAATGGAGCAGTTAAAACAGACACCGCAGAAATACAAAACATCCTTATAGACTACTACAAGCAACTCTATGCCAATAAACTGGACAACCTGGAAGAAATGGACAAATTCTTAGAAAGGTATAACCTTCCAAGACTGAACCAGGAAGAAATAAAAAAAAATGAACAGACCAATCACAAGAAATGAAATTGAAACTGTGGTTAAAAATCTTCCAACAAACAAAAGTCCAGGACCAGATGGCTTCACAGGCGAATTCTATCAAACATTTAGAGAAGGGCTAACACCCATTCTTCTCAAACTCTTCCAAAAAACTGCAGGGAAGGAACACTCCCAACCTCATTCTACAAGGCCACCATCACACTGACACCAAAACCAGACAAAGATACTACACGCACAAAAAAATTACAGACCAATATCACTATGAATATAGATGCAAACATTCTCAACAAAATACTAGCAAACAGAATTCAACAACACATTAAAAGGATCATACATCATGATCAAGTGGGATTTATCCCAGGAATGCAAGGATTCTTCAATATATGCAAATCAATCAACGTGATACACCATATTAACAAACTGAGGAATAAAAACCATATGATCATCTCAATAGATGCAGAGAGAGCTTTTGACAAAATTCAACACCCACTTATGATAAAAACTCTCCAGAAAGTGGGCATAGAGGGAACCTACCTCAACATAATAAAGGCCATATACGACAAACCCACAGCAAACATCATTCTCAATGGTGAAAAACTGAAAGCATTTCCTCTATGATCAGTAACAAGACAAGGATGTCCACTTTCGCCACTATTATTCAGCATAGTTTTGGATGTTCTAGCCACAGAAATCAGAGGAGAAAAAGAAATAAAAGGAATACAAATTGGAAAAGAAGAAGTAAAATTGTCACTGTTTGCAGATGCCATGATACTATACATAGAGAATCCTAAAGATGCCACCAGAAAACTACTAGAGCTAATCAATGAATCTGGTAAAGTTGCAGGATACAAAATTAATGCATAGAAATCTCTTGCATTCTTATACAATAATGATGAAAAATGTGAAAGAGAAATTAAGGAAACACTCCCATTTATCATTGCAACAAAGAATAAAATACCTAGGAATAAACCTAACTAGGGAGACAAAAGACCTGTATGCAGAAAACTATAAGACACTGATGAAAGAAATTAAAGATGATACAAACAGATGGAGAGAGATACCATGTTCTTGGATTGGAAGAATCAATATTGTGAAAATGACTATACTACCCAAAACAATCTAGAGATTCAATACTATCCCTATCAAATTACCAATGGTATTTTTTACAGAACTAGAGCAAAAAATCTTAAAATTTGTACGGAAGCACAAAAGACCCCAAATAGCAAAGCAGTCCTGAGGGAGAAAAATGGAGCTGGAGGAATCAGACTCCCTGACTTCAGACTATACTACAAAGCTACAGTAATCAAGACAGTATGGTACTAGAACAGAAACAGAAATATAGATCAATTGAACAGGATAAAAAGCCCAGAGATAAACTCATGCACCTATGGTCAACTAATCTATGACAAAGGAGGCAAGGATATACAGTGGAGAAAAGACAGTCTCTTCAATAAGTGGTTCTGGGAAAACTGGACAGCTACATGTAAAAGAATGAAATTAGAACACTCCCTAACACCATACACAAAAAATAAACTCAAAATGGATTAAAGACCTAAATGTAAGACTGGACACTATAAAACTCTTAGAGGAAAACATAGGAAGAACACTCCTGGCATATATGACAGCAAGATCTTTTTTGATCCACCTCCTAGAGTAATGAAAATAGAAACCAAAATAAACAAATGGGACCTAATGAAACTTAAAAACTTTTGTAAATCAAAAGCAACTACAAACAAGATGAAAAGACAACACCCAGAATGGGAGAAAATATTTGCAAATGAATCAATGGACAAAGGATTAATCTCCAAAATATATAAACAGCTCATGCAGCTCAATGTTAAGAAAACAAACTACCCAGTCAAAAAATGGGCAGAAGACCTAAATAGACATTTCTCCAAAGGAAACATATAGATGGCCACGAACCACATGAAAAGCTGCTCAACATCACTAATTATTAGAGAAATGCAAATCAAAACTACAATGAGGTATCACCTCACACCAGTTAGAATGGGCATCATCAGAAAATCTACAAACAATGAATGCTGGAGAGGGTGTGGAAAAGAAGGAACTCTCTTGCACTGTTGGTAGGAATGTAAATTGATACAGCCATTATGGAGAACAGGATGGAGGTTCCTTAAAAAACTAAAAATAGAATTACCATATGACCTAGCAATCCCACTACTGGACATATACCCAGAGAAAACCATAATTCAAAAAGATACATGCACCCCAATGTTCATTGCAGCAGTATTTACAATAGCCAGGTCATGGAAGCAACCTAAATGCCCATCAACAGACGAATGGATAAAGAAGATGCGGCACATATATGCAATCGAATATTACTCAGCCATAAAAAGGAACGAAATTGGGTCATTTGCAGAGACGTGGATGGATCTGGAGACTGTCATACAGAATGAAGTAAGTTGGAAAAGGAAAACAAGTATCGTATATTAACGCATATGTGTGGAACCTAGAAAAATGGTACAGATGAACCAGTTTGCAGGGCAGAAATAGAGACACAGATGTAGAGAACAAGCGTATGGACACTGAGGGGGGAAAGTGGTGGGTGGGGTTGGTGGTGGGATGAATTAGGAGATTGTGATTGACCTACATACAATAATATGTATAAAATGGATAACTAATAAGAACCTGCTGTAAAAATAATGAATAAAATTCTAAAATTCATATCTTTATTTTTACTACTTTTCAACTGAAATTTAGCATGTCCTTTAATTATGAATGTGGGCAACATACTACAATCCTATTTGCAATACCTATAAAATCAATAGATATCACAGCTATTTTCATATCCCATTAAAGTCGTAGATTTCTCAAAATGTTTACACCCATCACTACTTCGGAATTATGATAGTTACTAGATTTCTGTTCGATTTTTAAAATATAATGTGTTAAGCACAAATATTATTGTATCATGCCTTTATTTTAATATGAATAACTATATTGCTATATAACTGAGTCTCTTTTAAATCTTTGTTTTCTTTACACATTTAAATATTCTGAAAATGTGTTCAGAGGCTTTGCTGTACTGCCAAGACTGCATGGCACAGGAATAGTTAAAAACCCCTGGGTAGGACAAAGGAGCGATATTATCCAGCATGACTGAAGGCCAGCTGAAACATAAGCCTGTCTTGTGCTCATACTGGGACATTGGAGCCGTGATGTTGGACAATAAATATAAGAAGGAAGACAGAAAAGTTATGGAAGGGAAAGCATGGCAGCTGAAGCCAGACATTAGAATTTGGAAAGGGTGGGAAAGATGCTTGGAGCCATCGGTTTAGATTAGTGCTAGGGCAGGAGGAGAATGTTAGCAGTGACCATGGACTTAGCCTGAGAAGCTGAAAGGACTTCATTATATTTGTTATGGCAGCAATAATAACATTATTGTTATGAGCATCTATGTGCCAGGCACTGGGCTGAGTTATCGACATGCACAAACTTGTTTAATAACACCATCGGTTCATGTTTAAGAAACTGAGCCTGAGAGGTTAATTAACTTGTCCACAGTCAGGCAAGTAGAATGCTAGGATTGAAACCCAGGGAATGTAAATTTAAATTATAAGCCCAGGAGTTTATTACAATAGCACACAGTTTCCTCATCAAGCACAGTCCCACTTTGGGAGGGCAGGGGGGCCAGTGGGGTCTCCGGGGAGGTGGGATGTATTATGCATTTTGAGTCTTTCCTTGTCAGGGCCACTGTGTACTCACTGTGTTTATTGACTACATTCCTGAGTTACTGTAAGGGGCAGGGTGGGGGGTTGTTTGGAGCCTCCTGGGTGAATCTGGAGAGTTCTTACTGGAGTTGACTAGCAAGAAGCCTCGATTACACTTGTGGAGGCAGGATGAGGACAATGGAAGTCAGAGGCAACCATCCTGTAACTATTTTTAAATATGAAAATGAAAATAGCAAAAACAAAATAAAACTGGGACTAGAGCACATTTTCCAAATTCAGCACAATTAACTCATCTTTTTTCCCTGTGAAATTTGAGAGAGTGTGAGCTCGCGGAGAGAAATATGGCTCCCAGTTACCACCAGCCCTCCTTCTAAGCAAAGCAGAATCAAATGGATTTCCCAGGACCCTGCTTATACAGGGAGCTGGGAGCTCAGGCTAAGATGCACAAATTCCCAGTGAATGAAGAAATACTTGTAAAGCCTCAACTTCTCACTCAGACTTCACAGACACTTGAATTCTTTCTATGACATGCTTTGCCAAGTGATTGATCAACATTATTTGAATTCTTTCAGTGTCACGAAAGTTGTTACCTCCAAAGGTGACCCAGCATATGCTAGACTTTATCTGTACGATGTTTTTCATGGTGTGAATTCATATTTCTCTCATGCAGCTCCTATTTTAGCACTTGTGATGTCTGAGAAAATAATTTTAAAAACTTGAAAATAATTTTAACTGTGATGGCAGAACATATTTGTGGTAGTTGAGCCAATTAACTGAACAATCAAATAAGGCCTTACACATCTCCACTCTCCCTGCCAACACACACACACACACACACACACACATGCACACATTTCTTAATTATTAATATTTTAGTTAATTCAGGTCTTACTGGATCACACATGTAAGTCTAAGTAACATTAGTTCAATTTTTTGTGTAATTTAGTCACATAAAAATTCCTTTCTCTATTTTGATTTCTTCACCTAGGCTTAATTTTGAGACAAAATATTACTATCTCCTCTCATAGCACAGGATGTGGCATAAACTATTTTTTTCAGGCCATGTGCTATGTGCCTTTGTTTAATCTTCATAACGACTATATGGGTAGATGTTATTATCCCAATGTTACAGATAAGAAAACTGGGACTCAAAAAGAAACTTAAAATGGACTATAGACCTAAATGTAAGACCTGAAACCATAAAACTCCTAGAAGAAAACATAGGCAGTACGCTTTTTGACATAGGTCTTAGCAATATATATATATATTGGATCTGTCTCCTTAGGCAAGGGAAACAGCAAAAATAAACAATTGGGACCTAATCAAACTTAAAAGCTTTTACACAGTGAAAAAAGCCATCAACAAAATGAAAGGCAACCTACTGAATGGGAGAAGATATTTGTAAATGATATGTCTGATAAAGGGTTAATATCCAAAATATATAAAGAACTCATACAACTCAGTATTAAAGAAGACCAACTCAACTAAAAAATGTACAGAGGACCAGAATAAGCATTTTTTTAAAGAAGACATACTGATGGCCCACAGGCACATGAAAAGATGCTCAACATCTAATCCTTGGGGAAATGCAAATCAAAACCACAGTGAGATACCATCTCACACCTGTCAGAATGACTATCATGAAAAAGACAAGAAATAACAAGGATGTAGAGAAAAGGGAATGTTAGTACACTGTTTGTAGGAGTGTAAATTGGTGTAGCCACTATGGAAAACAGTATGGAAGTTCCTCAAAAAATTAAAAATTAAGCTACCATATGATGTAGCAGTTTCACTCCTGTGTATATATCCAAAGAAAATAAAAGCAGTAACTCAAAGATACATGCGCACCGATAGCAACATTATTTATGATTACCAAGATATGAAAGCTGCCTTAAGTGTCCGTCAACAGATGAATGGATAAAGAAGATGCAGTGTATATATACAAAGGAATATAACTCATCCATAAAAATATGAAATTTTGCCATTTGCAACAACATGGATAAAACCTGGAGGGTATTATGCTTAGTGAAATATCAGACAGAGAAAGACAAATACAGTATGTTTTCACTTATATGAGGAATCTGAAAAATGAGACGAATGAATATTACAAAACAGAAACAGACTAGATACAGAGAACAAACTAGTGGTTACCAGTGGGGAAAGGAAAGGGGTGATAGGTGAAGGGGATTAAGGGGTACCAACTACTAGGTATAAAATAAATCAGATAGAAAGATGCAATGTACAGCACAGGGAATATAGCCAATATTTTATAATAACTTTATATGGAGTATAACCTGTAAAAATATTGAATTACTATGTTGTACACCTGAAACTAATATAATATTGTAAGTCAACTATACTTCAATAGAAAATAAATTAAAATAAATAAATATAAACAGAGGAAAAACAAAACAAAACACAAAAAAACTAAGAGTCCTGCTTGAGCGCATACACCCAAGTAAATGTGAAAGCCAGGCTTCAAATGCAAGTTAATATTTCTCAAAGCTTATAATCTTTACAATACTATACACTATCTCTTAATTTACCACAATACTTTGTAATGCTTATTTCCTTCCCCTACAAGATGCTGCTGGTGTCCCTATGTACAGAGAATATAACATTCATCTTTGAGTTCTTTATGTCTAGTAGGATGCCTTGTGCAGAGTGAACACTTAGTAAATGAATAAATGAAAGATTAAATGAATAAAAGTAAGCACAGCCACTTTATTTAAACTTCTGCTGGATGCTCTATGTATTAAAGAAAAAACTTAGAAGTCCATTACTTTCCTAGGTGTGTTCATGCCAACAAGATACACAGGGCTAAATATAGGGATAGCTGGAGAGTTTTACCCTAGACAATGATAGGGTGGTTAGAGTCTGTTGTTCTCTGTCTTGAGGCAAACCAGGTGATTCATCACATGGGGTGGGAGAGGATTCTTGGAAAAGGGATCTGAGAGGATGCTAGGGTGAAAGAGAGGATGTAGAAGTTGAACCATGGTTCACACGAGAACTGGGAATGACTCCAAAGGACAAGGAATTCCAAAAGAAAAGAATTTATTTCTATCTCCTTAGAATTCCATTCCATTGTATGAGCAATGCTGAGAGAAAGGGCAGAAGAAAGAAAAGGAAACAAAGATTGTGTTTTCCGAAGTTGTCCTTTATTAGGCAGCTGGAACACAATGGAATGAGAACTAGATGTGGAGTGAGAAAGACAGGGGTTCAAACCCTGTACTCTGACATTTACTGCCTGTGGGCAAACCACTTAACATATTTAAACCTTCATTTCTCATCTGCAAAGTATGGTTGATAACATCCAACGTAAAAGTTGTAACAAATTAAATGAGATAATTTTCGTGAAAACGTCTAGCATGGTGTCAGCCACATATTAAATGTTCCAAACATGTTTACAGAGATCACTAACAAAAGCCCTAGTCTTCCTAAATATTTTCCAGAAAGACCATCATGCTAGGAACTGTTGGACAGACTAGTTCATGATAGCAAGAAAGACTTGACCTTTTGTATCCTCACTGATCAGATAGATGAATAGCCTTGGTGAGAGACTAATTTGAAACAGATGTAGACTAGAAACACATTTTCTGAGCAAACTCTCCTTTTGAGGGAGTGTGGAGGGGATTCTCTAAATCCCTTTCTACCTGCATTCAACACAGATCTCCTGGGTGGTGGTTATGGGCTAGACACTCTTCTAGACTCAAACATGCAGAGATAAAACAGACAGTGCCCCATGTCTCTAGGGAATTATGGTCTGGTGAGTCATGAAAATGTTTAGTGGGTGCCTTTACATGTCTGGGAGGGGTCCTGTACTGACTTGAGTAGGTGATCAGATTCAACTGCCAGTTATCCAACTCCTCCACTCTTGGTACTTTCACATAGAGTATCTCCTTTAATTCTCACTGAAACCCCTCATCTTCTAAAGTCTATCTATGTATTTAGATGACAAAATGGAAACTCAGGGATTGGATAATGGTTTCAAGTTTTTCAATTAAAGAGAAATAAGACACTTTAAAAATTAAAATTACTTGTTATATGTAAGGCAATAGTGAAGAATACCCATACACAATCTAGGAAAATATTATTTCAGTTATTCAGTGTATTTGGGGAACTAAGTAAATGTTTCCTAACTGTTCTCTTTGGAAATCTTAAAATGAAAAGAAGAAAGAAAAAAGGAAAGAAAGGAGGGAGGGAGAGAGGAAGGAAAGAAGGAATAAAGGAAGGAAGGGGGTGGGAAAGAAAGGAAGAAAGAGAGAGTAAAAAAGAAACAGAGAAAGAGAACAGAGAATAAAATTTTATGTAAATTAAGCCTAAACTAGGGAATAAATGTGAACAGCAACAATAGTTCAATAACTATAATTTTATATTAAGTAGTTTTTCTTCTGAAAATATCTATTCTGATATACCATGTTTAAATTGATTCCATATTCACTACCTCTCTTCATAAACCATAAATTCCTCACTTATGACATCTTTATTTTGATTCTGATTTCAAGCACATTTTTCAAGATCACAGATGTTCTGGTTTTAAGATCTTTTATCAGGAGAATCATTTCATTGTTTTGCTGTTTATGCACAATGACTTTGCTGGTTATAGAAAAATTTTGGGTCATACAACCTCCCTTTCAAATCTCTGTAGATTTTTAACAAATTTTCCATTGGTTTCTAATATTGATGAGGCAATGGCTGAATTGGAAGAATTTAATTTCCTTTTTTAGTAAGCTTAGAAACTGATTTCTGGTATGCTTTTTTACACTTAAATTTTGCTAACTTCATCAAATACGCCTTGATCTGTTTTCCTTTTTCCCTGTAATATCTTGTATATTAGTTTTTACTGTGATGATACAGTAAAATCCAGCAATATCTTACAAAAATAAAAACATTTATTTCTCACTCCCTGATCAGCTCAAAGGTTTGTGGCTTCTCTACGTACTCTGTACATAGAGCTGTACTCTGATGGCTTAGGCTCACCTCCTGGCCCTGGGCTGGGACATGTGTTCCAGGTGTCTTCATTCTGGAGTCCAGGCTAAAGGAGTCTAGGTACCAGGAGCATGTCTTTCCTATGAAGGAGGTCAGAAGCATCAGACTAGTGATGTTTCTTTAGACCTTGGCTTGCAATAGCAACCATATTCCATTGGCCAAAGGAAGTCCTATGGTCAACCTCAAAGTTGATGAGATGGAGAAGTATTCTCAGACTACAGGATGGGAGTGGGTGGGGGTGGGATTCAGGTCTTCATTTATTTCAGGAAACATTTTTTTAATATGTTTAGAATATTTGTTTTCAGTTTGTTCCATGATCTATTTCAGACCTTGGGTAACAAGATGTTGGATCTCCAGTGGCTTGTCTTCATATCTGCCTTTTATCCTTGATTATGTTTTAGTTATCTATACTTTCTTTATCTGCCATTTTCAAGACTGAAGCAAGTACAAATTAAGTGATTAGACAAAATTAAAATTATAAATATTGGCAAATAGGAGACAAAGGAATCATTATTTTCAGACAGCAGATTGTCAATTTAGAAATCTAAGAAATTCAACTGAGACTGTTTTATAAAGCTTTTGTAATTATAAGTTGGCTGGATTCAAAATATTTACAAATTAGTAACTTTCATGTACAGTAATAATTACACAGTATATATGATGAAAAAATTACCAAGTCACAACATTAAAAATATGATATAAGGAGATATTAGCTTAAGTACAAGTGTTTACAGCCTATATGAACAAAATTATAAAACTCCTCAGACAGATGTAAATTAAGATTTGAATACATTATACTGGAATAGAAAATCTCAACATCGTAAAGCCACTAGTTATCTCTAAACTAATCTATGTATTCAACTTCATGGAAATAAGAATTTGAATGAAATAGGGAGATATTTTTCTACTTCCCCTGGAAGATTAGGTTTATTAAAATGCTTAACACATTTTTGGAAAAGTAAGACTAATGAGGGAAGACTTACCTCACCAAATATTTAAACTTAATACAATACAATACCATTATAATTAACAGACCTTCATGTTGGCACAGGAGCTCATGAACAACTCAATGAAATAGAATAGGAAATCCAGAAATTTATGCATGTGTATGATGGAGTTGAGTGTGCCATAAAGGCAATACTATAAATAACTAAACTGTAAATATTTGGGGCACAACTAATTAGCCTTGGGGAGGGGGTGGAGGAGTGATAGACCTTTGTCCTTGATTCACTTGTAATAAACACATAATAAATTCAACATTTAGTTAAGTTCATTAAAAAAAATCATACTATAAATGTGCTAGAAGAAAATATTGGTGAATATTTTTATATATAGGGTTTGGAAGACATTTCTAATTCCTCTTCAAACCCAGAAAGTATAAAAACAAGTGTGATAGATTGGAGTATATTAAAATTTCAAACCTCTGAATAACAAAAACACCATAATTGAGGTTGAAATAAAAGAAGTTTGAAAAATTAGTTGCAACATATATGACATTGTGTGTAAAAGCTTTTATAAAGTGATGAGAAAAAAGGAAATTAGCATTGCAATTAAAATGGATGAAAGATTTGAATAGACAATTTATAAAATAAGAAAAGACAAATGGCCACTTAACATATTAATGACAACAAAGCTTATTAATATTTCAGAAAATCAATAAAAAGTTATAGCTTTTAAAAGATGTACATCATTTACCAATACTTCAATTGTTAATAATACAATAGAAACTCTCTTTACTTCCACTTAACTGATTTGCAGGATTGATTATTCCTCTTGGCACACTCTACTAGGATAATACTCTTCTCTTCACCAGTCAAATTAATGCTCACCAATTTAGTTGTGTTTGTTCCCAGACTTGTTTATACCAATTTATTGGTATGCTTGATACATCAATTATTTAATTTAATTCAGCCTCTTTTAAATTAGCAAATGCAAAATAGAGATTTTGTTGCTGTGAGTTTGAATGTTTTGGAAAGTCTCTGAAAGTGTGAATGAAGTAAAATGTTGAATTAGACATGCAACAGACAATGATAAAGGTTTAGATCAGAATTAAAAAACTTATAAATCCTGAAATACTCTGCATAAAGGCTACTTCACAAGTGCTTTGAAGTTTCTATACTCTGTTTCTTTGATAATGATAGAGAAGGAATCATGATTAACTTTTAGGCAGAAAGAAAATAGGGATCGGCAACTAGTAATTGGGCAAAAATTTAAAAAGGTCTTTGAGCTACAACCAAAGATTAGGCCAGTGCAAATTTAACAGCAAATGTGTGAAAGCTTAAATGTTGGAAAAACATCATAGTATCTATATATTTCATACTAAGAACATATTTTAGTCCAATTAACCTATTTAGACATTTATAAAGAGTCATTTTTCAAGAGTGAAATCTTGATTGGAGAAAATAAAATGTATGATTAGATTAAGCAGGTCTAAATTACAAATGATCATCTACCAAAAAACATGGCATACAAAGTATAACAGGAAATATCAAGAAGCCAAAATTCCAAAGAAAAATATCACATTCTTTGTAGCAATGCAACTGAACTGCCATTTCTTGTTTTTAGCAAATCAAAGGATCCCACCCTTTGAAAAACATAGATAAATTATCATTACCAGTTTACTACTGCTCACAAAAATCAGCATGGGAGGGTTCTAAACTACTTAACGAAAGCTTTTAATTTTTTTCCCATGGATTTATACATTAAACTTAACTGAAAAATATCCTATCTCAATTGTGATGAACCTAACAAAGAAGAAGTGACGGCCTTGTTTTCTCCAGTCTCTGCAGTTCTAGAATGTTTAGTGAAATGTCCCTGGAAAAAGATTTTAGTTATATTTGGGGGAAAAAATAGGACACATGAATATATTTGTTAAAGAATCATTTAAAGTTAGCAACTTCATTGATAATCTTTACAATGTAGCATTAGCATGGAATAAATTTCCCAGTACATTTATTACCATAACTTCAAAAAACTGGCCTGAACCTCTGTGCAGAAACCCTGAACTATGAGACAAAATGAAAAAACGTAATTTGTTAACTGACCTCATACCAAACAAATTGTTTATAGTCTGTCTTCACCTTAAGAATATAAGTTCCAAAAGACAGAACTTTTTATGTCTCACTCACTCTGTTGCCCAGATTAGTATTTGGTCCATTGTAGGTAGACAATAAATATTTGTAGAATAAATGACTAAACAGAATTGAGATTCCTGATTTCTGAGCTCCTTTCCACAATATTATCCTATGGGATTATTATTGTTTACCAGGAAGAGCATAGACTTTAGAATTGGAATAGAAACTCCTACTTTGCAACTTTCTTGCTCTGTGTTCTTGGTTAGCTTATTTTTACCTACGGTTCTCAGCTGTCTCATATATATAATACAAATCAGACCTTTTAGACTTGATCAAATTAACTGAGATAGTATATGTAACTTATCTGGTATATAGAAAGTTCTCAATAGATGGTATCAATGTGAATGATGTTGATAAGGACGAGGAGGATGATGGTGGAACTGGTGTAGGTGGTGTAGGATCTAAACATTCACTGAGTGCCTTTGGTGAACAGAGTATTTTCTAGTTTCCATGCTCAACGAAGGCAACACTCTCAGAGAGGAAATTGCTCAGCCCAGAAACAGTTCTTCAGTGGGTCACATTGCAGAAACACTGTTTTGGCTAGCCTAACAAAGAGGCCGTTATTCTCATCCCCAGACAATGCCAGAAGGTGCTGGGTGGTCTAGAATCAGGAGACAGATAATGTAATGACCCCATTCATCAAAAAGTCCAGCGTGCACACCAGCTGCCCGCCAGCTGGAAAATGAAGCTCTTCTTCATTCTGAGGATAATTTACTTCTGATGGGGAGACTCTGTGATACCCTTCACCTTAAGGGACCAACAGAATTCCAACAGTATCACGTAACATGGTACTAACCCAGTCAGAGACTCCAAAGGAGAGCAAAACAAAACAAACAAATGAAAGAACTAAGTCAGTCACCTTTCATGTTAGGAAGAAAGGTGCACTAATAAACAACGATTTTTCTTCTGTATTTTTTCCTCTATATTCGCCTTACAGACATTTCAGATTCTGTACTTGATCATACTTTTCTTTTGTCTTTGGCCATTAGGAAGGCTGATGTCAAATTTTGATCACCATGTAGTCATAGTGCAAGAAACTATGGTATGCATTTCTGTATGGAGTACTTCTACAACCTTTACTATTTTCTCCTCCAAACTTTAATACAGCCCAGGGTCCATAATTATTAACTTCATGTTTTTACTTTGGATATATTTTTGAGATTTTCCTCTATTCTCTACTGTGTGACTCATGAGTAGATGTCACAAAACATAATTAGATCATGATTTAAACACCTGATATGTGGTAAAGCCTATAGGTGCTTCTCTCAAGCTTAAAAAAATGACATAGTTCTTACTACAGTCAGCCTTCCATATGCATGGGTTCTGCAACTACAGACTCAACAAACCAAGGGTCAAAAATACTTTTTAAAAAATTCCAGAAAGTTCCAAAAAAGCAAAACTTGAACTTGCTGTGCACTATTTTCATAACATTTACATAGTATTAGGTACCATAAGTAATCTAGAGATGATTTAAAGTATACAGGAGGATGTGTGTAGGTTATATGCAAATACCACTCCATTTTATATAAGGGACATGAGCATTTATGGATTTTGTTGTCCACGGGGGTTCTGAAACCTATCCTCTGTGGACACCGAGGGACAACTGTATATCTTTTCTATAAGTTAAAAAAAAAATTGGTGTTCTAGGTTAGCTCAGTGCTTTGTGACCCCCTAGAGGGGTGGGATAGGGAGGGTGGGAGGGAGACGCAAGAGGGAGGAGATATGGGGATATATGTATACGTATAGCTGATTCACTTTGTTATACAGCAGAAACTAACACACCATTGTGAAGCAATTATACTCCAATAAAGATGTTAAAAAAAAAACTGGGGTTCTAAGCTACTTACCGAAGGCCACAAAGATGAGAATCAAATCTACTTGGCTTAAAAAGTGGTACATAGGATTGTACTCTATGTCATCGGTCACCCAGCAATCTTCCTACGATGTTAACACTCACATTTATTGAATGTTTTCTAAGTTCCAATCAATGACGATCATCTTGTAGGAAAATTGTCTCATGTAATCTTTCCAACAACCTTTTAAGTAGGTTCTATTCATTTACATATTCAGAATATGGTCCTGAGATTTAAAGCTATTAAGTAGTTTACTGAATTCTTATAGTTAGAAATTGAATCCAGGATTTGAATCAGGTTCTGTCTGAAATCAAAGTCCAAATTCTGAATGATGACATCAAAATTCCCCTATTTCTGCTTAAATGCCTTCTTCTTTGACCAGTGGGTAAAGCCCAGTATCCCTGTGCATAACCAGACCCCAGGTAAAATGCATCTGGAGCTCGTGAGCTTTATGAGCTAGCCAATGTTAGTTTGTTGATTTAAAAGGAAAACTTCAACTTCTTCTAAAAGAACATGTGCTAACTCACGCACTAAAAAGCACAAAGCAGTTCAGGAATTGGGTGTTGCAGTCCCCAGGGTGAAATAAAAACTACAATAGAACATGAAGAAGCAGTGTCATGGAAATAATGAAGGCATGGTTTTCTTGCGAGGAGGAAATTATTCCTGAGAGAGAAAGGAGGAGGTGGAAGGGTCAAAATTCCACTCTTGGAAAGCACCAGAGGATGGAAATGACCACAGGGGTGGGCGAGTTAAGTGCAAAAGATCCTGGGTTGAAATTGTGGAAGAAAACTCTGGACATGACTTTCAGGTTACATTAACTGTGTTTACTTCCAATTATTTTTCCCAGGGTAGTCTCCTTCCTGTTCATAATATTTTACTTTACTCATTAATCTAGAAAGAAAGAAAGACTCCCCACACCCCAACATGGAAATAACCATCTTAATTGGAAGAAATTCAATCTCCAGGAAAGGAATCATCTGTTTTAGTTACATTTTCCATAAAAAATTGGTTTATCTGACGGCTATTTTTGCCATAGCACAGTCAGGTTTATATATAAGCTCATAATAAGTCATTAAAGTATTATTATTTCCAATCCCTTCCTGTGGGATGTGTTTTCTAACCACCAGCCCACAAGAATGATGCTGTCCTGGGTGCCATCTGGACTTCTTTGTCTGTCTGCCACAGCTATCTTGGAGGACTTGTCACCGCCTCAAGAGTGTGTCCGGGCTTTACATCATTTCCATTCTTCTGTTTGATCCATGATAATGCCAAAAAACTCTGGCGGTGACCACAGCAAACAAGTTACTTAATCCCATTGTTCCTCCTTTCAACAGCAAGCATTCCATAAAACAAAATCAATGGTGCTTGCCACCTCCCTAAGTGAAAGAGTCACACTGAGACTAAAAGGGTTTCTCACCAAACTGGAAAGAGCTTTAAAGAAAACAGACTGTTATTTACTTGGAACACATTTTAAACTGAAGATTCTGAGACTGAGGTCATGGAATGAAGGAAGGAGGGTTTGCTTGCACAATGGTAGACTTGGCTGAACTACCCAGCGAGAGAAATGGGGCCATTTTGTGAGGTTAAAGTCCCAGTGTCAGGTAGACCAATGTGCCATATGTTCTAAGGTAATGATCAGGTTACAGATGGTGGAGTGGTGGGAGAATCAGGAAAGGGGATAGAGAGAAAGAGAGACAGAGAGAGACAGAGAGCAGCAGAAGAGCCCAGAGGAACTCAGAAGAGCTCAGTTTCCTGAGCAGTTAGAAAAGGAAGCCTATTATTTGTTTTTAGTGCCAGCTAGAACGCTATCTGCCAACCAGTCTATTACAATAACATCTGTGTATCCACTCAACAAACTGATTGTACCATCAGCACTTTTGAAGACTGGGCTGCCATCACTGTGCTCACCTTATTACCTTTTCACAAGCTGATCAGTGCGAAAACGTTAAGTTGCTAATATGTCTCACCTACGTACCTACTACAGATCAGCCATGTATCAGTGGAGAAGCCAAGGGAGCCATAGAAACATTTAGCATCAGTAGTCAGAATAAACTATGAGATAGGTATGGAGAAAGCAGGGCAAGCATTTATGACCAGTATTGGCAAGGCAAGAAGTAGGTTCAAAAAGAACTGCCATAACCCACCACTGACTGCTCTGGCCCCCTAGATAGCTGTTCATGAACTTGATGACTACTCACACACCTTTCCCTTCATTGTGCATAAGAATCATCTGAGGATCCTGTAGATTCTGATCCAGCAGGTCTGGGGTGAGGCCCGAGAAGCTACATTTCTACCAAGTGATGTCAGTGGTGCTGGCCCAGGGACCATACTTTGAAGCAATAAGGTGCCACAATACAGCAGAGTCCTGCTCACCTCTGTGTCAACCGCACTAAGTAAACATTTGTTTACTTAACTGAATTGTAACAGGGCAGTAATCTTTGTTCTTGATGATTTGTCACTTCAGGCAGGAAGCTGAAAATATGTAAACAGATCTTGGAGAAGAGGTTGGGTATAGCCTGGACAGATAAATCAGGCACAATGGACAGTTCCATTAGGACAGCCGGTACCAACAGCAATCATCCAGCTCTGGTTGAAGGAAAGTTCTGAGGTTATACCTGCATTTTCAGTGATCCTGTGAGCAGCTAGGTAGGCTTGTTACTGGCTCTTACATTTCTGTGGGTTAGCTTTTACTATCCACTTGACATAAGGAGAAGGCATAAAACTCTGTTCTTTCAGAAAAAGTACTTTCTGGGAGTAGAACAGGGATTTAGCCCAGAACTGCCTGGTACACTTAAACTGAAAAGACTAGTCCTTCACCAAGCTAGTAAGTGGACAGGCAATAAAAACTGGACCTAGGAACTCCCTTGGAGTCTTTTCATCCCTGAGAGAATTTTACTCTAATTCTTGCCATAGACGCAAAGAGAAGGGTCACGGAACTCTGTTCAAGGGTCAGGAAGAACTTTCTACAAGAGGCAATACCTATACTAAGCTCTGAAGGATAAGTAGGAATTAACTCAGGGGTGGAGGGTGGAGGGAGCATTCCCAGCTGACAGAACAGCATATACATGAGGGAATTTGGGATCTGAGAGTAACTCCGTGTGGCCACAGTGTAGATTATGGGATGGGGAGGAGGACAGGAGATGAGACTGAGAAGAAGACAGAGGACGGATTGTGAAGAAACGCACGTTTTCCTAAGACAGCATAAAGATCCCCTTTGCAATGCCCTCATTTTCCAGGTAGGTTGAGTTGCCAAGGTGTTTTTCCTCTGGGAGATCGCCTGGGGCCCGTTCCCCAACATTTGCTCTCCTGGACACCCCTGATAAGACCCCAGGCGAGACTCCCATGACATCTTCCCCACCTGCTGGCTTTCACAGCTTCCTTTCACAAGGAACGTAGGAAACGGAGACAAGTACAAACTGATATTTCTGTCCCAGGAAAGTGGACTTTGGAGATTAGAGATTTTAAGGCTACAGAATATCTCACACTTTATGAACTATAACTGACATTAAATTCTGAGCAGAGGTTGAAGCTGGGTTTCTCATACATGTGAGAAACACACACACACATAGGTATATATATGTATTCCTTACCACATAATCCAAGAATTCCTATTTAGTCTTGTTGATTTTATGTTGTTGTTGCTTTTTTCCCTTAACATACTCTGATCATAATTTGAAATAGTCACAACGTGACTGGTAACATGAAAATAGAGAATGTGACCTGAGTAATTTCAATGCAGAAAATGATGTGGTTTATTTTATTTGTATTTATCCAACCAAAACAAGAGAATCTCTTGTTATTTACATTAACCCTTTAGCATTGGCTCTGGAAGGTCTGTGAGGCCAGTGTAGTAAATGTTGCATGTGCATTTGAACAAACATTATATGTAACATGTGTTTTCATTCATGGGCTTGGTGCATTATTTCATCATGATGTATTCTTTGTGGTATTATTTTAGAAATTGATTATCCACAGATCACCAGAAGACCTCTTGTCCCGTCACTTTGGGGATAATGAACATTTTCCATATGTCTAAATCTGTCAGGCCATGTCTTCCTTAAGTGACAGTTACTAATTTATAAATCAAAGACATCATTCTTACCTTTTTTAATCAGTGACTGTTTTACTGCAGAAATACAGGAAGGGTCATTAGCTTGAACTATAAAACATCTCATCAAAGACCGTACGAGCAGAGGGGAATTTAACCTTTCTTGCTTTTGTAAAAGAGTTTTTAGAATCAAGAAATTCTGGGATATATTCCATTTTTGGAAACAATGGATAATACAGCCCAACATCAAATTCCCATTGAAATTCCCATTGTAAATAAAGGTGTCAAAATTAATCTAGCAAGAAGTTCTTTTGTGTTGTGATTCTTGGAACTTCTATAACTGAGGTCACATCTAACATTTAACCAGAGCTCTTGTTGGTCTATACAAGAACATCTTCAGCAAGATGTGGAAATAGTTTTATTCCATGGATGGGTTCTCAAGAAACATAAGTGATAGATGTGAAATATCCCCTTGAAAAGAGCGGAGGTGGGGACTTCCCTGGTGGTCCAGCGGTTAAGACTCTGTGCTCCCGATGCAGGAGGCACAGGTTCGATCCCTGGTCAGGGAACTAGATCCCTCACGCTGCAACTAAAGATCCTGCACCCAGCAACGAAGATCCCATGCTCAGCAAAATAAATAAAAGACCCAGCACAGCCAAATAAATAAATATTTAAAACAAACAAAAAGAGCAGGGTTGCTACCTGAGAGATGCTCAATTCTGTGGGACAATGTTACAAGCCTTTCTCTCGCTGTTGCATGAATCTGTTAAATAACAATTATTAAATACATATTCTGTGACGGGCACAGTGAAAAGCTTTGAAGGATGTTATTCTTAACCATACCCTCCAGGACCTCTAGGTAATGAAAAAATGTCCAGAGAGACGTTATCAACCATCGAGAATATCTGAGATTTCAGCATCTTCTTTTGAGGTACTTCAGGAAAGAATGCTGTCTCCTGAAATAGGCAGGTTAGGGATGAGCAGAGGGCAGCTCAGCACCTCAGAGAATTTAGAAAGAAGGAATCAGATAAAGCACATAGCAAAGCAAGAAGTTGGAAATGTGAGTTTGGGGTTAAATCTAAAATGAATACAATTGTTGGTGTTCCAGGAAAATGGTTTCTGAATGGTTAGTTTATTCAGTATTACTCAGAGGAAATTAAAGATGCCTAAAAATAGAACAATCAAATAAAAGGTTGTTTTTCTCTAATAAGATAATGTGCTTTTAATTTTAAGATAGTTTTATTCAGCCATCTTTGTTTTATTAAGATTTTTATTAGCACCAAATTGAATAATTTATAGTGTGTTAAGCACTAACTATTATATTCATTTAAAATTGGGGAAAAGTCATGGTTTCTGAAAAATAGAAACTTTGTAGGTTTAAGACAATCTGGTTCTTTGTCTTTAGTATTTTTTCTGGTTTAAAAACATCTTTTTGGGCTTCCCTGGTGGCACAGTGGTTGAGAGTCCGCCTGCCGCAGGGGACACGGGTTCGTGCCCCGGTCCGGGAAGATCCCACATGCCGCTCCGCGGCTGGGCCCGTGAGCCATGGCCACTGAGCCTGCGCGTCCAGAGCCTGTGCTCCGCAAGGGGATAGTCCACGACAGTGAGAGGCCCGCGTACCGAAAAAAAATAAATAAATAAAATAAAAACATCTTTTTTTGTTGGGGGGGTAGATGAAAATGGAATGGTGTTATCAGATCCAATTTTTGCTCAGGAAGAAATCTGCTTTCATGACTTCATTAAGTTACATCTAAAAGAAAATGCTTAATCATTGTTGAGTCCCTCTACTGAATATGCAAAGTTGAGGAGATGCGTGGGACGCTGGTTACAAGATATCTTTTTAAGGTTGGTAATACCCAGAAATCCCTTCAAACCAGTATTTATGGAGCGAAGTGGTGGGTGGTTGGAATCTTGCTTATTAGGGCTTTAATCCTCTTTTTCTTCTATCTCACATACCATTGTGCGACTTTCCTTGGAATTGTTTATAGTATTTGGTAACTTCAAAGCTGATAGAATGGAATGAGGGATGAGATATTTACTTGTGAGTAGTTGAATGATACAGAATTATTCTAAGAACATTTACTCTTTTATTATGTTTTTATTTTTTTGGCCTGTGGGATCTTAGTTTCCCCGACCAGGGATCGAACCCGTGCCCTCTGCAGTGGAAGTGCAGAGTCCTAACCACTGGACAGCCAGGGAATTTCCACATTTATTCCTTTAGGTGATGGAAAAATGACAACTAAAAGCACTTAATAGACTGTTTATATATTGATGACACCAGCCACACACAGCCCTCTCCTGACAAGTAGTACCAGGGGAAGAGAGTCTCTAGAAAAAGGATCAGATGTCCTATGTGATTCAAGAGAGAGGATTAGGATCAATGAATGAATGCTAAGTGAAGAAAAGTTTAGTCTAGATTACAAGAGCCATTTTGCATTGTTAATCTCTGAGCAGCAATGGCGTGGGGCATCGTGAAGGTCGTGATCTTACTACCTTCGGAACATCTACCTGCTACTGACTTCTTAGTGGGGCCATTTCTAAAAAGAATCAAACCCAGAAAGGGTTACTAGTTTAGATGGTCTTTCAGGTTTCTTTGAATCAGTTCTAAGTCATGATTTGGTGTTTGCCTCCCCCCAGTCATTCCTGTCCCAAGTTTCTGCTTCACTTTCCAGGGTAGCAGATAAATTAAGGTTCCCAGGTCTCCCAAGATTCTCGCTGGAGGGTTAATTTGAGATGCACAGAAAAGTTTTCTCATTCTTCAGCTTCCCTCAACTCCTGAAACCTGAGGATCCAAGTATCTCACTGATGTAATAGCAAAAGTTGGGGAAGGGAGCAGAAGCCTGACCTCCGGTATGGCTACCATGCTGGCCAGCCATCTGTGGGAGCTTTCAGAAGCCCTCATTCTGCTGAAATTCAGTTGCCTTTCATCAGAAATAAGAAACTTGGATCAGATGACTCCAAAAGCCCACTCTAGTTGCTAAATGCTTTAATCCAGGCAGCTGAGGCACAGAGAGGTCAACCACTCGGTCCAAGCACACAGAGCAAGGGAATGATCTAAAGACTCGGACACAAGTCCAAGGTTATCTTAATACTGAAGCCCTTTTAGAGATCTTTAAACAGCAATGAACATTTGTGCCTTCATGAGCTCTCCCAGTGTGGGAGAGCCCCAAACTTACAGAGCTCTCCCAGTGTGGGAGAGCCCCAAATTTACAGAGTGTCAGATCAGTAAATCCCTCTAAGGATGTGGTTAACATCTTCTGCATTTGGCGGGGTTTGACTATTTCTCCCAAGTCACTAGTACCGCAAATTTGTTATTCCCAGATTCTCTCTGGTTCCTACACTGGCGCATGTGATTTTTAGTTACCCAGCATTGACGATAGCAATGACAGTGAATGCCAGTGTGATGTGAAAAATACAGAAAGAGGGAGCAAAAGCAAGTTCAATGAACAACAGTAGAACCTGACATCACACTTTTTAACAGCTCCATTTCCTTTTATTTATTTATTTAGAGTCAGAAAATGACTTCCTAGGAACATTCACCACATCTACATCAATTGTCTCCCTCAGAGTCCTGTTTTAGAGAAAAAAACACAACACTCCCAGTGGGATCCCTGGCTGATGTTTCCAGTCGGCTAGCTCAGCTCTCATTCCGTCATGGCACTGGAAATGAAATCAGAATACAGAGAGGGGGCTAGCTGTGTTCCAGTGCTGGCACAATATCTGGGTGTACTGGGAAAAGTAAAGGCAAAACCCACTTCACAATCTCAGCCTTACCCCTACTTCGTGATGCCACTTTGGGAAAATGCCTTATCCTCTCTAAGGCAGTGAATTGGCTATAGAATGGGAAGGTGAACACTCACTCAAGATTGTTCTAGGGATTAGCAACCATATATAACTGGCCTGGTAGATCAAATAAACCATGCTTACAAATCAGGAGAGTCAGGACTTGCACACAAGTTTGATATTTAACATCTATCTGATGGGTCTGGAAACATGACCAAGCTAATGAGTTGAAGGAATCCAAAAGAATAATCTACCGTGGAGAATGTACGACTCTGGTCAAAGGTAGCCGTGCATGTGAAAATCTTCTAGTCCAGGCTGTGCAAGGTTACTTGAGTTATTGTACCTCTGAGTCTGCGGGGGGGCTCCTGAGGGTGGCTCAGAATAAGGAACTGGGTGGCACACAGGACAAATTTATGGAAACTTGAGGCAAATCTGTGTTTCTTCTTCCACCTTTCCAAGGGCTAGCAGTCAAGAAGTTAGTCCTACTGAGGGAGGGGGAAATTCAAACAGTTTGGGGCTGGGGGGGCAGGTGGATTCCTGAGTGGGTGTACGCGTCTTGAAGGAGAGTGCTCTCAGTGAGAGCATCGGGATAAGCAGGATTAATCCTCACCAATGTGGCCCTGCACTGACAAGGAAGCTTGGGAAAGGTCCCTTGTCTAGGGAGTACATGACAGAGAAGAAGGATCCATCCACACATCCACTGGCCTTTTGTCAGGGGCATGGTACCCACTGGTGAACAACTCACGGAAGCCTTGAACAGAGGTGGAACCAGAACCATTAGCAAACTCAAGACTAGTTTTGGGCTTCTTTGGCCATTGTTGTTTGCATTTAGGGCAGATGTGTCTTATACTTAAAACCTTCCCTGGAGATGCAGGGGACTACTCACATATTTACACTCTACTTTTCTATTGCCAAGGAAAAAAAGGAAAGAAAGTACTAAAACTGCGAAGTTTGTTTATTAAGAAAGTCTGGACATTCAGATGTTGTCAAATACCTGGCCATTCCACAACCCCCGAGAAAGGATGGCTCGATCACTTATCTGCTCAGTGTGCTTGGGGAAATGACACCCCTGAGTTCTCTCTCTCATTTGCTAAAAACAAAATACAAATGCTATGTGAAGTCTTCTCTTAGCATGTTTCTGGCTTCTCTGGGGCTTCATCCTGTGTATCCATTATCCTGTGCTCAATTTCTCTCCTGGATTGCATGTATGGACTTGAAGATTCAAAGTACAGAACTACACTGGCTTTTAGTGAATTTTGATACTTTAAAAGCTAGGGAGGCTCGTCAAGTGGAAAATATGACCGTGTGGATGATGTATTATGAAACCAAGTCCCCCCTCTGCCTTTCCATTGGTCTCCCCTAGGGGCAGTTTCCTTTAATTTGGGGACATTGGGACTCCTGGGCTGAAGGGGAGACAATCACAATGTTGTAACATCCTCGGGAAAATGTCACTGAAATGGGTCAGCCTTTCTATTTCAGAGCTGCACTCATCTGAAAACATTAAAGAATCCTAAAAATAAGTACACGGTGTGCTCTCAGACTCTCAAGCCAAGCCAGTATGTCTTTGAGAAGGCCCTTGGATACAAAGGATTGACCTGTAGACTAACAGCCTGCTATGCCTTTCCCAGGGAGTCGTGTGGTCATTTGGGGAGGACTCCGCATCCCTCACTGCCCCAAATCTCTCCTTCAACAGGGCAGAAATGATTTGGACAATACTAACCTCTTGGGGGTGGGGTGGGACCAGCAGGGGTAGTGGGGGTGGGACTTCATGAATCCAACTTTCATGCACTGCAGACAGAGTCAGCCTGGCTGGGAATATGTGCTAAACTTGTGCTCCAGTTCTAAACACTGAATTTCCACATTTACCCTGGAAAAATAAACACATTTCAACATCAGCTTCACCCCTGTGCCTCATTTTGTTCTTTGTTCCTATGTTAAGATATCCTACTCTCTCCCCTGGTGTCTATAAATTTAGGAATAGAAATACTTCAGAACTGCCTAAGAGAGAGAGAGAGAGAAAAAAGTGGCTCTGAAGCCAGGCAAATTTGGTGATGATTGTCAGTTTTGCCACTAATGAGCTGGGTAAACTATGCTACATTTCACCTTTCCTCTTTAAGTCTTCATTTCTCCATCCATGCAAAGTAGAAATCATAGATAACTGGGAAATTTGCTGTGAGGATTGGGACGCTGAGCCTAATTCTCCTAGAAGAGTGCTTGCTGCAAGGCAGGTCCTATTTGAATACTGGCCGTGACTCCGATTACTGTTGTTACTACTATTACGATTGCTCTTGCTTGGTTCAATAGCCTTTCATTAAATGTGCCAGATCTGGGGCCATGAGATGATCTTTTGCCTGATCTCACATCTGGATTTTTGAGGGTTTTCTCCTAACTCACAGTCCCTACACCCGAAGGCCGATTTGTTTTCCTAGATTTTTGTTTCACCTGCCCAGCCCAAACTCCCAGCTCTGGGTTAATGCTCTTCACCTTGTGTGTTAGAATCATTCATGTGTCTGTCTGCTCTAAATAGTGAGCTCCTTGAGGACAGGGTGCAGGTCTGATTCATGTCCTGCTTGTTCTTCAGGCCGAGCACAGGCGAGGCATGTTTGATGTTCTCAGTTCTGTTTGCTGAATTCTTTGGGACACCATGTTTATGCTGGCTGGTGGCACTTACTCCATGGCTTTGTAGCTGGATTTGGCTTTCCGGTCCTCCCAGCACCTCATTTCAGTGGAGGACAGGGTTCCAAGAGGCAACCCTCCCTCTCTGCCCTGATGCTTCCCTGCTGGCCAGGGTCCTGCTATGAGATTTTCTTCCCAGTGGTCAGTTAATAATTCAGGCATGTATTGCTTACGGGAACACAATGAAACTTGACCTGAAAAAGCCTGTAGTGATTACTACAATCATAATAATTTATACGGTAAAGAACTTGGAAAGGAAGGAAGGGGGATGAACAAGAAGGCTAGGAGGCAAAGAGGAAGGAAGAAAGTGAGACAGGGAATTGTTTTAATATTCTGTTTTGTGATGAGCCCTGGGCAAGATATTTTGACAAAAGCCTTGAGGAATAGTTTTTCATTTCTGTTTTCATACTGAAAAGACTACAACTTAAATAGGATAAATAACTCCCCAAATTATATGTGTAATAAGAAGAAGCTTAACCATTGGAAATGTTAAACTAGATCTCAGAGTTTTTTGTGTTTTTTTAAATTTTTTTTAAATTTAATTTTATTTATTTTTTTATACAGCATGTTCTTATTAGTTATCCATTTTATACATATTAGTGTATACATGTCAATCCCAATCTCCCAATTCATCACACCAACCCCAGCCCCCCACAGCTTTCCCCCCTTGGTGTCCATACGTTTGTTCTCTACATCTATGTCCTCAGAGTTCTAAATATAAGAGAAAACTAATAAACAAACAACCACCAACCAAACCAAAAGACCTCCAAACCCTGCGTTGCTAAACCCACTCCCACTTTAGCATGTAGATTTCAACTCTAGAAAAAGCTTCCGTTATATTTTTTAAGGGAAGATGCTAAAGGTTACTTACAGAACTGGTTGTAAGCCCAGTGATGAGCAGAGGTACTTTCCCAAGTAAATATATGACTGTAGACAAACCCCAGGTTCTATTTTCTCCCTTTCTTTGGATGTCTTAAGAATTCTCTGACTCCCGGAGGGGTATAGCCTGTTTGCTTCCTGCTGAACTCACTGAGAGCTGCTCCTCTGCATGTATGGGCACAGGTTTACATTTTTCAGGGACAGCTGAAATCCATAGAAACACACATCTTTTCACATTTGGAAGTGAAAAAAAAGACTTTGCTTCCTCAGCAGCAAATACGATGTCATGACATACGTATAAATCAAGGATCACTGCAATTCTTTAATTATAAAACTTGCCAAGGTTCCAATGTTTCACTATTTTTGAAGCAACGACTAACCTCTGATTGTAAACAGAATGCAAAAATCCAGAATTTTCCTCTAAATATGCTCCTCTAAGTTTTCCTCTAAATAATTACAAGGTCAATAATTACTTTGTGCATGAATGAACCCCATGATTCAGAGTTGCTTGGAATTACCCTGGCCTGGTCAGTCTCGCTAATTATTCTCAGATAATAACTCAGTGTAACTGCACTAGTTCAGAAAATACTAGCCAGAAGACCATAATAACTTCAACTCATTTTGTCTTGCAGTCTTCTGTTCTCTGAAAGATCACAGATTCTCCGAATCACCAGAGAATATGGAAAAGGCAAGGTTTATGTACATAGATTGGCCCATAAAGATTGGAAATTTGGACAGTGGTATGCTTGTAAATGTTTAACACCTGGCTTTCTAAAAAAAAATTATCTAATTTTGTTGCTATAAAGTATATAGTACTGGGGGCTTCCCTGGTGGCGCAGTGGTTGAGAGACCGCCTGCCGATGCAGGGGACACGGGTTCATGCCCTGGTCCAGGAAGATCCCACATGCCGCGGAGCGGCTGGGCCCGTGGGCCATGGCCGCTGAGCCTGCGCATCCGGAGCCTGTGCTCCACAATGGGAGAGGCCACAGCAGTGAGAGGCCCGCGTACCGCAAAAAAAAAAAAAAAAAAAAAAAAGTATATAGTACTTTATAAAAAAAGTATATAGTATTTAAAAAAGTATATAGTACATAATTTATGATTACTAATGAAATATACAATACTTTTTACTATAAATTCTGTGATAGCATCTTACAGAGTGTTTTGTTGACTTTCGCCAAACTCCTGTATCCATAGACAAAATGTGGTTTTAATTGACAGCCAAGTATAGTTCCAGCATGAATGTTAGTTGATATTTTAATTTATCTTAACAAATAAATCAAAGTGAAACAACAAAGAAGTATGTCTGAACTTCACTCATTTGTCAATGATGTGAGCAACTTCTTTGCTGAATTGGATAATTGTTTTCAAATGCTGGAAGAATGTTTACTCATAACACACAACGTTTATTCACAATGTTTCAGCTATAGGCATCACGCTCATTTAAATTTAATCTGCATTAACTTTTTCTCCGTAATTTTCCTAAATCTAGATAAACAACAGAACAATAAATCAAAACTTGTATTACAGTAATTGTCAAATTCCATGATGTAAATATACATTCCAGAGCTGATTTCAATCTACCAATGTGACATCACTGAATGTTGAGCTGCAAAAAGATTTTCTACAGAACACCATCATATGGTATTTCCAGCATACCGTTATAATAGATGTAAATAACCTCAAGAGCATAGATAATGGGTAAAATGTAGTAAAATAATTAGGAAGTGATGAGTTTTGCATATTCATAACCTTTGTTTTAAATATAATTTTATTGTAAATTCATATAATTTAACATTTAAAAATTACTATGGTTAACAACCGTCTTGCAAAAATTCTGAACATTTAACAATGGCAAAATGGTGTAAAGCAGTTTCAGCACACCACTGAATTTGTGGTTGAGGGGAAAATATAATTGATAATCTAGTGTATTTCAAAGCATTGATTTCAAACTTGACTCTGTTTTCTAACTCCAGTGTTTGTTTTAAACAAAAACAAGCATTTCTAAACAGGGATTCTGTCACAGAGATTAAAGGTGCTCCACTCCTCAACCAAGTTTGATAGAAACACTGGGCTACTCAAAATTGACAAACATGGAAATGCAAATATTACGCAAATACAAAAACTCTGAGCTTTGCTGATGAGATAAAAGAAATAAGTATGAATATCGAAAAATTCATTCAAGCAAACAGCCAATACACGTTTTCCTTATTCAAACTAATAATTTCCTGACTGCTGCATCAGACTGTATCAGTTAATTAGATTCTGGGAAGACATTTTATTAGGACCATGAGTTTAGGGTATGGATAAGCTTTTTGTTTGTTTGTTTGTTTTTAATTTTTCTGATTGCTACACTTTAAAATTGTGTTTAAAGATATATTTTTTACACCTTTATACACTTTACTATAAATATTTGGTTTCTAAATCCAATACAGATTCAGCCTTAGTAAGTAAACAAATAAAAAAGGTGCTAAAATTTAAAAAGCATATGAAAAGTATCAGAAATTTCATTGACTTTAATTCAACATGGATCCTATACATTTGATTACTTTTTTAAAACCTCTTCCTAGGGGAGTGTTGAGCTTATTGAAAGAGAGAGATACTTATAAAAAATTACCAGTCTCCAATATATTGTTGAGTATCTGCCCCAAACAAGAAATTCCTCTTTAATTTTTTCTTTCAGAAACTTACCATCCCACATATATTAAAAGGATAAAAAAAAATACTATGAAAAACTTTATCCCAATAAATTCAACAAATTAGATGAAATGGACAAATTTCTGAAAAAATACAATTTACCAGAAGAATTCCAGAAGAAATGGGTAACTTGAATAGCCCTGTATTCATTAGAAGAATTAATTTATAGTGGAAAAACATCCCCACAAAATTCCCTCCAGCGTCATATAGTTTCACTGGAGAATTCTACCAAACTTTTAGGAAAAAATGAATAGTAATTCTATCAAAAAAAAATTCATGAAAATTGAAGAAAGGAGAATAATTTCCAACTCATTCTAAGAGGCTAGCCTTACTCAGATACCAAAACCAGGTAAAGACATTACAAGGGAAGACTACGACAGACCAACATCTCTCGTAAACACTGATGCAGAATTCTTTTTTTTTTTTTTTTTTGTGCAGTACGCAGGCCTCTCACTGTTGTGGCCTCTCCCATTGCCGAGCAACAGGCTCCGGACGCGCAGGCTCAGCGGCCATGGCTCACGGGCGCAGCCGTTCCGCGGCATGTGGGATCCTCCCGGACCGGGACACGAACCAGTGTCCCCTGCATCGGCAGGCGGACTCTCAACCACTGCACCACCAGGGAAGCCCTGACGCAGAATTCTTAACAAGATTTTAGCTGATTAAATGCAGCACATTTGAACTATATCAGAAATGCCATGTTGCTTCAACATTTGAAAATCAGTGTAACTCACCATCTTAGTCAGTTTGGTCTGCTATAGCAAAACACCACAGACTGGATGGTTTAAACAATATAAATTCATTTCTCACAGTTCTGGGCTCTGGAATGTCTAAGCTCAAGGTGCCAGCAGATCCAGTGTCTGTTGAGAGCCCTCTCCCTTGTTTGCAGATCTTCTCGTTGTATCCTCAATGATGTATTTTCAACATGCATTGTCATATTTCCTGGTTGTACTTCATGGTGGAGAGCAGAGACAGAAGAAGCAAGCTCTCTGAGGTCTCTTTCATAAGGGCACTAATCCCATTCATGAGGGCTCCACCCTTGTGCCTTCTAGAAGGCCCCACCTCCTAACACCATAACCCTGAGAATTAGAATTTCAACATATGACATTTGGGGGACACATTCAGTCCATAGCCCTCACCTTATTAACAGAATAAAAAAATTTTCATATCTTAGTAGATATAGAAGAAGCATTTGACAAAATCCAACATCCATTCCTGATAAAAACTGAGCAAAGTTGCTAATAAAACAGTAAATAAGGCCCAACACAAATTTGATTTCCAAGGAGGTCTTCCTCACTGACAGAAAGGAAATTTTATCTCTTGCCTTTGGATTTCTCTTTCTACTTTTCATTCCTCACTTGTATATTAAGTTGTGGGTTTTATATATATAATTTCAGTTATTCTACCTGGCAAAATGTATTGCTTGGGGATTTAGGAGATTAGGCTCTACCCCATACCATAAATGCAACTCAAATTGGTCACTCTGAACCTATTTCTCCATTTGTGAATTGGAAGTTTGAATGTGATCCATTTGAACAAATTCATGTAAAGCTGTGTCTTTCATTGTAAAGCATGATGTTTGCTGACACTCAGCGTGTCACTTGCTTCTATAAGGACTCTGCTTCCTCTTCTTTGTAGCCCCAAGTGCAGGCCTAGCCCGGAAGAATTGGACTCAGAAGTGCCTGCAGTGGAGCTGATGGTGCTGTGGTGACACGCTCCACCGCCAGGCACCAAGTGAAAGGGAACTCAATGCTTTCTGTAATCACCACCATCAACAGAGACCATCCAGGAACTGAACAGTTGAAGCCCTCTGGGCCTTGGCACAATTTGTAGCCCATATTAATTAGTTAATGTTCACAGAGCACTCTGAAGATGGAAACGCTGTGGGAATGCAAAGCCCATTAATGAAGATCATTATATAAATTTGAGCTCCAAATTCAGCAATCATAATTGGACAGGGCAACCCAGTTGCTGATTCCCAGCAGGGCAGTGTCTGGGATCTGGAAAGCCCAGTGAAAGGTGTAAAGGGCAGCGCTGCCCAGGGGCTCTGAGGCATAAGGGGTGAGGAAGTAGGTGGACAAGGTCCTCCTAAGCCACCCTGCTGGAAATGGCCCAGTAACGCTGCCTGTCTGCAAGTTGGGTCATTCAGTTTCCACTGAGGAAGCCCTATTCCAATCCATAGCTAGTAGAACTCAAAGCCCTCCTCCTTCCATGATGTCACAAGGCTTGAGGGTAATATCCTGGTGGGTCCAAACCCCAGCTCTGGTACTTTATAGAGTGTGACTTGGGGAAAGTCGCGTCACTGGTATAAGCCCCAGGATCCTCATGTTTAAAGCAAGTAAAAATCGAAGGTGATGTTATCAGACATTCAGAGTTATGACTGTAAAATATCTAGTAAGAAACTAACTCAGCTTGGGTGCTCAGTAACTAGTAACTCTTGCTATGTTGTTACCAATTATGCCCATGGTACCAGAAAATCAATCCTTTGACCCTAACATCCACCGATGAGGACTTTAGTGGTATTTGCTAGTTATGCTGTTTTTTAGGACAGTCTCCTCTTTTGCCTCTGGGGATCCCCTTTCCTCGTTCCTCCACCTCTTGTCTTTATTAGACGAAGGAAAACAGCCTTTGGGGTAATGTTTTCTTTTATTGCTGTTCTCAGGGTCTCAATGGCTCATGGTCAACAACATATTTAGTCAGTGCAATATATATGGATACCTCATTTTAGAAGAAACTTGTCATCCTTGAGTGCTTTGAACACATCAGTGCGATCAAAGGGCTGCTAGACCCTGGCACAGCCTCTAGGCCTCAGGCAAGGCAGTTAAAGGCACAGGCTCTAAAGGCCTCCCACTGGGTCTCTTCTTGATGCTAGGGAATCGTGGTCAGGGCGCCCTTCATCAGCATGTGCCAATAAACTTCGCAAGCAGCAAGCTGAAGCTGTGGACTGCGTGCCCCTTCCACGTGTGGTCCGCAAGACCCCCTCCTTTGGTGGTCTCACTGGAGCCCTGCAACCCTTCCCCGCCAAGGTCCACTTGAGAAAGCTCGGGGATTAAGTCCTCTGTTGGCACAGCAGGGGAAAGCCCTTTGAGGATGCAAAGGGCATGAGTCATTCATAATCATCCTGATTCATAAGCCAACTTCAGAGACCAGGTTCTCTTTAATACTCATTATCCCTTCAATAGACTGAGTTGGACCAATAGTTCATTTGCAAATTGCAGGACTCAGTAAGGCAAGACTGTATAAGCAGGGTAATGAATAATTTTTAAAGGGAAGTTGAGTCTATTCAATTTTCCAAATGTATTGTACATAGGAGACAATCTTTTTAATTCTCTCTACCCTCAGGGCTCAAGAGAGTTCACTACCAGCTCTGCTTCCACTGTGCTCACCTCACCCTCTCTGTGGGGCTTGCAGGTGTTGGTCATATCCAGCTTATACTGCCAGCTTGCCATGGTCAGAGGGTATCGCTCAAAGAGGGCCCTCAACAGACACTTGCCTATTATAAGACGCTTCACCCTGTGTGCTCTCGCTCTGTGCCTTTGAACCAGGCCTCTCCACTCAGCTGGAAGCCAATGACAATGAGACCTAAAAACCATTCACAGTAATTTCTTGATCCCACTGACTTCGCCCGCCCCCTCTCCCTCTCTCCTTGCTCTGATGTTTATTTCCCCACCTCCTGGCCTTCTTGCCTTTGCTGTACAAAGACTGCAGTGTCTTACGGGTTGAATTGTGTCCCCTTAAAAAGATATGTTGAAGTCTTAACTCCCAGTACCTCAGAATGTAACTTTATTTGGAAATTGGGTTGTTGCAATATGTAGTTTGTTAACATTAAACCACGCTGAAGTAGGAAGTGTTCCTAGTCTAATAATATCGAATAAAGGACTGGCGTCCTTATCAGAAAACATTCATGTGAAGATACAGAGACACAGAAGGAACATCTCATGAAGACGGAAAATTGGAGTGATGTATCCACAGGCCCAGGAATGCCAAAGATTTCCAGAAAACCACCATAATCTAGGAAGACGCAAGGAAGGATTTCCCTATAGACATTTCCTATAGATTCTCCCCATAGAGAGAATATGATTTCAGACTTCTAGCCTCCAGAACTGACTTTATGTGGTTTTACCCCACCGAGTTTGTGGTGCTTTATTACGGCAGCCCTGGCATACAGATACACAGGGCTGTGGCAGAAATACTATTTCCTCAGGCTGGGGCTGAGGCAGGGACAGTGCCGGAAACCAAGTCTAAAAGTCAGGTAGCATTTAAACTCTTCCATCTTTATCACGGCACATCCTGCAACACTGTCTTGGCGCAGGTGTTCATGGTTTATTATACTGGTAGAAAAATCTCTCTCTCATGGACAAACATCTGGAGCACTTGACAGTATCAAAGGCCCCCATTCTATGAACTATTGGTAAGCCAGGACCACTGTTCACAAGGCTGAAGAGCACAGAGCTTACTTCTAAGAATTCTAGCTGTGGGGTTCACAGAATAGCATCCTGGGCAGAGGTGATTTGGCCATGAAATAGATAGAGTAGTGGAATCCTTGCATTAGCCACTGTGTGGCCTAAAGTAGTCAAGAAATGTTCCCCCAAAGAAGAAAGAAGCAAAATGTTGAAAGATGAGATTTTGAAGAGCTAACGATGAGGATGAAGAATATTCCAGACATGAGGACCACATGAATAAAAGCACAGTGGTAGAAACAGAATGGCAGATGTGGTTCTGGTTAGAGTGATGGGTCTTTGGGAGTAGGGGAACACTGAGTGTTGAAGATTACGACATGTAATCTACCCCTCTCTTGGCTGTTAAACCGTGAGTCCCCCACTCTCCCTCCCTCCCTCCCTCCTCCCTCCCTCCCTCTTTCACTCCCTATTTTTGGTAATAGGGGCTTGGATAAAACAGATCTTCTCTGAAGTTCTGTCCCTCCTTCTTTCCATAGAAAGAACATGTCACCCTAGGGACGGACAACTCTTGACAGGGCAGTGACAAACAGGAGTGCCTCAGCTGACAGAAGGAGCCGCACCAACTAAGAGTGATGGTGGTTAGCTGAAAATACACACTAATCTAATCTTCTGGCTGTTCTAGATGAATCTCAGGAATGTGGGAGGCTAGCATGTCAGAGAGGCAATTATTGGCCGGAAGCAGGATTGCATAATACAATGATGACTCGGGCTTCCTGCTCTGGCTCACATGTGGTGAGCTTGCCAAAGAGGGTTTATCTTCCCAAGAGAAACATGCCAATTTTGGGAGGATGTGAAGTAACTGTGATTATGGGAAAAAAGACATGCTTAATGTGAAAATAATCAAGGTCTCTTTCAGTTTGTACTCTGGATCTCTTTTTCTTTTCTTTCTTTCTTTCTCTCTTTCTCCCTTCCTTCCTCCCTCCCTCCCTCCCTCCCTTCCTTCTTTCGTCTCTATTTTTGTCACTTTGTCTTTCTCTCTGAATTTCCTTGTCCCTCTTACCCTCCTTTTGTTTTGCTTTTATCTAAACTTTCCTTCTTGCTTTCCGTTCAAATCTTTACACAGATTTAGTGTTTGAAGAAAGTGCCTCGATTCATCTCCCATAAAAGAAGATGCTGATAAGAAGTCTCTCTGGTGGTTTTGCATGGAAGGGATCTTGAAGACTGCAGATTAAATGGAAAGGACTCTGCCGTTTAATATGCAATAAGCTGGTAGATCTCTTTGATAACCAAACAAGCAAACTACAATGCACCTCTCCTTTTTCTCCACAAAGACCACATCACATCCCTATGACTGTGCTGTCCACAGCTGCTCAGAGTGGCCAGTAAAATGCTTTCAGAGACAAAAAAAATGGCTCACTTAAACAAAACAATATAAGAAGAGGAGAAAGGACTCATAGATGTTTCTGTTTTTATTTTTTTTAATTTTTAAGTTAAAAAAATTTTTAGTTGAGAATAGTCAAATCCAGGGTGGTAAAATCACTAGCCCCTAGTGACACAGCTGCCCATTAGAACTCCTGGGGCTAGAAGCTCACACTCCCAACTCCTGGTCCAGTTTTCCACTAAATCACTGTGCTTCCTCTCTTCCTGTTAAGTAAGACACTTTCGTGTGGATATAAAAATTGAGGGCTCCCCTGGTGGCACAGTGGTTGAGAGTCCGCCTGCCGATGCTAGGGGACGCGGGTTCGTGCCCCGGTCCGGGAGGATCCCACATGCCGCGGAACGGTTGGGCCCGTGAGCCATGGCCGCTGAGCCTGCGCGTCTGGAGCCTGTGCTCCGCGGAGGGAGAGGCCCCAACGGTGAGAGGCCCGCGTACCGCAAAAAAAAAAAAAAAAAAAAAAAAAGGAATGTGGCAGCTGAAAAATGATGGGGGTCACCAAACATAAAAGTGTACAAAACCTGACATTTATATTTATAGAAAACCCCTCAGTATTTATTATTTTCTAAGATGATTTTGCACCATAAGGAAAGCTATGTTATTTAGTAAGACAGAAAAATATATAATAGCACTTAGAGACTGGTTGACATTGACTAAAAATTCTCATGAACATCTTTCTGGGGAGCTCAAAGGAGTCAGCTTTAATTATCTAGAAAATGTACTTAGTTCACTCAAAAAATTCACATTGAGTGATCAGCCACTTGCTTAATATATATAATTTGCCAGGCTCAATGGTAGGCATTTGAAGGAGATTGTCACATCCTACAAATTTTAATAAAGTTTTATTGTCTTATTCTTAAAATGAAAATCAAGTTCAGAGAGGTTAATCACCTGGCTTACAGTGATGTAGTTAATAAGCTGGTAGCTCAACGTTGAAATTCGGGTCTGTCTGCCTCCTACTTCTTTTCCGTTTTCCCTCTTCTCTCTCCACTGGGTGCCAGAAACTCTCCCAGGTACAGAGGAAAGCAAGATCTTATTTCATTTTGGTAATATAACTCGTTTTCCTGTATGCCCTCAATAAAACTGTGAAGGCATTAAAGAAGTGCAGGCTGGATTTACACCATCACAGCATAACTGACCTGGATGCTACGTTTGCGATTAAGGAACTAAAACTACTCTGTTCAAAGTTCGGATTTTCCTTTCAAAGGACATGCATTCTTCCATTACCTCCCATGACACCTATCAAACAAAGGCTTACAACGGAGACACAATATTTTAAAAGAGGAAATTTGTATAACAGGTTTGACAGCATCCTCCCTAAATACGGTTAGCATCGAACACTTGCAGTAAGGCTTATGCGTTGTCAGCGTGTTCTTATAACTTAAATACATAGATGTCCTGAATATTCTGTGATGGCTGATCCCACCTGGTTGTGCTTTTCCATTTTATTGGTAAAATATCTACATGATCAACATTGTCAGCCCCTACCTTTTGCCCCAGATTCTTCCAGCTGGAATCATTCTTTACTGTATCGGGTTCCTGAACCAATTCCGAGCTACAATAGAAAAGATTTTAGGAGTCCTTCCCTGGGGGTGGGGGTGAGGGTGGAACCTCCTGAAGTGAGACCTCCTGATTTTCCCTGTGCCGTTTCCATACCCAGGAGGCACCTTGGTATCATGTAGCTTCAAAGACACACATTACCACTTCCATCACCATCACCATCCTCCTTCCCCCTCCTCCCCCACCTCCTCCTTCTTCTATCACTTTATCACCAATATCTTCATCCCCAGCATCACCATGACCAATCTTTAAACCAACCCTCCGAGATAGAAACGACGATCTTTTTTTTTTTTTTTTTTTTCCAGATTAGAAAATAGTGACTTAGTTTAAATAACTGGCTGGAGATCACGAGCCTCATAAACGATATGGGCAGAATTCAAACCCAGTCCTGTCTACCTGCAAAGTCCAAAGCCTAAATCACTACCTAAACTCTAGGTTTTCTTGACCTCTAGCCCCACCAGCCCCTTGCCATGGTCTACGTTCCTACCCTCCACCCACCTAGTACTGACATCTCTCTAAGCCACATCTTTGGTTGACTGTACTTCTCCTGCAGCCCCTCTGGGGCTGACTGTCATGACCAGCTCAGCTTTCTTACCCGCCCCCCAATCCTAGTCCATTTAGGTTTTCTAATCCTTCATTCCCTTTCCTTAGAATCCAGTTGTAGCTGAAGTCCCAGAATGGCTTGTGCCCAAACATCTTGGAGTTAAGAAATTCTCTGGAATCATTCTTCTATATTAAAACAATGCTAGCCATGCCTTATTTGCAATAAATTTCTTGCCTCATAACACATTGCTTCACTAAGAAGCTACCTTCTTGAGTTTATCCACACACACACACCCCCCACCCTGCCACCGACATATCAGACAGCCCTGCCCACTAAAGACTGACTTCCCTGTGAGCCCTTGAAAGGAACTGCAGGCACCTGGTGGTGCCCGGGACAGACAGACAGACAGACAGTCCCTTCTCTGGTTCCTGGTGTGCTTTCATTCCAAACTCTGTTCCACCTGATTCTGTGATCTGATCTACAACTGCTATTGATCCTTTTGGGTTCCATTCCTGTACTTGGCAATGGGCCATGTCTCTCTCCTTCTTGCTCTGTGCCTCTCACACTGTCAAGAAAGAACTCGAAGCCCCGAAGCTGGTGATTTTGCTGCCGAGATGGCCTGCCTTGTCCCAGCCCAGTCCCCTCCTAGAGAAGGGTGTTAGATAGTTTGTTTTCTGATGACAGGAGAAATAGAACAGTTCTCATTTCTGCCACCAACCAACTCTCACCCACCCTTGAATCAAATACGTGAGATTCTGGCAAACGACAGAGATCTGATTTCCCAAACCACCATAAAATAAAGCAATTGTACCAAAAGGACAGAAATTTAAAGAAATAGGTGTGTCCAGATGAAGTTACGTGTATTTCCCAACCCCCTTTTGCTTGATTGGTTTTCAAATAATTCTTTCCACTTGTTTACTCCATATGGAGGTGCTAAAAATGATATTAAAAAAAAAAACAACACCAACAACTTCTGTAATGTTGCAGAGAAAGGCTGGCTCCAAAAGTCCCAGATCTAAAACCTGATGACTGTTAAGGGAAAGCCCAGGGTTCTCTGGAATAGCCAAGCACAAACAGGAGGCCAGTGCTGGGGTCTTTGCTCTGATACTCCCTTACTGAGTCGTCCTGGGCAAATCTTTCTACCTTTCTGGGTTCTCTCAGCATTCTTAATTACAAAACGAGTAACTTCTATGTGCATCCTGGTGGTTAGAAAGAGGGAAGGCAACAAACGGTCTTCTAGGTGGAGCCGGTATGGGAAATTAGGTGGACACCTGTGAACATAGGTCCAGGAACTCTCTTGGGATTGTGGAGAGGAGGGCTAAGGGGGAGGGGGCGTGGATTAACTCACTCTTCTCTGATTCCTCAGAAGCCATTCCCCTGCAGGAGACCTGAGTCATACCCTTCCCTTCTTTGCCATACTACACTACTTTCCAAGATGTTTACGGAAACTTCAAGGGGTGAACCAAGTTATCAAAAGAGTAGCAATTAAGGTGGCCCATCCCAACAATTTAAAGTTTCCTGTCTAAGGAAGCATGTGGGGAGGGGGATGGTCAGGGAGGAGAGAGGGAGGAAGACTTCTTGTCTCCGGCTTGGACCTCTCCATGATTTCCATTTCTGAATACAGAAGCAGGAGGGAGGGCAGAAAGCTGGCCTAAAGCCCCAGCTCCCTGGAGGACCCACAGGCATCTGGAGGACCCAGATGCTCCAGGAGTCGGTTGGCTCCCTTCTTCGAAGAAGTGTCTCCCTCTTTCTTCTTTGGGGAATCCTGGCTCAGCTTTTAAAGCCTTTGGGCATCTTTCGCCTGCTCCAACAATTAAGGTGTGTTGGAAGCTGCCTGATAAATCACTTTTTGCACCTTGGCTGCTGTGGTACTTATGGAGAGAGGTTGCCACGTGATTTACAGCTGCTGTCTGAGAGGGCTTTTCCAAATGGCCAGCTCAAACCAGCGAGTCATCTCTGGCAACGTGAGTGCTCTGTCTAGTTCAAACGGATGCTAAAGAGTGGAAAGAGGATGGCTTTGTTCAAAACTTGCTGGCCATCCCTTCCTCCAGCCAGCCCGAATCTCCAGCTTCATTTCTTCCAGGCAACTTGGGCTCGAGAGACGAGGTCCAGCAGAGTGGTTTGTCATGAGAGGCCCGCTGGAGGCCTGCTGGGGAGAGGAGAGCTTTCTTTTTCTGAACTGATGTTACACAATGCCGGGCAGGCCCTCTGACTTGTGGTCATGGTTTCCCAGAACCCCAAGGGGCCCATCCAGGAAACCGCCCATGTTCCCTGACCTTATCGTCTGCTCCCTCCCAAGGGGATTTCATGCCCTTTATTGTTTTCCATGGCTGCTGTTGAAAGTCAGGTGCCAGGACCAGCTTGAAAATGCGCTGCTTCCAAAATACTTCACTTTTTACCAGCAGTGTGGGGTGGTGGGGACATCTCGAGCCTTCTGGAGAGACAGCTTTTTATTCTAGTTCTGGCTTATTCTTGTGCAACAAGCTAATTGACCTTTTCTAGCAATAATTCTTCATCTCCAAACTCAGAATAAGATCTTCTCTGAGAAATTGTTGTTTGGGTTAAACCTAATGCAGCTGGCACAAAGTGGATAAAAGAGTAAATCCAAATAAAATATATGTATGTTTCTGTTTTATTTTGCTTTTTCTTCTTTTCTGCTAACAGTTTTTCCTCCTGCATTTATACGGAAACTCAAAAGGAATGCTTAAAACATACAAGAGTTATAATTTAGTGCAAGCTTACTAAAAATAACGTTCTTAAGGCTAGATTTGACTAGATAACTTTTAGCGACACAAAACTCACAAGGTAAGGGTTCATGGAGATGTTATTAGGAGTAATACTTTGCTGCAGGACACAGATCATGAAGAACAAATGAATTTTTTCATGTAGAAAGAACATAGGTTTTTATCTCTGGGGTGAAAAATCTCCCTGGGAATGTTTACCGTTGAGAGAGAAATGACAGGCCATTTGAAAAAGTAGAAAAATGTGCTCCCTTCTGCTCCCCAACAATGTAGTGTCTCCCTTCTGAGGAAACTAGGAACTCATTTTCTTCAGGAAATATGAACATTTATTCGGAGATATCCATCTCCTAACTCCCACGCTATGTGTTCTCGTGACTCCTTGCCCATCCTAATACTCCAAGAGCAAAAGCATGAAGTACAGTTTTATTAACCAGAATGTAAATTGTTCCTTTTTTCATTCATTTGTCTTTCTTTCTTTTCCTTTTCTTTCTTCCTTTCTCCTTCCTTCCTTCCTTCCTCTTTCTTTGCTTTCTTTTGCTTTCTGACTTTGCTTTCTTTTTCTTTCTGTCTTTCTTTCTCTTTCTTTGTTTCTTTCTTTCTTCTTTGTTTCTTTCTTGCTTGCTTGCTTGCTTGCTTTCTGCTTTCTTTCTTTCTTTCATGGGTCTGAGATTTGGTTAAGAGCATGCACAAGTGTGCCTGATCTCATGCCTATATTTAAATCCCATCCCAGAGATTTATCTGGGATGCTATGCCTCTTGGTATTAGAGATTTTGCTTAAAAGGGGGAGGGGATAGGCAAAGCTAGTTATTGTTATTGCATCCCTCCGTCTTCTCAGATAATACCAGGCTGAGATTACTCCATCTGTGCTCCACACCTGCACACACACACACACACACACACACACATACACACATTCCTGGTCCATCTCCCAGGTAAGCCTATATCCCCTGCTTTCCTCTTTACTCTGGGAAGAGTTCTCCTACTGTAGTGTCTATATATACGTCACCTGGGGATCTTGTCTGATCAGTAGATTTGGGGTAAGGACAGAGGTTCTAAGTTTCTTACAAACTCCCAGCTGATTTGAGTGTGGATGATCTGCAGACCACACTTTGAGGATCGAGGGTGTAGGGGATAGGGCAGTAGATTGGAATTCAAGAGACTTGAATGTATTCTTTAGGTTTTGTTACAAACTGCCCACGTTACCTTAAGGAGTCCTTTCTTATTTATAGGTTCCTGGTTTGCCCACTTAACAATTAAGGGAACTGGGCCAGCTATCTCCTAAGATCTTTTCTGATGTTGTTATTTGTTTTACTAGATTCTAGAGTCTTACCGTTTCTAGTCCATCCAAGAAAGCCACTCAACAAAGAACAAAGCAAGCCTCAAGCTTATGGGGTGGAAAGGGGGTGGGAACACATTAAGGGAAGCAAAAAGCAAAGAGACCCCTTTCTCCACTACTGTGTGCCTTGTCCACAGCATGGGTGTGTTCAAAGAGTGGCATGGACATATATACACTACCAAATGTAAAATAGATAGCTAGTGGGAAGTAGCCACAAAGAACAGGGAGATCAGCTCAGTGGTTTGTGACCACCTAGAGGGGTGGGATACGGAGGGTGAGAGGGAGACGCAAGAGGGAGGAGATATGGGGATATATGTATACGTATAGCTGATTCACTTTGTTATAAAACAGAAACTAATACACCACTGTTACGCAATTATACTGCAATAAAGATGTTAAAAAATTAAAAAACAAAACAAAACACTGATTTGTGTTATAAGAAAATGCAAACATCGACTGCTAAAGTCCCACTGGTTTCTCATCCGTCACCCTGGACATCTGTAAGAGTTAAGTGAGATAATGCAAGGATATCCATCAATACTGAACGGCTGATATTTGATACACTCACATTTCAGAGTCTTATACAGTCCTTCAAAGGAATAAGAACAAAATGAATGGACTTGGCAGGGATTTCCACAATGTATTATTGATTGGAAAAAGAAAGAAGTAGATCAAGTGTGCATAGTATTATCCCGTTTTTGCAAAACAGTGCCATGCATGTGTATGTCTATTCACAGACCACCCTATTTAGGATTCCACACCAGGCATTTCCACTCCTGCCCACTCCCACCCAAGTTATTATGCTACTGTTCTGCTTTATTTTTCCTCATACTATTTACGTACTTCTGTGTTTATTGTTGATCTCCTCCCATTAGAATATATAAGTGGTATGAGGTGTTGAATCTTTGTGGGCTTTTTTATTGTTGCTTTGTGTCTTCTTTTATTCATTCCTACATCCTCAGAATCTAGCATAATGCTTGGTACACAATCGGTGCCTAGTAAATGTATATAAATCTAACGACTACATGAATTGAGTGAATGAATACATATGAAAATGGAGGAAAATATGGAAGGAATAACGTGAGGTGGAAGGTATGGGGGGGGAAGTTAAAGGAAAGAGGAAGAAACAGCTGCATTAACAACAGGATGGTGATAGGACAGAATTTATGTGTCCATGAGCATATCTATGGTTGTCCGTGAGTCACTCAAAACACAGATGATAAATGGACACCCTCAGATGTCTAACAGCAGTTCTGTAAACTTACTTCCTTTACCTCTTGTTTTCATAGAATCTCGGGATTGGCAAAGGTGTAACTTAGTGGTGACACTGGTACAGCATTCCTGGTCTCTTCATTGTCTCCCCCAGATCCTACTGGGTGACAGTCAAAGATGTGGCTTCTGGTTCCCATATTGCTACCATCAATTTCTACTTGACTTGGGCAAGTCAATTCCGTGCCCTGGGCCTTGGTTTGATTATCTTTAAAATAGACCTAGTGACACTGTTCTTAGCACCCACGCAGGTTTTTGTGATATTACTGTCCTCCTGCTCTGTGATCTTCCTCTAGCTCTCTGACCCAATTTCTCTCCCATGCTGTGGTTACAAATGCAAATGGTTATTTCCCATTTAGACGGATGTGAGTTGATATGCACTAACACCAACTGCCTGATCTGTCTGTGAAGCATCTTCACAGTCAGGGTGGGGACTGTGTCTTAGCTTTGAATTGTCAGCCCTCAGCTGAGGGCCTGGTTCAGAGCAGGAAACCAGACCTCTGTGCTAAGCCCTGTGAATGTACAGCCCAGATGTCGTTTGGGACCATCTTACTTCTCCAGGGTTCAGGTAAACTTGGCTCAAACAAACACCCAGTCTCATGACTTGGATGAGTCCAGACTCCGGCAGATAAATCCGAGAATTTTGGTCTTTCTCCCTACTTCTTTCCACTGTTTCTCCTGTGGTATTTCACCTACTCTCTCGGTTTTACATGCCCCAAACTGAGCCCAAAATTCTACCTCTTAACGAATCCTCATTCAAAAAAATAAAAATCACTTGAGCTAAGGCTATTATGGATCCAGGAAATATTTCTGAAGATTCAGGTAGTCTCATCTCACCTGTGTGGCTTTTGAAATCCTTATAGGCTTCAGTCCCTCTGCTGGAAAGGCTTCCAAAACCAATGTCTCAGTATTTGACTTTCTGGCTGTGATTAGCTTCCCAGAAAGTGTTCACTTCTTTTCCAGGCCCTTGTACCTCCCCGACCAATCTAGAAAGTCCAGCAAATAAAATTTCTCCAGTCCCCAGGCAAGTATACCAAATCATTATGATGCTCTTTCCACAGTCATGTATTAACCTAAACAACGTTCCAGACACTTCTCAGGGTACAGTAGATATGTTACTACACTTAATCCCTATGGATGGAGACAGACATTTGCATCAATAATACAAACTTGACATGTTACTTTAAGTACAATTAGAGAGTTTAGCACAAACGAAGTGCTACCTATGGAAAACCAACAAATATTAACCTTTGGGAGCAACATATATTAGTGAACAAATTGATGTATTCAGTATTCACTTATTAAGCATTTGTTAGAGATGCTAATTTCTGTGTTGTAGACTGGTTACCCTGAGATGAATTCACCTTCTGTTAGGAGAGAGGACATGCACCCACATTCCTTTAAGATAGGTTAGAAACTGTTAATATAGGTGAGAAACTGTTAATATCATAAAAAAGAGGTAAAACATGCTGTGGGGTTCAGAAGCAGAGGAATACCATTTTATGGACACATTTATGCTGAGGTTATAGGGGATGGCATATCTGTCTGCTAGGGCTGCCGGGACAAAATGTTGTAGGTTGAGTGGCTTATATAGCAGAAATTTATCTCTTACAGTTCTGGAGGCTGGAAGTCTAAGATCAAGGTGCTGGCTGATTTGATTCCTAGTGAGGACCCTCTTCCTGGCTTGCAGTTGGCCACCTTCTTGCTGTGTCTTCACGTGTTAGAAAGAGGGTGAGCAAGCTCTTGGGTGTCTCTTCTTATAAGGACACTAATCCTGTTGGATCAGGGCCCCACCCTTATGACCTCATTGAACCTTCATTACCTCCATTAAAAAACTTGTTTCCAAATATAGTCACATTGAGGTTAGGCGCTTTAACATAAGAATTTTGAGGGGAAGTAAACATTAAGTCCATAACAAATGGTATCGTGGAAAACTTCCTAAAAGGGTATCTAGTGGTAAAGGTATTTCAGGCAAAAGGAAGAAAGAGAAAAGTGATAATATAATAATAACAACAACAACAACTGCATACTATGTTCCTGTGATGAGCCTTATGGACATCACTTTCCAATTTCAATAACAATATCACTGGGCAAGCCTTGTAGCCCTCATTTAACAGATGAGAAAACTGAGGCTCTGATAAGTGAGTTATGTACCAGATCATTTCACTGGTTAATTGGTAGAGATAAGGCTGAACTCAGGTTTAACTGTTATAAACTAGCACTGCCATGTGCAAGACTCTTCAAAAATGTTCTTTGTGCAAATGCCATGCATGGCCACCTCCAGGTTCCCAGGGGGACTCTGGAGCCTCAGCTTTTAGTATCAGGGAACAAAACCGGAGCTTTCCTTGAGTCTTTCAATGCCTTTTACTTGTTCAGAATGTTGAAGAGTCAGTATAAATCCCAAGTATCTTCTCGTCATTTTACTTTCACACCAGCACAATAGGTAACAAAGCTTTCTCCTGGAGTCTAAATAGTTTTTGTGTCAGCCCACAGGTTTTTAAGCCAAATTTGCAGTTCTAGAAGCAATTCCTAACTTGGTTGGGTGGAGGGAGACAGCTAAATGCTTCTCTACCTTTTCTTATCTGACAAATTGTGTTTCCTATAAGAAAGGGAAAAAAAAAAATCCTAAGAGAGATTCATCAGCAGTTTCTACTCTTTTCTCAACTTCTGAAAAGTAGTTAAGTCTCTTTTCTCCCACCCCTCCTCTTATTCTCTCTGTGTATTAAAATTCAACTTGAAGTCTTTCTGGGTCTAAGGACATCTCTAAGTGTGCCTGGGCTGAGACCATGTTAACAAGAATCAGTGTTGGTGGGTGTATATTTCACAAATGGAACAGAGGAAATTGTGTATCCTTGAACCATTTACTCAATCTTCTGAGCTTCAGTTTCTCCTTTGATAGTATAGAGATAAACACACTTCCCTCACAAGATTGTTTTGGGGGTGAAAAGAATGCATAATGCACTACCTAGTACACTAGGTACCAAGTAGATACTCAAAAGCTTGTAGTTAGTAGTTTAATTTCTATCATTGCCACTTGAAAATATTAGCAGCTAGTCAAGTATTTTATGGTTTAACATTGATTCTCAGAAGGAAATTCATAGATACATTGTCTGCTCTGAAATTAGTGTATTTAAATTGGTCTGAACCTGTCCGGCTCTGTTGTTCACAGCCTGTTAGGAATGACAGCAGGGGTGTGTGTTGGGCTATTATTTACTGAGCATCACTATATAATATGTTGTCTCACTCGGTCCTTCCATTAACTTCATGACGTTACAGATGAAGAGATCAAGCTTTCAGATCACACATCTAACGGTGACATCTTCAGGATTCAATTGTGTTTGATTCCAATTGCTTCTCTCTGACTCAACAGCACATGCTCTCTTGTATGACATAGTGTTGCTGTCAGAAAAGACTTCACTCTTTAGAAGAGCCCTTTCATGCTTTGTGTGGAGGTGGGCTGAAGTAGTAGTGAACACCCTCCTCTTAAGAGTCACAGATGGGGCCCACAGATCTAGCTCTGCTGCTAATGTGGTGGTGGCCTTGGGAAGCCATTGAATTTCTCTCTCCCCTGTAAAGGCAGGAGGTTGAATTAGATGACTTTCAAGGTCTCTTCCAGTCTCAAGGGGAGGACATTATTTAGCTCATCCTGACAAGAGTATCTAGTTGCCAAAGCAAACATGCCCAGGCTCCAGGTGTCTATGGTTTCAAAGAGTCAGAGCAAAGAAGGAGGAGCACACGCCGAGTCTGAGCTGTCCCTGTTCCAGCGCTGGTTGATACCCATTGCAGCCACCTACCTCGAGGTGCTATAATCCTCATTGTAAGCCAGTTTTCTGAAAGTCAAAACCTGGAGATCATCTCACATCAAAGGCAAACTTTAAAGGGGCTGATGAAGCAACACAGGCATTCTTCAAAGAAAGGGGATGACCTAGTTCTGGAAATCACCTCCTTCATTCCGTAAGTTTGCCAAAATGGCTGATCACATGCAAGATATTATGAAGATTAATCCATGGACCTCACTTGAGAGGCATGTCTTTCTTTATGAAGATGCTCACGACAGATTGGGGAAAACAAGGGATTTGTAGTTAAATGTGTGTTGTTATCCTGGTTTTTCCCCTTGCTAGCTGTGTTACCTTGGGACAAGTCCATGGGCTTTTCTGAGACTCAGTTTACACATTTATATAATTCAAGATATCTATCTTGCATGATGTAAAGTTAACATATGTAGAGCTCTTGACAAAATATGGCTCAATGAATATTAGGGCACATTGAAAAACAGAGTCTTTAGGGATTTTTATACGACAATAATCGTCCTTAGGATCATGTATCCCTACCCTCTATAACCTTCCATCTTCGGCCCTCCTAGGATGTCTGGGGTTGGAAGCTAGGCTAGCCCAGACTATTACTGGGGAGAGCCCGAGCTCGAGCTCTGATTCTGAAATGTCAGTCTGGAATGCCTGGAGCCCTATCGAGGGCACTGGCTGTGAGCTGCAAATCTACATAGGGAGGCAAGGCAGCTTTATCAGGATTAAGGATAGAAGGTGCTGATACCAGAAAAGGATGGAAGATACATTGGATGCCAAAGGAGCAAAGCAAGGGAGATGAAGAAAAGGATAAGAAGGTGAGAGGGTTAGTCAAAAGTAACTATCCAGTGTGCTTGTAATTTGTTACTTTATGATGTATAAAGTAGTATAAAGAAGATGTTTCTCCGAGGCAGTCATAAGGAACAGGGTCAGACCCTTTTCTGGTATTTGGTGACTCCTTTCTTCCCAAGCCCACAGAGACCTTCCACTCAGCCCTTCCTGACAGAGAAGTACATGATGGAACTTTATAACCTCATCACTTTAGGAGTAAAGACTGTTTTAGCAATTCATCCTTATAGGAACTAGGCATGGCTTTTCTGTTGGGGACATGAATGTGGTTCATCGCAGGGGATGGGGCTAGGCCTGAGAATACTCTGGAAAATGTAGTCCACAACCTCCTGCAGTCACAGGAAAGGGATAGAAGTCTTTGAAAACAAATCTCAATTGATTTACGGAGGCTAAAAAAGAACAAAGGGAAAACAAGAGCTCCAATGGACTTAAGAAAAGGGAACATTTATGTTGTTCTGGGACTAACAATTTGCAACGGAAGTTCCAAATTAAACGTCAATGAGATTGAGTTTAAAAGTGATCTTTGTTCAAGGCAAATACTTTGACATAATGTTTCCATATTGCTGTATTTGGAGTGAATACAAGCAGATATGTCAGAGATAAGTTGGGTAAAACATGAGCAATATCTTAATTTGATATGAGTCATTCTTTTTCTGATTACGTCTGATCTACATACATGTGGGCATGGCTGAGTTCTGAGTTACAATGTCTGGGTGGGTCTCTCTTGCTTTTCTCCATTGTTCTCTGAGGAGCTCTAAATTTTCAGAGGGGTATCTAACAGGTGACATATGGCAAAGTCTCCAAGTCCCCCCCAGCTCTCAGCACAACCAGAAGGGCTTCATTTATATCTGCTTCACATAAGAGGTTCCCACCTACAATTTTATCACTGTCCTAAATGAATTCTAGACAGCACTGTTCAATAGAACGTCCTGTGTTGATGGAAATCTAGTATACTGTCTGTGATAGCCGCCACTAATCACCTGTGGCAATTGAGCCCTTGAAATGTGGCTAGTGGAAACGAGGAACAAAATCTTAATTGTTTTTAATTAATTTAGTTTTTAACTGTCACATGTATCTAGTGACTATGTATTGATCCGCCCATTCTTAAGCGTGATTTTTAGTTGATTTTGCCTTGACTCTGTGGCCAGAGTCTACAGCATGTCCCAAGGCAAGGAGGTGTGAATAGCACAGTGTTTAAAGAGGAAATGCAAGTATCTCAGTGGGAGCTATACCGAAAGACGTAGTGGTGTCTGTAGACTGGAAAAAGGTAGACAAGAGCTATAGGCCAGGTCCTTGAAATTACGGCTTTACCTACTAAGTTAAAGAGGAATGTCCAGTGACTGCTCTATTATTCAGGTATAGGAAAGAGCTGCATGAAAGGAGTTATGGCCTGTGGGAGAAAAATGCAACAGGGAGGGAGATGAAGGAAGGGGTGCCCAGCTCTCCCTCTCTCCTTCTACTTTTTAGTCTCCTAAAGGTAGGAGGTTCCCTACCTTGGCCAAATTGAATAGGAAGTCCAGGAGTAAGGGGTTCTGGTGGCTGCGGTCCACAGAATCCAGCTTCCTGGACTACCGACCATGATGGAAAGGAGGGGAGAGTAGATCTATAGGGGCAACAAGTGAGTACACAGCACATGGGTCACATGTCAGAAAGATGGAGAGCAGAGACAAGAACATCGGGTATCCATTTGAACTTTGAAAGAAGACTTCAAACTCTTCTGTCAATTAAATTTCATTAAAATAGAATGGTGAAAAGGAAAGTCAGATTACGTGGGCTAAAGGATTTTTTAGGGAGGCAACGGATGTAACTTCCCTTTTCAAAGCAAAAATGTGGCAGGTTCAACTCTTCAAAATGGTCATCACCATGTTTATCATTCTGCACGCCCTTCTCACAGTGTAATGATGACGCTTTTCCCCTTTGAGATGTGGAGTCTGTGTTTCCTACTCTTGAATCAAGGCAGGTTTCTGACCATGGAGGAATGACACCCAGTGACTTCTGCGGCTGGATCACAAAATGCCGTTCAGCTTCCACATGGCTCTTTTGGGATATTTGCTCTTGGAAGCCAGCTGTCATGCAAAAGGAAGCCCAAACTTATCCTTATGGAGAAACAATGCAGGGAGACCACATGGAGTGTTCTAGCTGAGATCCATGCTGAAGTTCCAGCCAACTGCCAGCCTCAACCTGCAGACGTCTGGATGGAGATACCTCAGGTGATTGCTATCGTTCTCCAGTCATGGAGTCACGTCTCCCCCCAGCTGAGCCATTCAAATCTTTCTAGCTAAAGACCTAGGTTTTGTAGAAGAGAGGTAAGTCCTCCCAATTCCACCCTGTCTGAACTCCTGACCCACAGAATTCAGGAACATTGCAAAATGATTTCTTTTTTTGAGACCATTGCTCTTTGGGATAATTTGTTACACAGCCATAGTAATCAGGAAATTAATGTATTTAGATTAACTGAGGGAAGGTCATTTTAAGGAATATCCTTTTTTTGGCAGAAGAAAGTCTAATTCGTTCCTGAAGGTCTTGTCATGACTAGGTAAGCTACAAGTAAGGAAGAATGAGCAGGTGGCAGAGGCAAGAACGGGAGTGAAAAAGGGGGAGAAACATGGACTTGGAGAAGGTAAAAGGAAAGGAAAGGGGATACTTTCTCCTCTCAGACAAATGGGAGGGATGAGAGAGAAAGGGAAGACACAGAGGAAAGAAGAGAAAACGTTTGGAAGGTGGTGCAGCATAGTGATTACGAATTCTAGCTATATATCAAACAAAGCTTGGGTTTGGATCTTGCCTATAGCAAAAGCCAAGTTACTTAAAACCTCTTGGCCCCCATTTTCTCATCAGTAAAACTGGTGTAATAAAACATACTTTGCATCATGTACTGTGGTGATTCATACATGTGAAAATGCTTTATACATCATTGTACGTGAATGGTTCTCAGTATTCATATAGTAGCAAGACTTGGCACTTTTTTTTAACATCTTTATTGGAGTATAATTGCTTTACAACGGTGTGTTAGTTTCTGCTTTATAACAAAGTGAATCAGTTATACATATACATATGTTCCCATATCTCTTCCCTCTTGCATCTCCCTCCCTCCCACCCCTCTAGGTGGTCACAAAGCACTGAGCTGATCTCCCTGTGCCATGCGGCTGCTTCCCACTAGCTGTCTATTTTACGTTTGGTAGTGTATACATGTCCATGCCACTCTCTCACTTCGTCACAGCTTACCATTCCCCCTCCCCATATCCTCAAGTCCATTCTCTAGTAGGTCTGTGTCTTTATTCCTGTCTTGCCCCTAGGTTCTTCATGACTTTTTTTTTTCTTCTTAGATTCCATATATATGTGTTAGCATACGCTATTTGTCTTTCTCTTTCTGACTTACTTCACTCTGTATGGCAGACTTTAGGTCCATCCACCTCACTACATATAACTCAATTCCATTTCTTTTTATGGCTGAGTAATATTCCATTGTGTATATGTGTGCCACATCTTCTTTATCCATTCATCTGTCGATGGACACTTAGGTTGCTTCCATGTCCTGGCCATTGTAAATGGAGCTGCAATGAACATTGTGGTACACGACCCTTTTGAATTATGGTTTTCTCAGGGTATATGCCCAGTAGTGGGATTGCTGGGTCGTATGGTAGTTCTATTTTTAGTTTTTTAAGGAACCTCCATACTGTTCTCCATAGTGGCTGTATCAATTTACATTCCCACCAACAGTGCAAGAATGTTCCCTTTTCTCCACACCCTCTCCAGCATTTATTGTTTCTAGATTTTTTGATGATGGCAAATGTTACAGAATGAATATCTAAATTAGTATTGATGTACAGAATAGAAACCCTGCTTAGGTTGTAAACTCTTGTAATGAATCAATACCCCCCATAGCTTAGCACTAAATAAATAGCTAAGGATTGGGGCTTTAATCCATCCTTCCAACCCACTTTTTCAAAAATCTCATTAAGAATAATCTATCAAGGAATCAGTTTAAAAAAATTAGAGTGAATTAAAGGTAATTGAACAATCAGCTAACCCCTCTGCCTCTGTTGTTCATACAAGTGATAAAGTAGAAACAAAACAATTTGTTTGTGTGAATGGAGCAGGCTTGTTTTTCATGCAGTGTGATTCACCGAGTTCCTGAGCCGGGCACATTTGGGAGAAGAGAAATGTGAGGTTTGTGATGACTGTGTGTTCTTTTTGGTAAAACAAAACAAATCTGTGTATGTATAATTTCATACCATTTTTCTGAACTCTGGGGGGTAAACCTTCAATTTTTTCCCCGTTTATTTTAAATAAGTGGCTCTTGAAACTGGCTTGGTTTTGTATATGAAAGCAGAGGAGGGATGGTCCACTTTCCTTCCATGCTTCCTCCCACCCAGCCTCTAAATAAGTGTGAGCTAGTCACTACCATCCACGTGGGTGGCAACTCTGTTCTTGGTTCAGGGAGAGAAAGAAGCACAGGCAAATAGAGGCTTTTTAGCAAGTTGTAGGACTTTAAAATCTTGCATTTTTAATAATCCAAGGAAAATGTAACAAAGTCAATTATTGTTAAGATATAATAGAGTCCATCACACTTGCTTATTTTTACATGGTGCTAGGCACAGAGAAGGCGCTTCGTAGTCATTTTGTGAAAAGTGTAACTTCTAACAGGGATCTCCAGCAATGTCAGTGGCAATGATTTATCACATCATTTTTTACTTGCTCTATCATGTGTGCTCACCAGGAGTTCTGCAATGAATTTAGAAATCAGAGTGCTTAATAACGCATATCATCAAGGGTAAAGAAAAGACACCTCATAATAAATATATGCAAAATATTTTAAAACAGTAAAAAATTGCTGGTAAGGGTCTTGTGGTTGGATAATTTTATGAGGAGTCAAAGGAGAAAAGGTGGAAATCTAACTCAGTTTGGATGTTTGATATATTCTCTTTGAAATTGACTTAACTTTCATTTTTTATTATGCACTGTGTACCGTGCTGTGAGATACTCTTTACCTACCACCATTAAACTGATTCTGTAATGGTATTCCCTACTATTCAAGCATTTGGGGTTGTGTCAATGGGCTGTAGCATTCCCAGGCATGATTTATATTTACAGAGATTGGAAGTGACTGAATCATCCAAAGAGGCAGGAAGCACTGAGGGTCTAGGATGCAGAGACAATAATGTCCCTGTCTTGCGATGTTGCTTCCTTTGCTTCTTTCTTGGCATGAGAAAGTAGAAATCATCCTTTGACCTGGAAACTTTACAAAAATATTCCTTGGGAAGCAGCAAGAATAGTGAGCACAGAGGCAACCATTATGTCTGTCTTGATGTCTGAACATGTGTTCAACTAGGTTTATTGGCTAGCTGTGGATGTATTTGAACAAACTCATCAACATCTTTAAGAACTGTATTTATCAAACACCTTTTATGTGCTTGAATCTACAACATTCATTCACAGACTTGTATCAAAAGAAAATTCAGAGAGTTTGGCTTGATACAAATATTTTATCAAATGAGAAACAAGGTCTCCAAAAACCAGGAGACTTCAAACCCACAAGTGGCATGAAGCTCAGAGGAATGTTGTTTTAGGATGGCTTATAAAGCGAGAATGAGGAAGTTAACTTTTACCATGATCGACTATGACAATGGGGATTTCCAAACAGCAGAGGATTTGCTAAAATAAATTATTTATGCCATTTTAGGAAGACAACTTATGTTTCCTTTATGACTATTAGAGGTATTTACAAGACACAACCTAAGTTAAATTTTACTTGTGTTCATGAAATAAACTAGACTAAACTTTGTTTACATGGCTTAACTGGTTTTATCTGCTTGGGGGATCTTCAAGTAGTTACCGTTTTATTTTAACACCTGTCTGATTGATCTCCATACATAAATAAAAAAACAAATTGACTGGTGAACCTTCACACGTTTATGTCTTGGTAAACTATACATATATAGTGTCTTAGCCAGAATAATGGCTCCCAAAGTGTCCACAGTCTAATCCTTGGAACCTGTGACTACGTTACATTCCATGGCAAAAGAGACTTTGCAGATATGATGAAGGTTTTTGAATTTAAGATACGGAGATGATCCTGGATTATCTGGGTGGACCCAACCAAATCACAGGATACCTTAAAAGCAGACGGCTCTCTCATGCTGGAATCAAAGAGATGAAGTAGAAGAAGTTGGGAGAGATTTAAAGCATGAGATGGACCTGACCCACTGTTGATGGAAGTGGACCACATGGAAAGCATGAGAAGAAAGACAAGTGACCTCTAGGAATAAGAAAATGGGAACGCCAGTCCCACAATTGCAATAACCCAGTTTAGTAAACAACCCAAATGGGCTTAGAAGCACTTTCTTCCCCAGAGCTTTCAAAAAGGAGCTCAGCATGGACAACACGTGATTTTGGCCTTGTGAGACTCTCAGCAGAGAAGAAGAGAAACCATCCTGTATCCAGAATTCTGACGGCTCTCACAGAACTGTGAGTTAATAGATGGGTGCTGTCTTAAGCTACTAAATTCGAGTACTTCGTTACGGCAGCAAGAGAAAACTAAGGCGCACAGTTCGAGATTTGAGTTGAATGGCTTTTCTCCATTCAAATGAAGCCAATGAAACATCCATAGAGTCTTTTCTAATTTCCTCCCAGTAATACAATTCTAAGATTCCATTTTACCTTTATGTAATTTAGCCCCAAAAGCCCAAAGGCTGCAATTACTGAGGAGGGATAATAAGATACCTAATGTACGCTACCTGAAGAAAATGGGACATGTTAATTTTCATGGAGAATCTCCAGTGAATTTCTCAAGAAATTTCATTTTCTAGCACCTTTCAGCTCAAAGCAATGTTCAGCTTGGGGATCTGCAGCTGGTATAATCAATTATGTGATGACTACACCATCATTTTTCAATGAAAAGTTCATCACTGTCTCACCTGCAGAGGGATGCAGGGAAACCAAGACATGTTGTCTTTCTGGAAGAATAACTATACTTTACTGGACTGAAACAATGCCCTTGACCTCATTGACTAGTACTTCTGTCTACTTTAGAGCTGCTTCCCTTTCTGCCTTGGCTTCTCCCATGCTGTCTTCTAATGAAGGTACTTGTGCATGTAGCTTAACCCTTTCTGTACATCCTATGTTGCTTGGTAGCAGAAAGTGTATCTCTCACATATTTATATATCTGAAAGAGTCTAGAATCTGGCCTTTTAACAAATGCAAGACAATTTGTATAAAAACTGAAGGCTTTGCAAACTCAGCCAGCTAGTTCTCCTACTATATGCCTGAAGCTTTGTCAGTTACTAGGGATGCATTAATGAATCAGATATATGTTTTCTGCTCTCAAGACACTCACAGATCAATAGTGGTAGAGGTATATAAGCAAAAGTTTATGACACAATGTGACAAGCATTATAACTGGCGAATATACACAGTTTTAGAAGCATAAAGAGGGAAGAACTGGTATATTTGTGGGGAAGAGGGATGTCATGGGTTTGCAGTAGAAACAAAGTTCAAGCATAATCTTAAGGGATGAAAAGGTGGGAACCGGGGAAGAGAAATGGACTTGCTCCCTGAATAATTTGGGTGGACATAGGGAAGTGGTAGAAGATGAGGGTGGAGAAGCAGAAAACAAGTCATGAACGTCCAGTGTGCCATGGGACTTCACACTGAGAACACTGATATGGGAGTGGTAAGAGCCATATCCATTTCCATATCCATATCCATATCCATATCCATGGCAGCATTCAGGTGGTCAGAACTGACTGGCTTTACAGGAAGGATTTAAGGGAAGCCAGAGTGGGGCATGAGAGCCATCAGGAAGCTACTGTCATATTTTAAGAGCAGAATAGAAGCTGAAAGCGGGGTGGCGGTTATAAGGTTAAAAACGAGTGGTAGCCTTTCAAAGAGATGTGGTATGAAGACTCTAGACATATAATTGAAAAGCACCAGCAAACTATTACATTTTCAATGGAAAAATATAATTAAGCATGCTGTTTGGTGACACAAAATAAAGATGCCAGGTGAAGCAGTGGCTGTCTTTGCTGAAAGCAGCTCAGCTTAATTGAAACTGCTTGGCGACTGAAATAAGCCAATTCTGTCTCTCTCGTGAAAACAACAAACAAACAAAAAGGCACTCCTGTTTCACCTGAGCTTCTCAGTGCCAACAGAAGCAAATGCATTAACTGAAAGCGCTCAGGAACCTGAGAAAATGTGCACGGATTGGAAGTCAGGTAAGGACGCTCCACTGAGAGGGTTTTCTTACCCTGACAATGCCAGCAACTTGCTCTTGAAGTCTGAGCGAGTGTTAGTGTGGATTGAAACCCATTGTATCTGAATGTGATCTCTTCATTGATTTGTGTGTATGTTTGTTTTATAGCCAGTCTGCAGACTAAGAGGGGATATCTGAAAATTGTGCTGAAGCAGGTAGATAAAAACAGGAAAAGTTATGGCACAGCAGGTCAGGTCAGGTCAGGTCAGAGCCCTGTGTGTGAAAGTAGTTTTGTAGACTTCCATGGAGGTGGGTAGGAGGGCACCGAGCTTCCTGGCACTCTGCTGTTTCACGGCAAGTGATCTCTATTCGTGAATATGACACAGCATGGAGAGCTGTGGCCCACTTGCTCAGAAAATTCTATTCGGCTAGTACATTTTATAATGTACCAGTTCAATCTCTAAATATCACTAGAATAAGGGAGAAAAGGACCTCCTCCCCACCGGGGGAGGAGGGAAACAGCTTTAATCCCATTTCAAATGAATGAATGAGTGAATGAGTGAATTCCAAGCTATTAATGATCATTGCAACTTAATTACTCATGAAAGTCATGCAATCCCCAAAAGAGTCTTATGATTTTTTTCTTCATTCATTTGTTTAAAAATTATGGTTTCAAATTCCATAGTGGATAGAACTTGTCTTCTTGGGAGGTATTTTATAGCTCTTTTTATATTTCAGGGTTCCTTGGAATAATTGTTTAAAAATCACAAAAATTGAGGCATGTGGTAAAGGTCTCAGTCATTGTCTAGTCAGAAAAATAAACAGTATTATAGTTACTATGAAAAGAGGGAATTTAATATGGAGAATTAGTTACAAAAGAAATAGAAGAGCTAAAGAAACTAAATTTGGAAGGGTTGTAGAAAAAACTTTAAAAACTAAACAGTAAGAAAAGAACAACAAAAAACCTTTTAAAAAGTGGGCAACAGTTATGTCACCAATATGGCAATATAGGAAACACCAGCCTCTGTCCTCCCACAAAGATCAACAATTAGACAGCTGTCCATGAACAAAAACAGCTCTGGGAGAGTTCTGGAGTCCACCGAATGCTCTTCAGCAACACAGTAAAACAAAAGATCTAAGAATAACTGCACAAAAAGAGAAGGAAGAGAGTTTCATTTTGCCTGCATCATCCCGTCCCCCAAGCTGGAACTTCTCAGCACCAAGAGGGAACTTCCCAAGTAGAAAGAGTTCCCCTCACCAGGAAAGGAAGAGTTAGGATGAGGGAGCAGCTTCTCCAGCCTTTGGGGCACCACACAAATGTCCCACTTCCAGAAGCAGCCAAGCAGTGGGCATGATCAAGATTCACAGCGACCTCCTCTGCAACAAACCCAGCAGATTTTGCCACTGAAGAGACCAATGGCCAGCACAGCCACTGCAGACCCCTGCAGGTTTCGCCAGCTTCAAATTCCCTGATGCCACATGCCTGAGTCCCTCCCAGATCCCTCGGTGCTCAACATCATTAACCATCAGGAAAATGCAAATGAAATCCATGTTGTGATATCACCTCAACCTGGTAGAATGACTGTCATCAAAAAGACAACAAATAACTGGTGTTGGCAAGGACGTGGAGAAAAGGGAACAGTTGTGCACTATTGGTACGATTGTAAACTGGGGATCTAATGTACAGTTTGGTGATTATAGTCAATAATACTGTATTATATACTTGAAAGTTGCTAGGAGAATAGATCTTAAGTGTTCTCACCACAAAAATAAATGGTAAAGATGTGACATAACGGAGGCATTAGCTAATACCCTGGTGGTAACCATTTTGAAAATATAAGTATCAAATCAACATATACACTTTAAACTTACAGCATTCACTTATATGTGAATTATATCTTAATAAAGCTGGAAAAAAACTAAAAGTGAAACAAAACAAAAAAGTGGTGAAAGATATGAACAGATACCTCACTGTGGAAGATATGCCGATGGAAAATAAGCATATGAAAAGATGCTCAAGATCATGTGTCATTAGGAAAATGCAAATTAAAACAACAAGATACCACCACACACCTGTTAGAATGGCCAAAATCTGGGACACTGATAATACCAATACTGAAGAGGACGTTGAAAAATAGGAACTCTCCCTCATTGTTGCCAGGAACGCAAAATGGCACAGCCACTTTGGAAGAGTTTGTCAGCTTCTTACAAAACTAAATATACTTTCATCTTAAGATCCAGCAATCCCACTTCTTGTTATTGAAAACTTGGAGTTGAAAAATTAGGTCCACACAAAAACCTTTATATGAATGTTTACAGTAGCTTTCTTCATGATTGCTAAAACTTGGAAGCGATAAAGATGTCCTTCAGCCAGTAAATGGATAAACAAACTGTGGTACACCCAGACCACAATGGAATATTATTCAGCTCTAAAAAGAAATGAGCTATGCAAGGCACCAAAAGACACAGAGGAACCGTAAATATATATTACTTTGTGAAAGAAGCCAATCTGAAAAGGCTACAACATGGCATATGATTCCAATGACACGACACTGAGGAAAAGCAATACGATGGAGACATAATAAGATCAGTGGTTGCCAGGGTTTGGGGTGAGGGAGGGATGACAGGTGGAGCACAGGGGATTTTTAGGGCAGCGAAACTATCCTGTAGGATACTGTAATATCAGACACATGCCATTATACTGTCGTGAAACTCACGGACTGTACAACACCAGGAGCGAACTCTAATGTGAACTATGGGTTTTGAGCATTAATGGTGTGTCAAGGTAGATTTATCGACTGAAACAAAGGTACCACTGTGCTGAGGGTTGTTGACGATGGGGAGAGCTGTCCCCGGTGGGGTCAGCAGGTATATGGAATATCTCTTTACTTTCTGCTCAATTTCCCTGTGAACCTAAAACTGCTCTAAAAAAAAAGTCCTTTTAATAAAAAGGAGGGGAAAGTGTACCCAGAGTTAATAACTTTAGGAAGATGCTACCATCCTTGGGGCTGTAGGAGCTAAAAAGTGGAGGCGGTAGAAACTGGTACCCAGAGCCCAAGGTCACTGTGCCACTGAGGCTACTGCTGGAACCACTGGAGCCAAAACACGTCACAGGAGCCAGTGTTGCTCCTAAAGCTGCCGAGGCGCCCAACTCGGCAGCACCTCGCTGCCCTGGCTGCCGAAGAGCCCCTGGCTGCCTTTCCCAGGACCACGCTGCGGGGGAGGAACGCATGGGCTCACTCACTGGCTGCTGTGGTTTCAGCCACCTCTACCACCACCGGAGATGCCGCTGGCAGCCAGAAAGAACAGGCCACCTCCCCTCTGCCTTCCAGTCTGTCAGCAGCACCCCCCATTGGCAAAAGGCAAAGGAAAACCAGCTGGAATGGGAGCCTGGGGGCTGTGTTTGCAGATTTCAGCCCTCCGCAGTACCTGGGAGAGCATGGGAACCCTTTGGACAGTCCACAAAGAGGTGGCTGGTAATTTAGAGAAAGATTGAAAAGCTTTCTGCCCTTTTGTATCTGCTTATCTTTTCTCTGTCAGATTCAGATCAAAAGCAATCGATTTAAAAAAGATCGGAGCTGCCACCATTACCTGAGAGCTTATACCAAGTGCCCTGCCAGCTACTTTGTGTTCATTAGCACAGACCCTGATAACAACCCAGCAACACACACTTAAAACACCCATTGAATAGGACGCTGTGAGTCAGAGATATTAGGTCACTTCTCCAAGGTCAAGTAGCTCTTAAATGGCAAACTGGATGATCAATCTCTACTTCATCTGCCGTCAGGTTCTGTGCTGTTTTTATAACTCTGGTAGCACTTATCTAATCAGAACTTAAAATTTTTTTTAAAAGTTCCTAAAGTCATAGCAAGAGTAGTCCATCCTAAAAGGTGTCAATAAACACAAGTGAAATCAAGGCCGCGGAGAGCATTCTTGAGTCCTATTATCTGCCTCTCTCCTCCCTCTTTCCCTGGTGACATTAAACTAAACCATTTTCTCTTCTATCCATTATCTAAGGAGTAAGTGTTCAAAAACCTGTTTCAAAGAAATGAAGATAAATTAGCCCCAGTATGGCTGATGACTATTAGCATTACTGCCTTCTCCACCTTGGCTGGATCACAGACCCAGGGCCAAGGGTGTAAAAGTCCCCAGACCTACAAAATGATGGGCTTCTTGCAGTTCATGGTCCTCTCTATAAGGGAGTATGGGTAAATCTTCTCAAGTAGACACATATGACACTGAAGGAACAGAGGAGGGACATTGGATGTTGGAGGATCCCATAGTTCTGCACCAAAGGACTAAGCATGTGGGTCAAAGACTGGGTGAGAGTGTGTGAAGAAACCTTGCCACTAAGGAGTAAAGGCCACCCTGTAAAATGCTGCAGGGGTGGGCATTTTTGGTTTTATGTATTTGTACAGTATGAGGAGAAGAAAGACTGAGTGAGCCATGGGAATGGTGCTTTATAGTGGGCTATTGTGACTGCGTTAGAGGGAGGCTAAGAATGAAAGAAATGTACATAATGTGTGAGCTAAGGCCCTGATTAAAATGGGTGGAATGTTTGTGTTTCATGTGGGTGAAAGAAGTATGGGCCTTTTTCTTTAACTTACCAATCCACCACTGTCATCGGGGGAGGATGGTTCGCCTGAGAACTTCAGATTTCTGTCCCCTTTTAATCTCAATGTCCCTCTCTGGAAATGGCAATATGCATTATGTTTGTTCCATTTAATTTACCCAACAATATTAATCTCTTTCTAGCTGTAAGTGTACTGTGGGGTTATTAAGTTGCATAGGGCATCTTTCCTGCCCTCAGGGAGCTTACAGTTTAGAAGTGGAGAAAAAGGGGAAAGGCCCAAAGAATTATGATGCAAAAATTAAAAAAAAAAAAAAATATATATATATATATTTTTTTTTTTTTTAAATGGCGAATGCCAAAAACGGTGGAGAGGAAAGGAAGCCACGAATATTAAGAGCTTTTATATATCAGGGACTTTATGTAGGTTGCTCCGTTTAAAGCTTACAGCGTCTATTAAGGTACATATTGCTATTCTCACATTACTGAGAGGAAGTGAGGTTCAAAGAAGCAAGGTAACTTGCCCAAAGTCACATCGTCAGGAGCCACTAGGGCTCAGTTTAAGGGTAGGTCTTCTGACTCCTATATCTGGAACCGTGCTTCTTTGGCAGAGCTGTTAACAGAATGCACAAGTTTACAAGATTCAGTAAATGACAGAAATCCCACCAGGATAGAGGAGAGGTTTGAGAATGGGACAAGGAAAACATTAGAATTGAAGCCACTTGACCAGGTTTGAGGTCTACGGTGGCTGGGTGGTGAAGAGGGGCCGTTCCTAGAAGAAGCAGAAGCAAGATGAGCAAAGAAACAAAAAAAAACCACAGGACTTCCCTGGTGGTGCAGTGGTTGACAGTCCGCCTGCCGATGCAGGGGACACGGGTTCGAGCCCCGGTCCGGGAAGATCCCACATGCCGCGGAGCGGCTGGGCCCGTGAGCCATGGCCGCTGAGCCTGCACGTCCAGAGCCTGTGCTCCGCAACGGGAGAGGCCACAGCAGTGAGAGGCCCGCGTACCGCAAAAAAACGAAAACAAAAACAAAAAGTTCACACAGGAGGCCTATTAAAAAGAGCACACGATCCCATTTGGAAGGACCTGCAAGGGGAAGATCAGAGTCCATAGATTGAGCCCCGAGGGCAGGCCAGGAACAGAGCAGAGGGCAGGAGTGGGCGCCAGTGCAGTATGGGAGCCCCACAGGGCTGCGAGGGGAGAATCCATAAGCCAAAGGGTTGGATGAATCTGTTGACATTCATTCCCATAGTTTCTTTGTGGCTTCCATTTATATTTCTCTTCTGGTTTTTTTTTTTTTTTTTTTAACACTGACCCCATAGTTTTGGAAATTAAAGGTTCCAGAGATGAATAAATGATGCAACTTGTTATTTCCATAGAACATAATTTACAGTCTAAATGACTGGGCTATCATTGTACTATGTTGGATCTTGCCAATGAGAGGAATCCCAGCAACATCCCTCCCATCCCAAACTGTATCTGTGAGGAGACTCAGGCCAAGAGGCTTGCCTCAAACCTTATAGGTCATCAATAGCAGTGCCTGTTTGGGAACAAGGTCCACTATATCCTGAGGCTCCTTCCGGGTCTCCCTTATAAGAGCAGAGGAACATAGCTATTTCTATCCTAAAATGGGCACTGCTTTTTCTTTTCTATGGTGCTCAGTTTTTGGAATTTGAGGTGCCTTTCTAGAGTAGATACAATCAAAGAGAGGACTATCTTTTTGTATTAAAGGCATGCCCTCTGACAGAGGAGGCTTTCGTTTTTCAGCTGCCGTGATCAAGCAGCAGATAGAGGTGGTGTGCCCGTAGCTGGCTGCGTGTGACAGAGATGATCCTGTCTCCAGGTGAGAGCAAGGCTTCCATGAGCCTCCAGCTGGCAGTCCCAACAGCTGCCAATGGCAAAAGCATCAGGAATCACATGTAGGGAAATTCCTGATGCATCTCCCATGAGCAAGACGACACCAGAAACATTGTAGCGAATTGGTCTTTATTGTTCTTCCCTTTGTAACCAAATGCAGGCTTTTAGGCATTTCTTGTAAATGAACGCCTTGTATAACACATTTGTTTGGGTGGAGGGACAGTCACAGAATTGCAGTTGAGGCAAAAGGCAATTTAATAATGAAGATCCTGAGCCTGACGCTTACAGAATGTGCCAGATAAAACACACATACAGACGGAGGCTTCGCCTTTGAAATAGCTGCAGGATGCCTCTTCTGCATAGACCCCATCAGTGACCTGCCGGGACCACACGATACCCTTTTCTCTGGTTCACCGGGCCCCTGATCGGCAGTGCCAGGGTCTCCTCTAGTCTGGTCAGCGCTTTTCTTAACAGTCCTGCCTCCTGATGACTCTGAGCTTTTTTCCAAAACCCAAATCCACTTTGGGGAACAAAGATAACTTTCATTTTCCGCGTAGGGAGGAGCAAGATGCTTTCAGGGTTCAAGATGGGTTTTTCAAACAAGAATTTGTCACACTGAGTGAAGTAAGTCAGACAGAGAAAGACAAATATCATATGATATCGCTGATACGTGGAATCTAAAAACAGGTACAAATGAGCTTATCTACAAAACAGAAATAGAGTCACAGATGTAGAAAAAAAACTTATGGTTACCAGGGGGTAAGGGGGGGGATAAATTGGGAGATTGGGATTGACACATACACACTACTATATATAAAATAGATAACTCATAAGGACCTACTGTATGGCGCAGGGAACTCTACTCAATACTCTGTAATGGCCTGTATGGGAAAAGAATCTTAAAAAGAGTGGATATGTGTATGTGTATAACTGATTCACTTTGCTGTACACCTGAAACTAACATAATGTTGTAAATCAACTATATTCAAATAAAATTTTTTTTAAAATTCCAGCATGTACTCATTCATTTGTCCAGTTAGTCCATTAAATATGCATGCAAATATACTTACCGTGTCCTTGCATGAAGCATGCGCCGTGCCAGTAGGCACTGAGGACACAGTGTGGACACAAATACGACAAGGTTTCTGTCCTAATTATGTTAGAGGAAGGTGTACAAATAATGACTCAAATGAACATGTCAGTTCAAGCCCTGATCAGTGTTATGAAGAGGAGGCAGACTATGAAGCAGACCAAAATCGAGATGAGACAGAAGAGGGCTGCTCCCACGAAGGGGTGATGAATCCAAGGAGGCTGAACAGGACTCAGGCAAAGGAAGAGTCTGGGGGCAGCCCTGCATCGAGGGAACAGTGTGGGTGAAGGCCAGGGACAGGAAGGGTGTTGGCATGTCAACATGCTGGAGGACCACAGGGCTTTGGATCCTGTTGATGCTTTTGGACTTTACCTTAAGTGCAAAGTTTTGAGTCAGAGGAGTGGCATCATCACACTGCTGTTTGAAGAGGGTTTTCCCTGACTGGGGTGTAGGTGGACCTTGTCCTGGAGAGGGGCAAGTTTGGGAGCTGACCACCACTCAGGAGGCTGTCATGACAGCCTAGATAAGAAAGGAGAGGGGCTTTGACTAGGGGGCACACAATAGAGTTGGGGGAAGTGGATGTATTTGAGGTGTGCTTTGGAGCTAAAAATGTCAAGACTCGGTGATGAATGTGAGTGGAGAGTGACAGGATTCTTTGTGTCAGTTCGTTTATCAATTTCTCTGCATCTTAGCCCTGTGCGGTGCTGGTGGCGCTGGACAGACATTCATAGATAGTGCTGAGTACGGCTGACTGTGCTGTCAGGAGTCTGCTGGGACCTGAGACCACACTGTCTGCAGGACAACTCTCCAGACAACCCTGATGAATATCTCAAGCTCTTGTCACATTCACTTATTCCCTCCTTACCAAAACTGTATCTGTTTTTGCCCATTTCCTTAGTATGGACTTTGGCCACGCTGCTCTATCCCGTTGCTTACACAACTCTGCCAAAAAATGCTCTTCCTTCAGAGTCAGCAAAAATCCCACCTCCTCTGTGAAGCCTTCCCTGACTGCTCCTAGGCAAGGGTAGTTATTACTCTCTCTGTTCTGATCCAGCCCCTCGTTCCTTTCTATAGCGTTTCTTCTGGAAGAGTTAGTAGCCTAGACTTAGTCTCAGACAGACCTGGAATTCACTCCTGGCTTTACCTCATGGTAGCTTTCTGATTTAGGGCAAGTTACTGGATCCCCTTTGATTCTAGTTACCTCACTGATACAATAGGAATATTAACAGTGCACACCTCGTGGGATTATTGGGAGGATTAAATGAGATGAAGGTCAGTTGTTTACCATGGTGCCTGGTACAATGAATGAAGTTATCATCATCTCCATCTAAACATTATTATCCATAATTTTAATAAGGGATCTTTGCTTGTCTTTTCTCTTGCATGGTTAGATTGAGCCTTCCTTGGAGCAGAGGTCAGGACATTCATTTTGGTATTTCTGACGCCAAACGTAACATCTAGAACAGCACCGATACTCAGTATGTATTTTTAAATTAATGAGAAAAAGGAATAAATGATAAGATGACGTTCTCTATAAAGTGAATGGGGCCAGATAATATACTTAAGAAGGAAAGCAGGGAACCGGTTACTCTCCTTTAACCCAAATATTTTGTGTCATTATATAACCTACGATTTATTACCAGGAAAGTAGACATATGCCTCCTGTCCTCAAAAGGCCACTGCCTGTGGGAAACAAACAGGAAATCCCATTGTATTTCTACTTTGAAAATTGAATTCCTCATTTCTCTTCATGTGCTGAAAAGCAGTTGAATTTGCTGGGAGGCTGTAATCAGGGGGAGTAGAGAGATTGGGGTAAAAACTAGGATAAAAATGTCAGCAGCACGTAAGGCCAGAAAGAGAAAGCACCATGTCACAGACATTACATTGTAGAGCACAGTCACGGACAATGGCTTCACTTATCTTTCACCAAAGGATTATGCTTAAAAGCATAGTATAATACCAGTTTAACATCTCTGTTTAGTGGAACATGGTTGTAATAATTTGGAACATTGTTGAACTAATACACAGATATTCTGAAATATCCAGCAGGGGGGAAGATAATAAGTTTTTTTACTTAAAGCCTCTCGTTTCTAAACAGCATAGGTCCCAACAAGTGGAGGGGCCTTTTGTTTTGGCAGGTAAGGTAGTGGGTAGATGGGCGAGTTTCAAGACAAAGATAGAGCAAGGCAGCACTGCATTGCCTCATACAGGAGAGAAGAGTTTGGACAGTCATATGAAAACTAAAGGTAGAATAGAAAGAGCTGAAGAGGCAGGGAGAGAGGTGAAAGAATGAAGAGAATCACCACCCAGCCTCCGCCATGGAAAATTTTTGGCACTATGGAGATGTCTAAGGGAGATTTCAATTTGCTGTTCGCTAGGCCAGTATAAACCCTCTGTTGGCTCTAGGCACTCTCCAGTAAATTATATATTGCTCATGAGATCCTTTGTGTGAATGGATTATTTTAGGGGAAAGCAACTAACTGAAGGAAACCAGAATGTAGTTACTTTTTTTACCGTTTGAGAAAGTAGTAAGGCACATTTTTTGTTTTTTTTGTTGTTGTTTTTTGCACGGGCCTCTCACTGTTGTGGCCTCTCCCACTGCGGAGCACAGGCTCCAGACACACAGGCCCAGTGGCCATGGCTCATGGGCCCAGCCGCTCCGCAGCATGTGGGATCCTCCAGGACCGGGGCACGAACCCGCGTCCCCTGCATTGGCAGGCGGACTCTCAACCACTGCGCCACCAAGGAAGCCCAGTAAGGCACATTTTTAAATGAGGGGAAAAAAGAGGTTACAGGGTTTAGTGCTTTCCAAGCAAGGCAAAGTCTTGATGTTTTTCTTTATAAGAATAAAGGAACAAGAATGAGAAAATAGAAGATAAATCGAGAGAGAGAAACTTTATAAACGATATATATACCTATTTAGTCATCATCAAATTTATTCTCCTTATTCCCAGTTTCTTTATCAAGTTATCTGTGCCAGCTTATCACATAGAAAAAGAAAAAATCTACACGCAAAGTCAGTGAGAAAAGATGAAAGTACATTTACCATCACACTGGCCTGGAACCCAGGATGCAAGTTGCTGGTTCCAAACTGCAAAGGATTTGGTTGTTTAAGAAAAAAAAATCCTAATAGAGATTGTTGTGAAGACCAGAGTTACGTAAAGATGCTATGATACAACAGTTAGGGCTTAGTGAGAATACTGAGGTCCGTGGCTGCAGGAAGAACAGTCACCCATTGGCATCAATTCTTATTGATGGGGTTCTGTGATGGTTAATTTTAATGTGTCAACTTGACTGACCTAAGAGATGTCCAAATAGCTGATAAAACATCGTTTCTCGGTATGTCTGTGAGGGTGTTCTGGAAGAGACTAGCGTTCGATTCAGCATTCGGCTGAGTGAAGATATCCACTCTCACCAACGTGGACAGCATCATCCAATCGCTGGGAGCCCGAATGCACAAAAAGGTAGGGCAAAGGAAGGGCAAATTCCCTCTCTGTCTTCTTGAGCCGGGACGCCCATCTTTTCCATCCCTCAGATATTGGAGCTCTTGGTTCTCGGGCTTTGAGACACTGGGATTAACACTGCCAGCCCCCTGGTTCTCAGGCCTTAGGACCTGGACTGAATTTCACCACCAGCTTTCCAGTTCTTCAGCCTGAAGGCAGCAGACTGTGGGACCTCCCAGCCTCTGTAACCACATGAGCCAATTCCTATAATAAATTTGTATGTAAACAGAAGGAATAGGAGATGTAGAGATGTATATATCTCCTATTGGTTCTGTTTCTCTAAAGAACACACACAGGTTCATTTTTAAATTTCCACGTTCTTACTATATCAATTGTTAAATATTTTAATTATCATCCTGCCTGGTATCTAGTTTTTAAAGCTTATTTTATGTCAAGGTGCAGTTCCTTAAGTTGCCTGGCATTTGGTCCTTCCTAATTTTCTTTATATCCACCTCTCTTTTAGCCCTTCGAATTTTTTTTTTTTTTTTTTGGCCACGCCTTGTGACTTGTGGGATCTTAGTTCCCCGCCCGAGCAGGGATTGAATCTGCACCTTTGACAGTGAAAGCGCAGAGTCCTAACAACTGGACCATCAGGAAATTCCCTAGCCCTTAGGGTTTTGACATTGAAGTGACAGCTAGCAGTCCTCAGATTAGGCTTGTCTAGTTTCACCATCAATGCCTGCCTCTGCTGTTCTCATATCCCCAAAACATACAACACACACACAGACACACACAGACACACACACACACACACACAGACTCAATCATGAATTAGATACTAAATGATGCAAGTAGAGAATACCTTCACCATTTAACCCTTGCTTCTTTGAAGTACTTACGACCATTTTACTTGCAAGTGACAGAAACCCAACTCGAGCTGTCAAACCCAAACCAAACCAAACCAAAACAAAACAAAAATGGACTTTGAACCTTCAGAGTAGGCATGACTTCATCCAAGTCAGTGTCTTGCCTGAGGCAGTACCACTTCCTTAGGGGCCATTTGGAAATACAGGGGGAGTTCTGCTTATCACAATTGGAGGAGGGGGGCTACTTACATGGGGGCTAAGGATGTGACTGTCTGGCACCTGGCAGCACACTCCACCCAAGGGGAAATTGCCTTACCCAGAATGCCAGTGGCTCTCCCTTTGAGAAACCCTGGCTCCGTGAACAACGCATTTCACCAAGCATCTCAACCTCTTGGCCCTGCTTTGCTTATAGGATGGCTTCCTTCCCAGGCGGGCTCACTGCAGGTATTGGTAAAATGGCCTCCTACAGCTTCAGGTAACAGTTTAGTAATGCCAACAGAACAGCAGTCTCACTTTTCCATTTGCTTTAGCAGAAATCCTGATTCCATTGAGTAGGATTGGCCCAACTTGAGTTACTTGCTCACCTTTGATTTGAAAACCCCAGAGAATGGAAGGGATGTCATGGTCAAACTGGTCAAACTTGGGAAAGCATCTCCCTCTAGAGCCAGGGGTCAGGGTCAGCCTTTCCAGACACACAGACACTGGGAAGGATCAAGGAAGTTTCGGAAGAACAATTGAAGTGATGCTACCTAATTGGAAGCAGATAGTGGCAGGCAAAAACCCACACGTGGCCCCTTTCTTTACGGTCTGTGTTCCTGGTTTATCTCTTCGATTTTCTTACATTCCAGGATTCTCTAGTGCACCAGACTCTCTTGTATCTCTGAGCTTTTGCACACATCATTCTTTTATCCCCAGATGCCTTTCCTCATCTCTTTTTATTTGGCAAACTTCTACTTATGCCTCAGAACCCATCACCTCTTCTGTGAAGCTTCCCTTTTCACTGCTGCTGCTAAACTTGGACCTCCCTCTTCTGTACGCACATAGCATTTTGTACATGAAAAGATGGAATTGAATTAATTAGCGAGGATAAGAAGCTGAACGCCCCACAAGCTTTTGGAAATGGAAAGCAGGTGATGTTGGATTAGGTAAGATCAAACAGCATCAGATCAACCAATGTTTATTGAGTATATACAATGCACAGTGTTCCCCAAGCAGAACCTTGCTTGATTTGTGTGTGTGTGTGTGTGTGTGTTTGTATTTAGAATCACAGGCTTTTAAGACCTTGGTTTTTTCAAGCTTATCTAGTTCAACCACTTCCTTATTCAGATCAGGAAACTGAGGCTGAAGTGGGTTTCTCTGTAGCTCTAACAATATATGATCTGAGCCACCAAAAGGAAGGAAATGTTGGCCCAACTCTAGGCTAAGAAACCACAGCTATATGTAGCTTAAACTTCCTGTTCTAAATGCCATGCCAGGAGAATGTTTTTGTCTCCAGTGACAATGGCCACTCCAGAAACAGAAAATCAAAAGCAACCTGTCTCTGTCTCTCTCTGTTCCTTCTTCCCTTTCTCTTTAGAAAAATAGAAAACAAAGAGAAGTGAGGGGCCAGGCCAGGGTATTGGAACACTGATTCAGATTTTTTTTCCTGTTTTTTTGATGTGTTTATATAAGGACACTATTGATGACTCACTACACAGTAGAAAGACATGATACATTTTGCTGGGAGTTCAAAACGTGCAAACAGATTATGTACCAAATGCATGGGATCACAGGGACATAAAGTGTTTTAAAGCAAAGGGATAAAGTGGCTTACTCTCTGTGGCAGAAGTCCCATCTATTTTTATGTCTGTAATTACGTAGACATTCTCTTTTGAAAGAGTCAGAATTGGTGAGAAGCGGAATGGCATGAACCCTGTGATACTCAAAATGGAAAGTAGAGACTCATTTGGATTCCTGCCACGTTTACTCAGGCACAAACATGTAAGAATATTTCCGTAAAATAATTTCTACGAAAAAATGCACAGGCCCCATCCTTCCCGGGGTCAGTGCCCCCCATTGCCTCTGGCCTGTCTCTGCATTCCAGCTGTCTGCAGGGTCCACCCATGGATCACTCTTCCACCTGCTTCCAGATCCCTTTAGATCTTTCTTTGAAACTTATTGCTGCCCTGGTCAGAAATTGCCTCCTCCGAAAATATCCTGGATCCCCAGCCTGGCATTTGGGCTTTTCTCAGTCATCCCAGCTTCTCCATACAGTGTTGAAGCATGTTTGAAGAAAGACTAGTGCGGGTTTAGTACTGCTCCAGACACCAGGTTACCAAGCCGACTGTGACCGGCATATATTCCAGAGAGAGTGCCTATAGATCAACCACTAAACAGGTAAGTGCGACGGAGAAAATAAAATTAGGTAATAAGATAAGAAGTGCCTTAGGTGGGTGGGGCGTTGGGACCACAACCTTGGGATATTGAAGGAAGGTCACTCCCCAGATGGTATCTTGAGGCCTAACAGGAAGGATCTAACCTCTGGGAACATCTGGGGACGATCTCTCTCCAAACAGAAGGAGAAGCGAGGCAAATTCCCTGAGGTGTGAAAGAACTGAATGCATCTGAGGAGTAAAAATAAAAGGAGTATAGTTAGTAAGAGAAGGAGGTAAGCAGAAGTCCAACTGTGAAATACCCTAAAGCCACAGAAAGGAGTCTGGATTGCACTGGAGGACCATGGAAAGTCACGATTCAGTTTTCATTACGAGTGTTACAGGATTGACATTTTTCAGCGTTTCGTTTGTTCTCTCTGCAGGGGATGGACGGTCATATGGCTCCCGGTGATTCCTGCCTCCTGCTTCTTGCCCTGTTTAGCCCTCTCCTCCCGGCTGTGGGCTGAACCTAGTGACTCACTTCTAATGAGCTGAATAGAGCAAAGGAAGGGGATTCCACTTCCGATATTAGGTTATAAAAAGACCCCGGTTTTCATCTCTCCCCCGTCTCTGTTTTTCTCTCCCTCTCGCTCTCTTACACGTGTGGGCATGGACACTCTGAGGGAAGGCAGTTCCATGCTGTGAGGTCCCCTATGGAAAGGCCCACCTGACAGAAAACTGATGTCTCCAGCTAACAACAGCCAGCTGGGATCTGAGGATGCCCACAGCCATGCCGGTGAGCTTGGAAACGATGTGCATTTGCTAGGGCTGCCATAACCAAAACTGTAGACTCGGTGAATTAAACAACAGAAATTCATTTTCTCACAGTTCTGGAGGCTGGAAGTCCAAGATCAAGGTGTCAGCAAGTCTGGTTTCTCCTGAGGCCTCTCTCCTCCACTTGCAGATGGCCACCTTCTTGTTGGGTCCTCACGTGGCCTTTTGTGTGTGTATGTGTGTGTGCGTGTGTGTGCGTGTGTGTGTGTGTGTGTGTTCTTGGTGTCTCTCCCTCTTCTTATCAGGGCACCTACCCTTGGGGAGATTGGTAGGGGGCTCCACCTTTATGACCTCATTTAACCTTAATTAACTCCTAAATGCTCTTTCTCCAAATCCAGTCCCATCTTAAGGTACTGGTGGTTAGGACTTCAACATAGGGATTTGGGAGGGGTGGGGGGCGCATTTTAGTCCCTAATAGAAGCAGATCCTCTCTCAGTTGAGCTCTGAGATAACTGTAGTCACAGGAACACCCTGAGTGTAACCTTGAGCAAAATCCTGAGTCAGAGGTATGCAGTCCAGCCGTGTCTGGATTACTAGCCCACAGAAACTGTGAGACAATAAACATATGTTGCTTTAAGCTTCTAAATTCGAGGTGAATTTTTAGACAGCACTCGACAGCAGATGCAGATACTGGTACTAGCACAGGGTGCACTTGAACCAACACCTAACTATGCGGGTATGGCTTCAGGAACAGACTGCTGGTGGAGTCTCTCTTTCCCTCTCACTTCTCTCTCTGTCTCTGTCACTCTCTCTCTCACTGCCTTCACGCTCGGGAAACAAGTGCCCACATTGTGACTAGCTCCACGGAGAGGCCCATGTGGCAGGGAACTGATGTCTCCAGCCTACAGTCAGGGAGGGGCGGAGCCTGCCAACAGCTGCAGAGAGAGCTGGGAGTGGATCTGCCTTTTTCTTTTAAGGACACTTGTCATTGGATTTAGGGCCCAGCCAGACAATCCAAGATGATTTCTTCTCAAGATCCTTAACCTAATTACATTGGCAAAGACACTTTTTCCAAATAAGGTCACATTCACATTGACGTGGACATATTTTATCTTTGGGGTAGGGGAGGAGGGCATGCAACCTGCCACAAGGAGCAAACTGTTATTATTGTTAATCTCCCTTTCCCAAGATCATACAGCCAAGATTTAAGCAAGTAGTCTGTTCTCAGGGTCCCTGCAGTTGAACTTGAACTTTTTATAAAGTTGGCTATGTTACAGACTCACTGTGAGCATTCAAGCTAAGGTATATAAAGCACCAAGTATTGTTCCTGACACATAGTATGGCCTCAAAAAAGTAAGTTTTCTGATTATTAATATGTCTATTATTAGTCAAACTTACGACGCTGTTTATTTGACATGTTGTATTCAAATGCATGGTGAAATTCCTAGCCAAGTTCACACAGCCCATGTCCTGGCTTACTTCAGCGAATCCTCTGATCAACGCAATTTCCTATTAAAGACTTATTTCTTGCCATTAAATTCAGACTCTGGATCCTGACAAAGCAGGGCTTTGAAGCCAGAGAAATATTATAGCCTCTGAGTAGCAGGACGAGATTTTCAACCTCGGGCTCCCTGGCTTACTTTTCAGAAACACAGATGAGCTGGCACAGTAAATATTTAATAGGACATGATGTTAGTTTATACCAATTAGGAGTTGCTGGGTCAAATAGAAAGGGTTAGTGAATAACCCTCCTCTGGGCCGGTGTGAGTCAAGATAGTTATGCCTTTAGCTTTCTCATGGCATGGGGTTTATAGACCTTGGGAAAGGAACACTTAAAATAAACATTTACAGCTATTATCGTGGCAGCTCTACACTGAGAACTCTCCTCCTCTGTTCGCACAGGCGCACATACCTGAAGCACGGGCTGCCCTACATCTGGCTGCTTTGGGAGAACCTTACCCCTTGGCGGTGTTAAAGCACGATGAGGTATAGCTCATTATAGATAAGCATTATCTATTTACTTGTTGGCCTCTTCAGTTTGTTGGAAAGTTCTGGAACTCTGTCCACTGGTGCACTCCGTGGCTATAATTTTCCAGTGCGCTGGTTACCACTTCAGTCCTGCAATCACCTATGGCACAGGGGTCGCCAGCTCTCCTTCCATGGTGGAGCCCCTCCATCATCACCGAGGCCAGCATCCTTACAGACCCCGGGGCTGCCAGAGTTGCTGGCTACTGCCCCTTTCACTTTGCTCTGTAATTGGGGGTGTCTCTCTCTCCTGCCTCATAACTTACTCACCTCTGTATCTTCCATGGTACCTATTCGAGGGTGTTGCCAGCAGGAGACAGTGTGATAAGAAGGCAATGGCACCAAACTGGACCACAGGACTGGGGGTTCAATACTGACTCGATTACATACTAGCTCTGAGTTTTATCAAGTACCTAAGACTTTCCAATCTTCATCCATAACTTAGCTATCCTAAGAGTATTTGCTCTGTTTACTCGACAGAATTGTTGGATGGGTTAAGTGAAAAAATAATTTACCTAATAAACTACAAAGCCCCATGTAATAAGGGAGTCTATTAGTTGATAGAGAAACACAATGAATTAATGGAATTCCTTAGCTCTGGCAAGTCCTTCTTGCAAAAGGAAACAAAACAAAAACCAAACAAACAAAAACCAAAACACACAAACAACAGCAGCAATAATGAAAACAAGCAAGTAACCCAAATTAATCTAATCACCCAACAAATCTTAATGAATGTCTCTTCCTAGTCTTTGTATCCTGACGTTTATCATTCCTTCAGCAGATGAACACCATTTTCTTCATAATTATTTACATTTCCTAGGGATTCTTATTTTACTAAACTGCCAATATTTCTGGGAAAGGTGGCATTTGGCTTGAATTCAGCCTGAAATATAAGAATAGTTTTTAATGGGTGTGGAGTGTACAAGGTTTGTTGGTTTAACCCAGGGATTGGCAAAGTGGCTCAGGAGCTAAGAATTTTTTCATATTTTTAAATGTTGAAAAAAAATCGAAAAAATAACATTTTATGAAACATGAACATTTTATGAAATTCAAATTTTGGTGACCATAAATAAACTATTGTAACACAGCTACACCCACTCACATACCATTCATTGTCTAAGGCTGTTGCAGGGGCAAAATGGTGAGAGATATCCTATGGCCCTCAGCACTAAAATATTTACTTTCTGATCCTTTACAGAAGAAGTATGCTGATTTGGTTCAATTCATTTCTTCCCTTTATTCAGTCCTACCTATTGAGCATCTGCTCCAGACTGGTCATAGTGAGCTGAGAAAGCCCTCAAGAAGTTCACTTGCACTGGTGGAAAAAAAATAAATAAATAAGACAAGTAGCCAGACCATTAAAGGACCCCATCGAGGCTGAGAAGAGCTAAAGTAGGAGCAACACTGTGGAGGCTGCAATCCCAGGTCAGTCAAGTTGAGGTCAACCTAATGGCCAGCATGGCAGCCCACCTCCCCACCTGCCCATGGGTGAATGCCTTCCTCTGACTGGCTGGTCCCCAGCACACCTTCCTCTAGACATGATGTAGCTTCGTGATAGAGGCCGATGACTTTCAAAGCTACCCAGCCTGTTATAGAGCCAACGTGTAGAAGGTGTAGCCAGTGAAGACCATCCCCACTTCCTTACAGATTTAAGCTCCCTACTTCTGAATTCGGATGCAGATTTGGGGGGCTGCCCCCCATCCCTGAGGTTCTACAGTAGCAGGTTTGCAAGTGGCTTTTGGAGATTTTCCAACAGCTGGCTTTGCAACTAGAAGAGCACATCCTCATGTGCTCCTTCTTTGTATCTGTTGTCCTGGAGGAGACCAGCCCCCTGAGCACCTCCTGTTTCTTCTTCAGAAGCTTCTCTATCAGCTCTTCCCACGAGGTGTCCATCTTAGACCCTGAGCCACCGTTGAGCAGTTTGCCAGCTACTACTCTACAGAAAGGTGCCTAGGAACTAGAAACAGGGCTGGGACTAGGCTGAGGCCACAAGGCACTCGTCTTGGACACGACATTCAAGCAGGTACCCCAAACCCTCAATGATCATGATAAAAAATATTGGAATGCAATATTTTAAAATATCAAAGTTAATGTAAAAATCCATAACGGACAGAAGTCAGGATTAGTCGCACTGCTTCGCAGATGAGCCATATCAGAGTTTGAGGCAAGAGTTGAGAAGCAGGAAAAGGAAGGGCTGAGAAAAGATTCAGCTGTTAGCTGCCTTCTTTAAAACACGGTGTATTCCAGGGAACTCAAAGGATGGAGGTCATTCTAGAAGCCGTGTGCAGTTTTGGAAATAGCTCTCAGGGACTTGCCTGGTGGTCCAGTGGTTTAGACTCCACGCTTCCAATGCAGGGGGTGTGGGTTCGATCCCTGGCCGGGGAACTAAGATCCCACATGCCGCACGGTACGGCCAATAAATAAATAAATAAATAAATAAAGTTCCACAGAAATAGCATCAAATTTAAGCCAGACAGCAAGAGTTCCAGCTTTGGCTCTGTCCTGCCTTGTTGAGTGACTTTGGAAGTCACATCTCTTCCCAGGGCCTAAGCTTCCCCACTGGAAATGAAAGAGGATGGGACAAACTATATCATGGATTTATTCTAGCTATGGGGTGTTTCTACACTGGTTTTCAATTAGAGTTGAAGTATAAACACACAAGGCAAACACGGGTCCCTGCCCCGAGATTCCACCAACGTGTGAGGATAGCTATTGTGCAATCCCCTCCAGAGCAGGGCTGTTGTTTTTGGGAGTTGGGGACTGCTTGGAAGTCATTTCAGTCCTTGGGGCATGAGCTCACCCTTTCCAGACAGGCAGTTTCTGTAAGCATTTAGTCTGCATTAACTGTGAGGTGAGGTGGAGGGGTTGGCCATTGCACAGATGCAAGGTTGACAGAAGTTTCTCAATGGGGAGCCATCACTCCGCTGGGATCTTAAAGGCATTGTGTACAGAGTACTTGCAACATCCTGTTAGCATTGGAAATCTATGCCCTGTGCCCAGCTGGCAAGGCTTAGCCCATTGAAAGGAATGAGTTTGAAGAGAGACTTCATTTTATGACTGGTATGTGTTGAAACAGGATGCTCTGCCTTTCCAATGTGCTTTCTAAGGGCTTAGTCTGAAGTTTTTATCACAGATAAGAATAGTCAAAGGGGAGAATTAGACAAGTTATTTCTGTTTTTATTACCTAAGGACATTGCATTTACTATATGGAAATTATGTTTTCAGATCTGCTTTCCTCTCTTGAATTCAAGTCCCTCAAGGGCAGGAAATGAGCATAATTCATTCTGTATTATCTTTGCTTATCACAAAACCTGGTACAAGACATATAGTCAGTCACAAATAGAGTATTTGAAATGAAATCAAAGTGATGTAACGGAAAGAGTAAGCAACATTGGAAATCAAATAGTTTACATAGGATGCACTTCACGAACTAGGAAACAGAAGCCAAGTTTTCATTGCAATTTAGTGGAAGAAATGAAGCCAGAGTATAACGCAGTTTGCTTTTAGTTCCAAGTCCTGACCTTTGGAGCAAGGAGACAATAGGGATGACCTGGCCCCGGGTGGAAACTCATCTTCTCTTAGGTGTTCTACTGGAGACACTTCTGAAATATTCAAAAATGAAGTGAAGGATTCAATATATAGAAGCAAGGAATGTTTTGCTTTTGCAATGAATATGCATGATCCTCTACAAAGAAACACACATTAGACAGACAAATACGCGAAGGAGAGAGTCCCAATATACTGCTGACCATCTGTGTGATCTTACACAGGTGATTAAATCTTCTCTGGTCTGCTTCTTCTCCAATAAAATAAAAAGCATCATTTCTAGTATTTTATAGTTATGAAATTGCACGTTTATAAAATTTAGTATGAAGTGACTCAAAGGGTCAGAAAGCTATATGGTTCATGTTGAAATATTAATCCTTAGGAGGGAGCAAGTGAGTAATATGTCAAAATGCTTTACGATTCTCACTCTTAAGGTTTCTTCGTGTTACAGCTTTCTTCCAATCCCAATATGAGGGGACACTGGGAGGCCACAGGAGCTTGCTAAGGCTTGCTGCAGTCAGCCGGAGGCAAAAGGAAGTACATTTTCCTTGGAAACAAAGTGAAGAGTTTCCCAAACAAGGAGGTCGCCTAAATTACGCAACATACATTTCTCTTCCAATCTCTCCGTTCTGGTTGAAGTGATTCATAATTTTGGTTTCACCTTATCCTACCTCACCTTCTGGGCTGAGAGCTTTGACTCTGGAATAGTAAACAGGAACTTTGCTTTTAGATCTGGGTTCTAAACTCAGATCTACCACTTTGTAACTCTGGGCAAATCACCTAAATTAGTTGAACCTTAGCTTTGTTATTCATAAACTGCAGAGATTCCCTACTATAAGACAGATGGTGAATAACTTAAATTGATTTCTAAAGTGACTAACCCATGCTGGATGTTTGGTGGACGTTAACCTACTTTTAAAAGCATTCTTCCTTGCTGTTAGAAGAGTTTTTGATTTAGGGTTATCACTATGGTTTATTTGAAGATAGATTTTTGTCTCTCTCATTCTTGTGTACATGCATCCACTCATTCCAACTTTTGTCTTTCTTGACATTTAGTCAGTATAAATTTTGGGCTCTCTTCAAAGGAACTACTTTGCAAGATAAAACCCCTAGATCACAGGTGGGCAGAATATTTGGTCGAAGCCAGTTTTTTTCCCCCACCTGTTGGTGCTGATAATTAGGGATTGATTAGAGATGCTTGTTTGGAAGGCAGAACTGCATGAGCATGTTTTATCTTGCACATAACAGAAAAATAGCTGCAAAGACATCAAATATTGGACTTACCAGACATAAGAAACAGTAGCAACTATAATTACTCTATTTAAAAAGGTAACAGAGGACTTCCCTGGTGGCGCAGTGGTTAAGAATCCACCTGCCAATGCTGGGGGCATGGGTTTGAGCCCTGTTCCGGGAAGATTCTACATGCCGCGGAGCAACTAAGCCCCTGTGCCACAACTACTGAGCCTGCGTGCCACAGCTACTGAAGCCCACTCACCTAGAGCCCGTGCTCTGCAACAAGAGAAGCCGCCGCAATGAGAATCCCCCACACTGCAATGAAGAGTAGCCCCCGCTCGCTGCAACTAGAGAAAGCCTGCGCGCAGCAACGAAGACCCAACGCAGCCAAAAATAAATAAATTAAGTAAAAAAAAAAAAAATGGTAACAGATACACTTTGAAATAGGTACAGGAAAGAGAAACTACAAAAAGTAACACTGTGGCTTTGTAAAAGAGCCAATTAGAATACCTTGAAATGAAAAACACAGTAAGTATAATTTAAAAATCAAATGCAGATTTGACATAGCAAGAAAAAATTCTGAAAGACCAGAAGTTTTATCAAATGAAACGTCTAAAGATAAAACTATGCAAAATATGGAGGAGAGAAAAGAAACATAGAGTAAGGGGGCTTAATATATATTTGAATAGAATTCCAGAAAAAGAGATAGAATGGAGAAGAGATGCTATCTGAAGAAAATTGACTGATCATTTTTCATAACCAATGGGAAACATCAACCCACAGATAGAAGCCAAGTATATAATAAAATAAAAAGTAATCCACACCTAGACACATCATAGTAAATACAAAAACAAACATAAAACCAAAATAAAATCCTAAGTCAGTGAGAAAAGAAAAGCTTGACCTCAAAATGTGGCCATCTATACAATAGGATATTTTCAGAAACAAAAAGATAAAAATGATTTATTTCTATCCTCTTTATGACTGTGTCTCTGGTCACCTCCTCCAGCGCTAAATTCAGGCACAACAAGCGCCTCCTCACTATTGACTACTCAGCTAGGCAAGGCAAGTGCAGAATGCAAACTTTGAAATGTGAGCTGATTAGAAACAAACAAATACATGAAAGCCAATGTCTTATTTGAGTCTCTTGCCCTTTTAGAAGGTACAGGAGAAGAAAGACTTCACTCCTCCAGGGTACCAGTAAGTCTGATCCCCTCATTTTATAGTTTCAGGGCTTCCTTACTCAGGGTCCCAAAGAGATTAAACCCCAGTGTCCTAAGGCATTAAGCTGGGGGTTCAAATCAATTGGAGGGCTTGATTATGTGCTCCTTGCCCCTCAGTTTCTGATTCAGTAAGCCTGGGGTGGCATTCCAACAACCTGCATTCTTAATACGTTCTCAGGTGGTGCTGCTGGGTACCAGGTCACACTTTGAAGACCACCGCGGTAAAGCGTGCATTGCAGGTACTGAACTAACCTCTCTCCCATGCATCGGGTACCGCATTCATGACTAATCTTTGGGAGAACTGAGAAAACAGACACTCAAATCATTTTCTATGCTCTGTGGTTCAGGCAGGACATCCTGCTTCTGAGAGACAGCCTGGTCCCCCAAGGACTCTCTCCTGGTCTCCGGACTCAGATATCCAACTGTCAATTCAACATGTTCATTTGGATTTGTAATAGGCGTCTTAAAATTAATATTCCAAAACTGAACTCCCCCATGTTTGTAAATGACTTTTTTTTTTTTACAATCTCATGTGTTCTAGAAAATCTCAGAATTTTTCCAGTTGCTCAAAATTTTTTAAACTTAACTATGTTCTTTTTCTCAAACTCCATATTAAAACAATAAGCCATCCTGTCAAATATGCAGAATCTGTTTCACCTGATTGTTCTCTCTGCTTCAACCCTGGAGTCTATTCTTAGTCCATTGACCAAATCCTCTCATGTCTTTCTTTCCATCTCACTCAGAAGGAAATACTAAGTCCTGACCATGACTCACAGCGACTCCTCTCCTGGTGGATGCCTCCCAGCCCTGCTGATTTGCTTTCTATTCCTTAAAGGAACACACAGCTGTGCTCCTGCCGTGAGAGTCTGCACCTCCCAGAATGCACTTTGCCTGGATACCCACCTACTAGCTCCCTCCCTCCAGGTATCTCCCTAGCTCTCTCCATCACATCCTCCACACCACGGTTCCAATCGCCATCCCTGACCAGGATGTATAAAAAAACAAATCTCCCCCTCACCTATATTCTTTGTACTCTGCTTTATTATTTTTCCCTATATGCCATCACCTGTCATACTCTATTTCCATTTGTTTATTTGTTTGTCTCCTGCCACTAAAGTTCTCATGGGAAAAAGGATTTTTTTTTTTTAATAACCTAATCTTCAGCACCTGGAGCTGTTCCTCTATGCACTAGGTTCTCAGTAGTTTGTGAATAGATGAATGTTAAAGGCTGAAAGCCCAAGGCTCAGGGACGGGAAGGGACTAGCTCTAGGACACAAATGCCATTAAGGTGAGAGGGAGACCACCTTTCCCGAATCCCAAGCCTGTATTCTTTCCATTAAACCCATACTAGGTTTGAGGCTTCTCTGCCTTCAAGAGAGAAGTGTGGCCTCTTCTTGAACTGAGAGAACTTGGGCTTAAAATAACTGTGGGTCACGGCCTTCCCTGAACCTCCTTCCTTCCTGTAAGGCCCGAGGTTGTTCCCATAGCCGCTCCCCAGAGGACATTAGCAATGTGGCTTGTATTTGAGGGTCCCTGGGAAGACAAGAGCTCGAATTCCTAAGGGTGTGAAAGGAGCCCAATCCCAGGGCCTGTCCCATGTGACGTGAGGAAGTGGCCTGGCTGATATTTCCAAAAAGACTGGGTCACAGGAGTCATGTCACTGCTTGGATTTGTCTTCTGTTAACAACTGGGATGTTGCTGGCAAGAAGCACCCTTTCATGATTCACTGTCAACCCAGGAATTCACTGATTCCTCCCCAACACTGTGTATGTACTGTTCTAGTTCTGCCCTCATCACCCTCAGTGATTTGTTCATCCATTCAACAACTATTTATTTCACACCTACTATGTGCTCCATCCTGGGCTAGGTGAGGGCTCCTGACAAATTATGAGTAATATTGACATGATCCCTGCCCTCAAAAGTTTTAAAAAAGCTGTAACAATCCCACTGATAGGTGACATTTGGAATTTTCACTGTAATATAGAATATAAGACAATCAGAAGTTGGGGGAGAGACAAGAGATGCCAGTGACTCCGATATAATCGCACATCTCTTGAGTTACAGATGAGGAAACTGAAGCTCAGGGATGTTCCCCCTTCTGTCCCTGAAGAGTGAGCTGACGCACAGCTCACAGTGCACCTGTACCCTGGGTGTTATGCACCTGTTATGTCCATAGCTCAACTCAAGAAATATTCTTTCTTTGCAGCTCCCAAAGTGAAGATTGCCTCATTTATAATAATTATCTGCTATGTACCATACATGTACACAGCATACAAAGCAAATGAAAGTCGATGCTTATAACTTAATACCAGGTATATTAAACAGTGCCAGGTTTAGATCCTCAAAATAGTTTGACAATCAATGCTGGTAGCAGGGTGGTTCCACTGAATTTCTGAGCCGCCCCCTCCCCCGGCATCGTGGGATACAGACCGTTCCTTCTCCTGAGGCAAAATTCAGGCCATACACTCTCATTTGCACTGGAGATTTGGAAGAGGACAAACCAGGCTCAGTACAGAAGGCCCGTTTCACCAGCTGAGAAACCAACTAATAAACAGCAATCCACCAATGGACACTCACGTCTGGCCTTCCCCCTTCTCTCTTTACTATGCTTCTTACAAAACCTGTACTTTGCTCCTTTCCTTAAAGACAGCGATGGGCAAATGAGGAAAACAGAGCATTAAGAAACACCAGGTACTTCTATGACCAACTTTCTTATAGACGAAGAAAGCCCTCGTGCTCCTGTTTCTTTCCTTTCTTCTCTGCTTCTGCAGGTGACAGACTGGATCACAGTCATCTTTGTCTCTCTGCTGCCAGGTAGAGCCATTGTCACAGAGCAGAAGCCACTTAACACCTTGCGAACGGAGTTCTTTTCATTATTTATTTACCTGTGAACTCTTTGAGGTCGGGGGTTTAGATGATTCATCTTCCAATCCCAAAAGCAATTACACTGGGCCCCGACACGCATATTTCCCTTCAACAATAATCACCGCAGAGGCCAGTCTGGCAGGGGAGCCCAGAGAGTAAAATGCCCACTTGTGCAGAAAGCAGATGTCAGAAGTTGGCATACATCCCTCTCCTCCCTGAATCCATGTCCCTTGCAAGATGACTTTGCAGCATCTCCTTTAAAGCATTGCTGCAATGTCCATTCCCACTACAATTTTCCTCTTGCCCGTGGGGCACCCAGGTGTTTCTCGTCCCAGGATTCTCCCACCAGCCCCCTTAGAATTCCCGAGATCCCACGAGATCTGACTCCCTCTGGGAAGAGTGGGTACAGCATCTCCACCTGATGCGCCGTCCTCTGAGCTGCCCCTGATGCGCACAGCATCCCAATCCATCGTCACCCTGCCCCTCCATCTGGACCCACACCTACTCCCCTCCACCCACTGGAAGCCACAAAGGCTACCCTGCAGGTTCCAACTATGCCCTGTGTGCCTTCCTGGGAAACCCTGCACTCATAAAAACCAAAATTGCCTTGAAAAGGCCCCACCCCTATGACTTGCCCTGGCCAGTAGAATGCAGTGAAAGTGATACTGAGACTTATTAGCTTCTAGTTCTGTGTAGTTAGAGATTGTCACACAGTTATGTATTACTTACATTATATCAATGGGCCAGCTACCCAGATAACGAAATAGAAACTAACTGATGTCCTAAATTTGATAGATTGAGAGGACCACCTGGGGTGTGTTGAGAAGGATTCTGAGGCCACATGTCAGTTCAGTTGGAAAATGTGTCAGTTGATCAGTGATGTCACCACAGATGTATGGGAGGATGGAAGGAAGGGGTGGCTGGGCGATGCCACTCAGGTCCCATCAGTGGCCTGCTCTGAGCCAGCGCTGGATCAAACGCTGGAGTTAAAGGCACAGGACACTCGGGTCCAGTGTGAAGAGTGGAGAAGCCCAAGATAAAGAAGCCCTTCTTTGCACTATAACGAGGCAGTTATGGGAACTTTGCTCTGACAATTAAACATCCCTGAGAGGCGCTCAATGAGCACATCTAATGTAATCTCCACGTTGTACTCAGAACTATACTCAGTAACGTGAGGCTGTGCTTTCAAACTGGGGCATGTGTACCACTGACACCTTCCAAAGATGTCAGGGTGAGGATAGCTTTCAGTTAGTCAATGTTCAGATGCACAATATCCATATGTACACTTTCCTGACACTGATCTGCTTAAGGGCTTCCAGGGTCTACCTGGGCCTCCTCTCCCACCAGCTTCCTTAATTGCCCTTCTCCTGCATCAGATATGCCCATTCGGAATCATTTTACGGTGCCTTGTCCCAAAGTGTAAAAAATATTCCAGACTTAAAACAAAGGGATAATTCGTAAATGCATGTCTCTGAAGGGTACAGCCTTTTCGTCCAAAGCAAAGAGAGTGCCCATAAGAAATAGCAAAACAAAGCCTTCCTGAATCTAGGTAACAAACTCACAGGAAGGCCTGCTGTCTCTCTCTCTCTCTCTCTCTCTCTCTCTCCCTCTCTCCCTCTATCTCTTTCTTTTTCGTTAGAATGAGCATCAGGTTTTGACAGCAATGCATATTAACATTTTATTTGAACTTTAAAAATATTGATTTTATGGTGAACATATTCCATATATTGAGTGAGCTAACCCCACAGATCCAAGATTTTCATTATAATGTATTTATATTTCCACAGTAATATTAATATAACTCTATATTTGAATACTATATAATACACAAAAATATAATATCTACAACTATTTGAACCTATAAAGAATATTTTAGAAGCCAGTTTTCAAAAGTGTGGCAACGTGTGCAGTAGCCAGCCCCCCAGTGCCCCCCAGTGATCCCACCTCCCGGTATCCACACCCTGTGTAATCTCCTCACAAACTGTGTGACCAGCGGTGTACGGTGGAGGTGAGAGTGCATGACTTTTGAAGCCAGGCCATTCAAGGCACTGTGGCTTCTCCTTGCCCTCTCAGGCCACTTGATAATATTGAATACTGAGAGCTACCATTTTTAGAGCTCTTTGTACACTGTGCAGAGTAAGTTGCATCCAGACAGAGAGATGAGCATCCAAAACACACCCATCTCGAGTTTATAAGAGAAAGAGACACATGGGAGGATGAGCCCTTTAGGAAAACTAAACTCTCTGTGTTTGCAAAGCAGATTGAGAAACCGCCTGGAAAGGAAGGAAGGGAGAAGCGTATTAATTTGTCCCAATAACAACCAACACAGATAGCGCTCATGGGGGAAAGCCCAGTGGCAGAGGCCAAGTTTACTCTAATATCACGACCCTGAATCTGCGGTTGGTGAGAAAACAGAGCCCCCAAAGGAGCTGCATCTTGATGGCCATCTCTATGTATCTCAGAATCTAACCAGCCATGTTCCAGCTACATGTGGCACGCTGCTTCTTCTAACAGCTGCTCGTCATGGACTTAAATTTCTTCATGTCAATTGTGACCTTAAAAATGTGTTTCAGAGAAGCCAGCTCTGCAGATTACGTTCAGAGGGAACCACTGCGCCCCCTGCATGCCCCCACTTCCTTCACTCTCTTCAGCCAGTGGTAGGGTGTGAAAGGGTCTGCATTCAAATAATCTAAACCAAACCCAGGGTAATAATAGAAAGAGATATTGTGATTATACCTAGACAATCAATTACAAACCAAAACACTGAAGCCAGGTACTCAGAAAGTCATTAAGTTCCTTTCCTAAACAATCTAGTTCAAGACAAATAATCAATAAGGATATTGGACTGGATGATATCCTTGAATTTTTACATCATATGACGCGTTCATGTCTTTACAAAACCCAAAACAAAACAAGCTTTCAAAGGAAAGCTACCTATTTTATTGCAAATTTCATGAACATTTCTAACAAAATTGGCGGTGATATTAATGTCATCCTTTGCTTTTTTATTACTGGATCGTTTTCACAGTAGGTATATTTTTCACCGTAATTGTATGAGTAAGGTAGTATCACCCCGATTTTGTGGATGTGGAATCATGACTCAGACACAACAGATGGGTGGTACAGGCTGTGTGCTGCACCACTGCAGGGAATTCTGTGCCCAACGTCGCGTAAATAGCTAGTGGCAGGAACAGCATGTAAACCCATCTTGATCTCTAATCAAAGCCCTCCTTTTTTTCACTGAGTCAGATGTCCTTTTGTTTCTCTCACACAAAGGTTTTTATTGACAAAGGAGGTGGGCATGAGGTTTCAAGAGAAACAGCAGAACTTTGGAAAACTCATCTCTCCCTGAGCTTTTCCAGAGAAGAAAGGAGAATTAATGAGAGGGTGGACATGAAGGGGGTAGCAAGGAAGTCGTAGCCTGCAGGGTCACTTGAGCTAGAAGGGGGGATTTAATATTTAAAAAGTGGGGCACAGAAGGGAGCTACTGGTGTCAGTAGGGGAAGAATTTTCCTGAAACAGCTGCAAAAGCAGTTGAGGCCATTTGAGATTTGGAATCTGTCTGTCTCATGTTGGATTTTGACTGGACATTTGTTTTAGGTCATCCCTCGTGAAAAAGGACCCCACACATGTGCAGCAAGGAATGACAGGACAGAATACCACAGCCAGGTGACATTTGTGCCTGGCATTTAAAGGGCTCAAGGAGGGGTGTCGCGTTCCTGCTGCAGATCCAGTCCAGCAGCTCCAGCTAGAGTTATCCTTCCTGCTGAGACCAGGTGTGTCTGCCTCCTGCAGGTCCGGAGAGGTCTAGGAGCCTGCTCCCTCTCCGGGAGTCTGTGGAGTTGCAGGTAGAACTGTCTGGACTTATTGGTGCCATATTTACAACAGAAATACAACCTCAATCTTGTAGAACATGTGGCAGCCATTTGCATGAATCAACACCCCTGGCAGTAGTGGGATTAAGTACGATGATTTTTCACTTCCAGAAGGACACTAGTGATTATAAAGCTTCCTTAGTCTTTTCTTGGAAGTATTTTTGTTGTTTTTTTCACCAACCACCCTCCACCCTTAGGTTTCCTTACACATTCAGACATTTACAGTAAACAGGGATTAGCCTCAGCTAACCAAGAGTGGCTAGCAGATGGTTTTAATTAACTGTGCCATAAAGAAAAAGGATTTAAGGATAACAGGAAGACAGTTTACACGGAGCAGACTACATACAGCAGAGGGGCAGATCTGTGCCGCTGCTCCCTGCTGCTGCCTGTCTTTGTCCTTTTCTTCTTCATATACTTTCCCTTCTTCCTTTCTGTTTGTCAAAGAAGCACTTTAGATTCACACAATGAAACAACAGTTTTTGTCACTTTAATATCTATGTGTAAAAGATCATAAACATATTTAGATAGACATAGAGAGAGAGAATATAAAATATAGAAATAATATAAAATGTAAAGAATATGTCACGGCTGATTTGGAAGCGCTTGTGGTATCTAAAACATACATGAATAACAAGACTTGTGATGATTTATGTGTCAACTTCACTGGGCCATGGGATGCCCAGGTGTCTGGTTAAACATTAGCCTGGGTGTGTCTGTGAGGGTGTTTCTGGATAAGATGAGCATTTACTCTGTGGGCTGAGTAAAGCAGATGGTCCTCCCCAGGGCTGGTGGGTATCATCCAATCTGTGGAGGGTCTGAATAGAACAAATAGGCGAAGGAAGGGTGTGTTCGTATCTGCTGATTACGTAGCTGGGATGTTGATCTTCTCCTGCCCTTGGCACTCCTGGCTCTCAGGCCTTCAGACTTGGACTGGAATGTATACCATTGGCTTTCCCACCCTCAGGCCTCTCAACTGCATCACTGGCTTTCCTGAATGTCCAGCTTGCAGATGGCTGCTCGTGGGACTTTCTCACCCTCCATAATTTTTGTGTGAAATAATCCCTCATGGTAAATCTTATTTTATATATTATATGTCATGTATATAATATATAGGTGTGGGGAACCTAGTAAGAGATCAAAACATCGGAGCCAATTTCCATCCTATTGGTTCTGTTTCTCTAGAAAACCCTAATACATATGCAACTTCCATTTTCTGATCACTTACTAGGTTCCCCATACCTTTAGGTTTTCTTTATTTAACCTCCACAGGAATCCACGTGATAGAGATTAGTTTGTCTACTTTACAGATGAATAAACCAGGCTGAGAGTCATCAGACGAGTTAGGTTTAAGCCATACCAATAATTGTGCTCGCAATGACTACTCTACACCATATGCCCAAAACTGTGCAATAAAAATCACTGTAAAGCAACACTTGAAGAGCAACACTAAGAGATCACATACAAAAGTCTGGTAATTTTTAAAGGACTCAGTGGCTCTTTAGTGATTGAACAACTGATAATTCATCTCATGGGCCCTGGGGGAGGGCTGCACAGTAGCCAGATGTAACTGCCATCATCGTCACCATCTCCTGAGCCAACACTCATAGAACAAGTACTGATTTAAATGATTCGTACATGTCAACTCACTTATTCTCGACAACAATCTTACAAAGTATATCCTGCTATTACCCCTCTTTTACCATGAGAAACTTGAAATATAGAGAAGTTAAACATTTCCCATGGTCATACAGCTAGTAAATGGCAGATTCCAGATTTAAATTCAGAACCCTGGACCAGAGGCCATGTTTGTAATTATTACACTGCCTACTGAGAGATGGGAGGAGTTGACCTCAAGGCATGGACTTTCTGTCTCAAGACCTGAGGGTCAGGCTGGGTAGACAATTCACATGTAATTTACATGTAACATGATTAGCACATTTCCAAGAATGCTTAGGAGGTTTTTTTTTTGCATGAAGCAGAAGCCACTCAGAACCTCTGTCCAGATTCCGTAAGGCCAGAATAGGATGGAGAGTTCAATGTTCTAGTAGTCCAAACTCTAATGCACACCAACAGAGGGAGGGGAATGGCTATACAAAAAAGAGACTAGGATTTGTGGTGAGCTTAGTGGTGACCCCCAACTAGAATAAGTCTTAATCCATGGAACCTGTCAATGTTCCCTTATATGGTAAAATTCTACAGATGTGATTAAAGATTTTGAGATGAAGAGATATCTTAGATTATGGGGGGGGGGCGGCTAAAAACTATAACAAGTTTCCTTTTACAGAGAGAGGCAAAGTGAGAACAGACACACAGATGGGAGAGCCATGGAAGGTGAATGCAGAAATTAAAGTGATGCAGCTATACGCCAAGGAATATTGGCAGCCCCCAGGGCTATAATCGTTGGGAGATTTTTAGAGCCTCCAGAGGGATCTTGGTATGACTGACACTGTGATTTCAGCTCAGTGACACTGACTTTGAACTGTTGTCCTCCAGAACTATGAGAGAATAAATTTCTGTTGTTTTAAGCCACCATGCGGTAACTTGTTACAGAAAACTAATACAGGCTCTTAAGCTGTGGTCTAGAGAAAGAGATCTAGATGGCAAAAAAACATCTAGAGTATGTGTAGCTGAGAGAAGCAAAATACAATGATGAGAGCCATAAAACGTGGATCCTGGAAAGACTCCTTAAGATAAAATTTGTAGCACCGTTCCTTTTTATATGGTAGCCTGATGTTTTCCCCCAACGATCAACAGCTGATGTGGACCTGGGTATTAACATAACCATAAGCTTGACAAACTTGATTTATAAGCAGAAATTCAAAGGCAGATAAAGTCAGTTCTGGCTGGGAGTCAGGGCTCCACAGAAGGGCTGGTACTTGAGCTGGGCCTTGAGCAATCGTGGGTTTCAGCGAGAGAGAATAGCGAAGGGAAAAAGGGAGGCTACATCAGACAGGGGCACATGGGTGGGAAAGCTCTGGCTACTTGACTTTCTTGTCTAAGTCAGCTGCGGAAATGGATAAAACAGTCGTGTTGTCCGACTACTGTCCACCTGTCTCCATGATGTCCTCCAAAGATGAGGCTCTGATGAATGTCCCCAAGAGTTCATTCTTGAAGGATCCAGCCAAATCCAGAAGTCAGCTCAGGAATGAGGAGCATCTTGTGTTTCAGGAAAGTCCTTCTTATGGCAGAAATAAACACAGTCATGGGGAACAACTCTTCATGTCCCATTTCAGGAGGTTCCAGCGTGTGAGCTTCTACATCTTCTGTAGTTCTTCACTGGTTAGAGATAAGATTCAGGATTTCACCCCAGGGTGATCCAGCTGGCATTACCTTACTTGTTTAAGCATCATTTCATTTTTCAAATGAAATTTGCACCCTTAACTCAATACAGGTTCAAAAGTATAACCAGATGACTGCTCTTTGGTACTTTTCCAGCCAGTGCTTTGTCTATCTCAGATCTGGAACAGAAGACAGCACAGGGCAGCACAGAGAGGTAGAGAGTGGGAGACAGAAGACACGGGCTCTATTCTAACTTGCTCACCTGGAGCCGTATGACTATGGCATGCTGCTAAGCCTCTCTGGCAGGGCCAACTTCTCCTCTGGGCACAGTGAGCACAATGCTGAGCTTTCAGGGGTCCACAAAAATGTTTTAATTTCTTTTAATAAATCAGAAGAAAAAAATGAACTTCTAGGGCTTCCCTGGTGGCGCAGTGGTTGAGAGTCTGCCTGCCGACGCAGGGGACACGGGTTCGTGCCCCGGTCCGGGAAGATCCCGCATGCCGCGGAGCGGCTGGGCCCGTGAGCCATGGCCGCTGAGCCTGCGCGTCCGGAGCCTGTGCTCCGCAACGGGAGAGGCCACGACAGTGAGAGGCCCGCATACCGCAAAAAAAAAAAAAAAAAAAAAAAAAAAGAACTTCTAGGTGAAAGAAAATACTTTAACCCATAATATCAACATTTCTGTCTTTATACCCACACGGTGTAAAATAATAAAGTGTCATATTTTCTTAGAGATGAAGAGGCCCATGAAGGCCAAAGTGCTTAAGGCCCAAGAAAGTCATAACACAGCCCTCTTCTCTGGACCTTAGTTTCCTTATTTGTAAAAAGGGGTTGAATATGACTATAGGCTGCTGTGACAGGACTCTAAGCCTCACAAGCATTTGTAAGATACTCACAGAGGTCTGCGAGCAATGTTTAATATTTTATAAAGTCCAACAGTTATTACACACTGTCTAGAGGTTCCCTGATGTGGAAATGACATTAGTTTTGGAATCAAATGCATCTGGGCTCAAATCATGGCAGTCAGCTATCTGTCTGCCGTGTGAATTCAGACATACCACTCAGCCCTGACCCAGAGGGTCCTTATCCACAATACGTGAACTCAGAAAACAAATATTTATACTTAGGGTTGTTTGGATAATTCAAAGTAACAGAAACAAAGCACATAGCACAGGTACCTAACACACACACACACGATAAGGCCTCAGTGAATAATACCATCATCAGTTTTATCACTTCCCCTTCGAAACTTAGCTGAAGGCGATACCGAGGTACCCTTATGCCAAATGTATGCTTTAGCCAATCAGTGAGTAATAAAACTTGAGAAAATGAATGAAAATAATTGACAGTTTGAGAGACGACATTTTAATTTTGCTTTCCTAATTAGCATTCCTCTTTATTTCTTAGATGGGGTAAAGTTTGGTCACTTTGAAATTATTCATTCATCTCTTCAATCACTAGATTAAGTAAAGTAGAAAACGCTAAAACTGGCTTAGAGGAGTATTATTAAGGAAGAGATAAGAAAGCTAAGGGGATGGATTTATTACATTCATTAACTGTTATGGACTGAATTGTATCCCTCCCACCCACAGATCCATATGCTGAAGCCCAAACTCCCAATGTGACCATATTTGGAGACAGGGCCTTTATGGAGGTAATTAAGGTCAAATGAGGTCATTAGGGTGGGACCCTAATCCAATGGAACAGGTGTTCTTATAAGAAGAGGAATGAACACCAGTGTTCTTTCTTCCCATGTATACACAGAGGAATGATCTTCTGAGGACACAGGGAGAAGGTCACCATGTGCAAGCCAGGAAGAGAGCTCTCACCAGAAATCAAATTCACTTGAAACTTGACCATGAACATCCAGCATCCAGAAGTGGGAAAAAATAAAGGTCTGTTTAAGCCACCCAGCCTGAGGTATTTTGTTATGGCCACCCGAGCAGACTAAGGACCAGAGACCTCAGCACCTGGCGATGCCCCTGCCCCAAAGAGGCACAGAGTAGGGTCATGGGAGAGGAGGCACCAGCATCCATGAGAAGCTCTGTGGTAACACCCTCTGCAAGTGAGGACTGTCAGCAAAAGATGCGGAAATAGCGCCAGTCTCTTCTGTGCGAGAGTGGTGATGCAGAAATAGCAGAGGCCAGGAGTCTGGCATGAAACCTTAAGAGGATGGGGGACTGAAATTCCCACGGCACACAGCAAAATGAGATAGGCAGGACTCTGTGGAGCCTAATCAACCATGGTATTCCTGGAAGAGTCCTTTCACTCACTGGTTTCAACTCCTCAGCTCTCAGCTGCCTCAGTGCTTCTTTGATGGATTTTTTGATCTGGCTTTTCTAGTTTTGCACAGTGGAAATGTTGGTCTGTCACTTCTAGTATCGCTAGAAGTGGAAGTCAGGAGACATTATATTTCTAAATATGGGGCTCATAAAAGAAAAGAAACTCATAGGAGGGAATTCCTGGGAGTGAACAGACTGAGTGTTAATGTACAACATGAACTCAGATGGTCTTTCTGCTTCATCATTTATCATTCTCTGTATTCCTTAATCCAGATTCCTTAGAGACGTACCTTTTGACTAGGTTCATGATGAAAATGACTTTTTAATAATGGAGCTATGAGGCATAATGGGACAAGCAAAAGCTACTGCAGTAAGATAACGGAGTTCTCATCCCGGTCCGATTACCCACCGACTAGGAACTCTTCACATCGGAGTGTCAGTTTCTTCCGCTTTCATGGTGCTTTTTGCTCTACTAAGACTTATATCCTAAAGCACCAACCATAGCTCCTGGCATATTTTACATCTTTCATAGGCATTATTTCCCTCCATTCTATTCAAGGGCCTCAGTGTCTTGTGCTGAACCCTGTGGTCGCTCATTTACGTGAGCCACACCCCCCATACTTTTAGATTTTTGCCATTACATTTCTGGAGGGAACAGGCAGTTCTGATATTTCTTTTCCTCCTGTTGCGACTGAATATTATTTATTATTTAGATTGTAAATCAAAGCCTTTTGCAATAAAGTCATTTCGGGGCACACACACAAGCTTAAAAGCTTTAGGTCAAATACACAGAACTATAAAAATAAACAGCTAGGCTTCCCTGATGACTCAGTGGTTAAGATTCCGCCCGCCAATGCAGGGTACACGGGTTCGATCCCTGGTCCAGGAAGATCCCACATGACGCGGAGCAACTAAGCCTGTGCACCAGAACTACTGAGCCTGCATTCTAGAGCTCGCGAGCCACAGCTCCTGAGCCCCCATGCCACAACTACTGAAGCCTGTGTGCCACAACTACCGAAGCCCGCGCACCTAGAGCCAGTGCTCCGCAACAAGAGAAGCCCCTGCAACGAGAAGCCCGCGCACCGCAACGAAGAGTAGCCCCCGCGCTGCAACGAAGACCCAGCGCAGCCAAAAATAAAATAAATTTATAAAAAATAAAAACAGCTAGAGTACACAGTAGAAATATTATTTAAAGAAAAGTGGTGACTTCAACATAGTGGCCCTTTCAGAGAAAGTCATTTGCAAAGATACAAAGATGAATGAATCTCATGGAACTTTCCAGTAGTTTAATTAAGGAATTGGAAAAAAATAACCTACCCTCAGAATTTGCTTCAAAATCTCAGTTAAGCCAAATAGAGCAGACAGCCAGATCTTAACTGATGCAAATGTTCATTAATGTTTCTCAAAACAGAGGCATGAGAACAAGTCCTTGCATCTCAGAAAGGCAGTGGCAAACTCTCCTCAATGCTACCTTATGTGGGATTCCCAGAGGTGACTGGACATCATCGGAAAAGTTGGGAAGCCAATGAGATCTTTCTCGGCCTCTCAGCTAGGAAGAGGCACTCTCTCCTTTGGGTCTCTTCTGTTCCCTATTCAGACTTTGCTTACAGAATTTAAAGGACCAAAATGTAAAAGATTTGATTTTCTGTTCACATGTCTGTGTTCTCCCCCAGCTTTGAGCTTCCTTCTATAATGTTTCCCTGTGCACAGTTCTTGGCTCATGTCAACTGCCATAAATATTTATTACATAAATGGACAAATGTAAACTGGATACGGATACTTTTCCACCGGAGATGCTTTTCACAAAGCTAAAATTATTAGGTAGGATGTTTGTGTTTCAACAACCAGTGACGCTTTGAAAACAGGAACCAGCTCAGGAGGATGGAAAGAAGCCAAAACTGTGGTTGTTTGCATTTTAGCTCAACCAGCAACAGTGCTGCACTGGCCAGTCTAAAAAGAACGCACAGACCAGCACCTGAGGTGGATCCAGATCCAGCCCTGGGAGCCCAGTGCCCTGCGCCACTGCATTAGGCTGGAACCCAAGTCCTATAGCGCTCTGGGTTTCAGCTTTCCGCCTTCCACAGCTTCATTCTAAGTTCCAGGCTATTTGCTCAACAAAGGGTCACTCACAGGCTTTTGTTGAGGGGAGAGATTGTAGAAGTGCTCCCTATGGGATGGATGCAGGGCCTCTCTCTCATTTGAAATCGGGGTGGATAACAGCATACTTTCTGGGGCCTGAGTGTCTGGGTTTGACTTTATTTACTTACTAGTGATGATCTTAGGTAAGTCACTCTGTGCCTCAGTTTCTGCATGTGTGAAATGGGAATAATGTTAACTCCATTCCCATGAGCTTAGTGTAAGCGTTAAATAGATTTTAAAATGCCAAGCCTTTAGATCAATGCTTGGTAAGTATTTGCTTTCATCACCATTATGCCTGTATCTGCTTTTCTAATAGCTTTCTCCTTCTTCCTCCTCCTTTTATGTCTGCCCCTTTCCCTTGCCCTTCCCCTCTTTCTCCTTCCCCTTATGATAGTATAAAAATAACATTATAAGTATTGTAAAGATACCATTCTTTTTAGGCTCTCCTTTGAGTCATTTGCTATGTAGTGTTATGGTTTCAATATTTAGGTCCCTCCAAAATGCATATGTTGAATCCTAACCCTCAAAGATGATGGTATTAGAAAGTGGGGCCTTTGGGGGGTGTTAAATCGTGAGGGTGAAGCCCACATGAATGGGATTAGTGCCTTATGAAAGAAGCGCCAGAGAGATCCCCAGCCCCGTGCACCATGTGAAGACACAGCAAGGAAGTGCCAGCTGTGAACTAGGAAGACCGTCCTTACCAGAAAGCAACCACGCTGGCACCCTGATCTTGGCCTTCCAGCCTCCACAACTGTGAGAGGTAAATTTCTGTTGCTCATATACTACCAGGTCTGTGGTAATTTGTCATGGCAACCTGAATGGACTAAGGCAGTAATCAATGTTTAATATGCAAAAGCGCTTAGTGATGTTGTTGCCATTATTTCTTTTTTATAGATAGGGAAACAGTTTCAATGTAAAAAGGGAATCAACCTAAGGCCACGGTGTTCATAAAAAGAAGAAATGGAATGTGAGCTCAAGGCTTTCTGCTGTAATTCGCTGCCGCTTCTTCACTTTCCCAGTGTCCATCTCTGACGATTGGTCGCTGCAACTCTTGGGTGTTTATTTTCAGCCAGTGACAGGGCTGAACCCATTCTTTGATCTGATCAGTTGTCCCCATTGACCTGATAACTGGATAGGTCTTTGCTCAGCTATCCAGGCCTGTCATGTAAACTTCCCACCAGCACTGCCAAGAGCTACCAGAAAGACCTTGGTGAACTTTGCTATTCACAGTAAAACTTGTCCTCTTGGAAATCCTCAGAGCAAAAGCCAGGTGTAGTATGATTCAGTATAAATGAAGCGCAGAGTACAGACTCCAACCCATCATGAACGATCAACGTGCTTGGGACCAAAGCAGCATGGAAGTTTGGTAGGTGCTTTGCCTCTCGGTCTTGGTGTCTCCAAATGTAAAATGAGGAAATCGGAAATTCATGAGATGTAAGGACTCTTTCTGGTGTAACATTTTGAGACCTGGTTATCACTTCATTCCAGACCATTACTGTCCAGTAGAACTTTCTGTAAGAATGGCTCTGTTCAATGTCTGTGCTCTTTTGTACAGCAGCTATAACCACGTGCAGCTCTTCCACAATGGAAATGCAGCTAGTGCAACTAAGGAAATGAAGTTTTAATATTTAATTTTAATTAATTAAAACTGAAATAGCCACAGGGGATTAGTGGCTATCAAAAGAAACAGCACAATAGTCTAGACAGCTGTTGAGGTTTGAGAATATCCTCTGTTTGAGACACTGAGTTCAACATAAGAGTGACAGAAGCAGGAAAAAAAACACTCTTCCCTCAAAAATCATGAAGTCTATGACAGATCAATCATGAAGTCTCTGACGGTTCAATCAAATACACTTCTGCTCTCACTTCACCTCTTACCTCCTTTCAAGAACGCAAGATTCAGTACTTACTTTACTTCCTCCAGCAAGAGTTGCTTTTATCTGTCTTGCCAAAGCACATTGTTTAGTTGTTAATTAATTCATGCATGTATTCATCCATCCACTGGAGTTTAACAGATATTCATCAGGGTAGGAATTTTTGAAAGACTGTGTACTGCTATAGTTGTAGCATCCAGGAAAGTACCTGACACTTAGTAGGGGCTTAACGATTTTGTTAGTTTATTTAATTAATTCCATATGCCTCACTGAAGATTCACTCTAGGCTAGGCATCTATCTTAGGCACTAAGGACATAATGTTAAAAAAGACATAAATGGAGCTTAGAGTCTGGTGATGGAGATGGATATGTGAACAGCTGATTTTAACTGATGTTTCAGGCGCCATTATAGGGATAAATGCAAGGTAATTTGAGAGCAAAGAGGAATAGCTGGCATATTCTGAGTGTTACGCACATAATATGGGACTTGGGATTATTTCTTTACATATACATTTTCCTTAGGTAGTGAATTTGTTGAGAGCCAGGGCCATCTTAGTCTTTGTAAACCCAGCAGCTGGCACAGCACCTGCCATGGAGCAGGGTGATTGATGTTTGTTTCTGAATGAGTGTGAAGTGATATAACTAAAAAATGGTTACCTATGGACCCTAAAGGTATGGACCAGTGGTATGAAGCTTTACAAGAATGAGACATTACTTTTGATTGGGGGAATATAGTGGGTTGAACGGTGGACCCCAAAACGACATGTCTACATTCTAATCTCTGGATGTTGTGAATATTACCTTCTATGCCAAAAGGGAAAATGTTACCTTATTTGGAAATAGGGTCTTTGCAGATGCAAGTAAGTGAAGAATCTTACAAAAAGGAGCTTAAGGTGGATGAACCAGCTGGACTCTGAATTCAGGAAAAGATACACAGAAGAGGAGGAGGCGAGGCGGCCAAGGAGGCAGAGGTTGGAGCAGTGGGGCTGGGGGTGGTTAACTATATGTGCCTCTTTGGCTGGGCCACAGCACCCATATATTCTTTTTTTTTAAGATTAGTTTATTTCCTCTCATTATTTATTTAGTTATTTAATGCTACCAGCATACATTTCTCTCTCTTTTTTTTAATTTTATTTTTTGGCTGCATTGGGTCTTCATTGCTGCGCGTGGGCTTTCTCTAGCTGTGGCGAGCAGGGGCTACTCTTTGTGGTAGTGCATGGGCTTCTCATTGCGGTGGTTTCTCTTGTTGTGGAGCACGGGCTCTAGGCACGCAGGCTTCAGTAGTTGCAGCACGCGGGCTCAGTAGTTGTGGCTCGCAGGCCCTAGAGCGTAGGCTCAGTAGTTGTGGCGCACGGGCTTAGTTGCTCCACGGCATGTGGGATCTTCCCGGACCAGGGATCGAACCCGTGTCCCCTGCACTGGCAGGTTTATTCTTAACCACTGCACCACCAGGGAAGTACCCAGATATTTGATCAAATGTTTTCTGGGTACTTGCTGAGTGTGCTTTGAATGAGATTAATATTTAAATTGGTGGACTTTAGGTAAAGCAGATTGCTCTCCATAATGTGGGTGGGCCTCATACAATCACTTGAATTCTGAATAGAGCAAAAGATTTACCTCCCCCAGGTAAGAGGGAATTCTGGAAGCAGACAGTGGCCTTCAGACTCCACTGCAACTCTTCCCTGGGTCTCCAGCCTGCTGGTCTATTCCTAGAGATTTTGGACTTGCTGGCCTTCATAATCACATGAGCCATTTACTTAAAAGAAATTTCTCTCTCTCTCTCTCTCTCTCTCTCTCTCTATATATATATATATATATATATACACATATATATATAAATAGATAGATATCTATACAGACACACACACACATACACATATATATATATGATATAGATTTAGGTATAGAGCTCTCCATCCTATTGTTTCTGTTTTTCTGGAAAAGCCTGACTAATATAGGCCAAAAGGCAAGGAACGTTGACACCCACCAGAAGCTGAATGAGGCAAGGAATGGAATCTTCCCTAAATCTTCTGGAGGGAGTCCAACTCTGCTGAGTCTTTGATTTCAGACTTCTTGCCTCCAGAACTGTGAGAAAATAAATTTCTGAAGTTTTAAGTTTGTAGTAATTTGTTACAACAGCTACAGGAAATGAATACAGAGGACTTGGGGATGAACAAATAAATAAATAGCATTTGAACCCTATTTTGGAGACTGGAGAGGTTTGTACAGGTGCATATGCATGTGGGACGAAACAAGGTGAGGGAAGGCGGGCAGATGGGGAGTGTGCAAAGGCTGAGCAGAGAAAACACATAGGACTCTGGTGGGGCAGCAGTGAGGCATTTTCAAGCGCAAAGTCTATGAAGGCCAGTAGTACAAGTTGAGTTTGGAAAAGAAATTTTGGAAGTATTGTCATGAGAATTGAATGTATGTCAAATATTTACAGATTTTAAATTGTCTTTTATTTTGACACCCTGAAAATCTATTGGATATTTTTAGCAAAGAAGAGATAGGATAGAATCATATCTTTTGGACTTGATTCAGTTGTATATTGGTTGATGAGGTAGTATCTATCTGGTGGGAGGGAGGTCAAGGGCTTCTAACAGTTCTGCAGGACAGGACAGAGGCTATAAGGACCCACATGGCGATGGCATTCTCCTGTATTTACATGTGATGATACAGGAGAAACTGCCCATTGTGCTTCCTCTATTTCAAAGGAGTGATTTTAAAAGAACAGTAAGTCATGCCTACAACTGCTTAACACCTTAGATTTCTGTGTATGTCATCTCCTGGTGCACTCATAGTTTCAGTAGTGATGCGTCTAGCCTCGTTTTATAGGTGAAAACACTTAGTCAATTAGCAGTTGTAGTCTTTGAGACTATATATTATAACAAGATCAGAGTGAAACTGAATCCAAGACTTGTCCTTAGTGCTTTTTCTTTTCTGGATGAAACACTAATAACGATGTACTAGCTATCATTTACTGAGCTTGAGGTTTATCCTATGACCCTCATACAGTGCTCGAGAATTTGCATACATTAGCATATTTTAAAACTCTTAACATTTATGCAGTAGGTACAAACATTAATTTGTATTTTACAAGTGAAGAGACCAAAGTTAAGAAATAAATTAACTTATCCAAGGTCATATAGCAAGCATGTGGTAAACACAGGATACAAACACAAATTATCTGGGGCTAAAAGATGCCTCTTTAACCTAAGAAACAGTGAATTCCTAATTGCATTTTTTGGTAAAGATTAAAAAACATCATGATCAGCTCAGAATTTCTTAGAAGTCAGTAGGCTCCACGTTTCTGGTTTAGAAGTGGAAACATACTTCTCCAGAAAGCCACTGGATTCCATAGAGAACTTATATTTTATGCAGTTTGGGGCAGCAATTCAGAAACGAAAAAGAAAATTATGGAACACAACACAGGCCTCTTATCTTGCACCTGCCTCTTACACTTGTTCCTATTTATCTCACCACTTATCAGCAGACATTGGAAATTAGAGCGCTTAAGTCTCTTTTGAAATAATTACCTGACCCTATTATATTAAAAGACTTGTAGACTGCTAGGTATTTTTGTGAGAAGGGGTGGGTGAGATAGCCTCTACATCGCTAAGTGTTATCCTGCTAGCAATAATACAGCAAGCAACAGCCCTGATTCCTCCGCCGAAATATTAGTCACACCAAGAAATTAACTTGAAACTTCAAGCTTTTTGCCTAACAACAGTTACATGGGCTGTGGAGTCCTTAGGTGGGTGAACCTGAAGGGGACCCTATGTTTTTATAAGGCTCTGATTGTGGAGAAAATATCCAGTTCTTTCTCCATCTGAAAACCAACAGAAACCTGGCCCGTTAGGTGAATGGGAGAAAGTTACACAGGAATTGTGACAATTTTGAGCAACAGGAATTCTGCTTTTACCTGAAGCTCTATGCAGGAAGTCATAGAACCTTTTTAAAGTGATGATATATTTCAAACACAAAAAAGCACAGAAAATAATATAACAGGCGCCCATTTACCCACAGGGTCGCCATGAACACATCTTTGTGTGAAGTAGAAAAAGACTCGCTTTCTTTCAGTCAGAGGCAACACTGCAGCAAGGGACAGGGTTTGGCACGTGGCACCCAGGCTTGGCTCCCTGAATGACCTCCCCCTCAACAGCCATGGTTGGAAGCACCCGTGGCTGAAATTAAACACAAGTTAACGTGTTGCCGTGTTTGCTTCAGAATTTGTTTTTAGTGCCCAAAGCGAAGAAGTGTGGCCTCATCCTGACCATTCCATTCCTTACCTCCCCCTTCCTCAGCCCCACAGGTAACCACCTTCCTCATACTTGCTGTGGCATCACTTCCATCAAATAACATGGCTCTTAGCCTCTGTGTTTAAGTTTTACATAAATAACCTCACACCACATATTTTATAACTACACTGTAGCCACTCTCTTCATTGATACTGCCTGTTATGAAATCCATTGAGATATAGAGAAGCAAAGTGAATAATAATCATGGCAGCGTGTCATTATAGCAGTAAAAATAACAAGAATACTTAAGTTACATATTTTGTACTATGTGCTGTGCGCAGTTCCAAGCCCTTTATGCATATTAGTGCGTGTAACCCTGCCTTTTTGGTGATTCAGAGAGTCTTATGTCTAGGCGTGTATATGTGTGTCTATATTTGTGTGTGTGTGTGTGTGTTTAACTCTGTCCACTTCTGAGTACTGTTTTAATCTGAGAATGCATGTTATTTCATCACTTTAGAAAAATCTTCAGCCGCTAGCTCTTCGAATATTGCTTCCCCACATTCTCTCCATTTCCTCTTGCAGTAGATGCACATTGGACCTTCTCATTCCATCCTCACTTAAGGACACTTTATGTTTACCATGTCCTACAATTCCTTGCTTTATTCTGGAAATGTTAATCAAATAGATTTCTCATTGCACTAATTCTTTATTCAGATGAGTCTAATCTGTTTCATCTGTCCCCTGAATTTTTAATCTTCAGAACAATACTTTTCATTTCTAGAAATTCTGTTCTTCTCTCTGTCCAACCTGTTTTTTGCTTTCAAATATCTTTCTTCTCTTTCCTTTTCTTCCTGTGTTGATTTCTTCATTTTGTCTTTAATCATTTGTCTTTCAGATTCTTGTTTTATTAACTAATGTCCTTAGGTTTTACCGATCCTCATGGTGTGTCTGCTTCATTCTGGTTGGGATAGGTGGTTTCGTCACTCAGATTAAGAGCCCTCCACCACAATCATCACTCCTGTGTCCTGTGGGAAATCCTATGTGGCCTATGTTGTCCAAGTACCTTTCATATTTATTTCTGCCTGGAGACTCTGGTGGTATAAATTTAGAGTCCAAACTCATGTGAAGTGCTGGTAGAGACAGACAAGCTTTCCTCCTAGCTTATAAGGCAGAGGGAAGAGTTATTTTCTAATGTACCTTTCACTGATGGTACAATGTCTGGGGGGACTAGTAGTGGTTTCATTCCGAGCTCCTGGCTTATTTGGACCCAAGATCTCATCTCCAGGCTTCATATGAGGGTTGACACTCAAGATCGTATGTTTCTGGGTTTAGCAAAGCCACCAAGGTTAGCTACATCACGTGTTCACATGCTCCAACATCTACTTTTCAAGTCCTTATCAATTCATGGAGTCAAGGATATGTTGTATCCCTTTGTTGTTTTGTTTTTTGTTTTTTCCAAGTTTTTAGTGAAGATGATTCTTACTCTTTCCTTTCTTTTTTTCTTTTTGCATTATCTGCTATCTTATTGGAACTGGGATTCTTAAAACAAGTTGCAAAGCTCTGTAATGCCTTGGTGCACTAAGAAAATGCATTTTAAAAAATGCAGCTGTCAGGGAGAATTTGTACAGGTGACACTCAGGTTAGTGACAGAATTATAGCATCACATTGCTATATTCCATGCTAACAAGTAAAATGAGCAGCCAGCATTTTGTAGGGTCAATCTGAGTAAGAAAAGTCTCTATAGAAATAGCTTATGTGGTAGAATTTTTATCTTGAGCAGAATTATAGACAAATACTAGGAGAATTTGAGATTAGCAAAAAGTCAGCAGAGTGCAAAGCAGAATCCTATAGGAATAAGAGCAAGGGGCTTGGATATCACAGGCAATTTAGGAAAGAAGTGTTCAGGCCAAGAAGCTGCATAGCCAGGTTGTGAAAAGCTGCTTCTCTTGGCCATGTTGGCTAATGAGTCTCACCTGTACCCAACATTGCTGTTTCAGAGTCTGTTTGTGTGAATAGGTAATCTGTCCCCACCAAATCCCATTTTCTACAGAGCATGGACTCTATTCTTTACAAAGACTTTTGATCTCTTTATAAGATTGTAAATGAGAAAAAGCCTCTCTACTTATTCTTAAAAAGGGAATCTAGACCAGTGAGACCCCGACCAGCCAAGACCATTAAGATTCTGCTTTCCAGGGCTGAACAAATCAGTTAAGAAATCCACTTACTGAACACTTTCCTTAAAAAAAAAAAAAGCAGTTTCACCGGGGTGTATTACTTTTCTGTTGCAACTGTAACAAATTACTCAAACTTAGTAGCTGAAAACAATACAAATGTATTATCTTACCGTTTTGCAGGTCAGATGTTCTGCATGGGTCTCACCAACTAAAATCAAGGTGTTGCAGAGCCGCATCCCTTTTTGGAAGGGCTAGAGGAGACTCTGTCTCCTGGCTTATCAAGGTTGCTGGCAGATTTCAGTTCCTTGGGGTTCCTGGCTGTCAGCCAAGCGCTGTTCCCAACGTCTAGAGCCACATGCCTTGGCTCATGGCCCTCTTCCTCCATCTTCAAAGCTAGTGGTAATGGCAACGTGGGTCTCCCACTTCCCATCTCTCCTGTCTCTTCTTCTGGTGTGGCCTCTCTCCAGCGGACTCTTCCACTTAAAGGGCCCATGTGATTAGATTGGGCCCACCTGGATTATCCAGGCAACCTTCCCTGTTTTTTTTTTTTCTCATCTTTATTGGAGTATAATTGCTTTCCAACGTTGTGTTAGTTTCTGCTGTACAACAAAGTGAGTCAGCTATATGTATACATCTATCCTCACATCCCCTCCCTCTTGAGCCTCCCTCCCACCCTCCCTATCCCACCCCTCTAGGTGGTCACAAAGCACTGAGCTGATCTCCCTGTGCTATGCGGCTGCTTCCCACTAGCTATCTATTTACATCTGGTAGTGTATATTTGTCCACGCCACTCTCTCACTTCGTCCCAGCTTACCCTTCCCCCTCCCTGTGTCCTCAAGTCCATTCTCTACGTCTGCATCTTTATTCCTGTCCTGCCCCTAGGTTCATCAGTACTCTTTTTTTAGATTCCATATATCTGTGTTAGCATATGGTATTTGTTTTGCTCTTTCTGACTTACTTCACTCTGTATGACAGACTCTAAGTCCATCCCCCTCATTATAAATAACTCAATTTCATTCCTTTTTATGGCTGAGCAATATTCCATTGTATATATGTGCCACATCTTCTTTATCCATTCATCCATTGATGAACATTTAGGTTGCTTCCATGTCCTGGCTACTGTAAATAGAGCTGCAATGAACATTGTGGTTCATGTCTCTTTTTGAATTTTGGTTTTCTTAGGGTATCAGCCTAGTAGTGGGATTGCTGGGTCATATGGTGGTAGTTCTATTTTTAGATTTTTAAGGAACCTCCATACTGTTCTCTATAGCGGCTGTATCAATTTACATTCCTACCAGCAGTGCAGGAGGGCTCCCTTTTCTCCACACCCTCTCCAGCATTTATTGTTTCTAGATTTTTTGATGATGGCTATTCTGACCTGTGTGAGGTGATACCTCATTGTGGTTTTGATTTGCATTTCTCTAATGATTAGTGACGTTGAGCATCTTTTCATGTGTTTCTTGGCCATCTGTATGTCTTCTTTGGAGAAATGTCTGTTTAGATCTTCCACCCATTTTGGATTGGGTTGCTTGTTTTTTTGATATTGAGCTGCATGAGCTGCTTGTATATTTTGGAGATTAATCCTTTGTCAGTTGCTTCATTTACAAATATTTTCTCCCATTCTGAGGGTTGTCTTTTCGTCTTGTTTATGGAAGCTTTTAAGTTTCATTAGGTCCCATTTGTTTATTTTTGTTTTTATTTCCATTACTGTAGGAGGTGGGTCAAAAAGGATCTTGCTGTGATTTATGTTATAGAGTGTTCTGCCTATGTTTGGGGATTTTTTAGCCTTTTTTTTTCTTTATTTTTAATCCCCTTTATTGCCAGGACAAGCGACTTGACTTGCAGGGTCTTGGTTCCTCTAACAGAAGTTGGGCTCTGGGTTGAATCCAGGATACTGGACCACTAGAGAATTCCTAGCCCCAGGGAAGATTAATCACTGAGAGCTCTCACAGAGGCCTCTATCTGAATCCAAGACCTGGCTCTACCCAACTGCTAGCAGTTCCCAGCACTGGATGCCTCACACCAAACAACAAGACAGAAACACAAACCCACCCATCAGCACACAGACTACCTAAAGTCATATTAAGCTCACAGACACCCCAAAACACACCACCTGACACAGCCCTGCTTATCAGAGGGAAAAGACTCAGCTCCACCCACCAGAACCCAGGCTCCAGTCCCTCCCATCAGGAAGCCTATGCAAGCCACTGGGCCAACCTCACCACCGGGGACAGGGAACAGAAGCAAGAGGAACTATGACCCTGCAGCCTGGGGAAAGGAGACCTCAAATGCTGTAAATTAGACAGAATGAGAAGACAGAGAAATATCTTGCAGGCAAAGGAGCAAGATAAAAACCAAGACCAAATAGATGAAGAGGAAATAGGCAAAGAACCTGAAAAAGAATTTGGAGTAATGATAATAAAGGTGATCCAAAATCTCGGAAATAGATTAGAGAAAATACAAGAAACATTTAACAAGGACCTAGGAAAACTAAAGAGCAAGCAAACAGTAATGAACAATACAATAACTGAAATTAAAAATACTCTAGAAGGAATCAATAGCAGAAAAACTGAGGCAGAAGAATGGATAAGTGAGCTGGAAGATAGAATGGTGGAAATAACTGTTGCAGAGCAGAATAAAGAAAAAAGAATGAAAAGAATGAAGGACGGTCTCAGAGACCTCTGGGACAGCATTAAGCGCTCCAACATTCAAATTATAGGCGTCCCAGAAGAAGAAGAAAAAAAGAAAGGATCTGAGAAAATATTTGAAAAGATTATAGTCGAAAACTTCCCCAACATGGGAAAGGAAATAGTGAATCAAATCCAGGAAGCGCAGTGAGGCCCATACAGGATAAACCCAAGGAGAAACACGCCAAGACACATATTAATCAAACTAACAAAAATTAAACGCAAAGAAAGAATATTAAAAGCAGCAAGGGAAAAACAACAAATAACACACAGGGAATCCCCATAAGGTTAACAGCTGATCTTTCAGCAGAAACTACAGGCCAAAAGGGAGTGGCGAGATATATTTAAAGTGATGAAAGGAAAAAACCTACAGCGAAGATTACCCAGCAAGGATCTAATTCAGGTTCCACAAAGGAATCAAAAGCTCTACAGACAAGCAAAAGTTAAGAGAATTCAGCACCACCAAACCAGCTTTACAACAAATGCTAAAGGAACTTCTCTAGGCAGGAAACAGGAGAGAAGGGAAAGACCTACAGAAACAAACCCAAAGCAATTAAGAAAATGGTAATAGGAACAAACATATCAATAATTACCTTAAATGTAAATGGATTAAATGTCCCAACCAAAATACACAGACTGGCTGAATGGATACAAAAACAATTCTTTGTTTTAAAGTGTGCAAACTTAATTCCATTTGAGAAATTCCCTTTGTCATGTAATGCATCCTACTCAAAGGTTCCAGGGCTTCAGATATAGGCACTGTGGGGGGATCATTATTCTGCCTACCATAATGGCACAATCTAGGGAGAAGAAATGTTATAAAGCATGACATCAATTGTACTAGCAATTTATCAAGAGACATCTGATCCAATTTTTAAACTCAGTTTGTAACTATTCACCAGGGATCTGCTAATCTTATATACAGTCAATCACATTCTGCTGATACACATCTTATAGAAATTTTTGCAGATCACACTCCAGGAGGGTGAGAAACAAGGGGGTAAGAATGAAGAATAGCATGCAATCTACAAATGAAAGGAAAACACGGCGAGCTAGTCACATTGTTGCTCTGCGCTGCGTTCCCTGAGCCGTATGATCCATTTACGTGAAGAGAAAATGACTTACTATGGATCAGATAGGGTTTTTGGAAGAGAGTAGAGAGGGGAAAAGGGAGAGAAAGTGAGAACATCAACAGAAAGACTTTGAATTTCTGGATGTAGCTTAGTCCGAGGCAAATTTCAACCCTACCTTTCCATGGAATTGTTACATGGATCTATTTATCTGTCTATGTACTATCTATCTTTGTTCTATCTACTCTATCTATTATCTATCATTCCCTGCATCCATCCATCCATCTTTGTACCTAGGTATATATCTATCTACTTTATCTATGTATCTATCCATCTATTCATTTAGGTATGTAGCTATGTTTCTATGTATCTATCTATGTATCATCTATCCATCCATCCACTCACCCACCTATCTATATCTATCTTCCTATCTATCTATCTATCTATCTATCTTCTATCATTCACATTTTATTTGGTGTGGGTTGTTTGAACTTGAGGGATTCTAACTAATACACAGGCCATTAAGTTGAACACTTGTATTTTACAGGTGGAGAAACTGAACTTCGGAGGGGAGAAGGGATTTGAGCATGTTTCTCTCTGACATTAGGGAATTCATCCTTGCTGTCCTCTAAAGTGTCACCATGTGTTTCCTGACTATCTCTATATCTGCCTGTGCATTCAACCCCCCTGCAACATTTTCATCTTACTTTCCCATGTTGAATGAACTTCCCTTGGGAGGAAAACTGATTGCTAAAAGGCTGTTTGCCTTCCAGGGATTTTTGTTTTTGAATTTTAAATGTCAAATTATTATTTGGTTCCAAAATAAGAGAAAAGGAAGCGTTCTGCACAGTGACAGGCTGGTGGAGCCACTTTAATGAGCAGAGTGGCACCCACATGTCCCTCCTGGGTGAAAAGAATTCAGCATAAGAAAGAAGGGCTTGAAAGAGTCACAGTATGCTCTGCTGACCACTAGCTGTGTGATCTTGCGTGAACTATTTAAATTCTCTCATTTTCAGTCTCCACATAAGGAAAAGGAGAATAATAATCAAATTTATTTTGCAGAGCTGTCATGGGGACTATATACGTTGTGCCTAAAATATGTTTGCTGCATAATAAGAACTGAATAAATGAAATTCAACATTAAGGAATATTTAGGACCCCTTTAGATGAAAGATATCTTTACTAATTAAGAGATTATATTAAAATCCTGTCTTGGAAACAGGGACATAAAACCTAGCTATATTGTCTCACCTACTGCCTGAGGATTCAAACCATATTCATTTTTTAAAGGGAATGTACTGGAAATACCTTGAGAACATTGGAAGACATCTGCTGATTGCGTTTCTTTTGACTACTTAATTTGCAAGCGCTTTACAGACTGTTTCTCAACTTCCATATAATAAAGTTTACTCACTCTACAGCCCCTAATATGCTGGTTTGGTTAGGACTGAGAGATTTTCTGATCTCACCCATGTACCATTCAGTTCGAATCACCAGAGGACGTTGACGATTATCATGATACATCACTTTTGAAGCTAGCATTTTCCACTGGAGCATAGAATTTTTGGAGGTACCACATAAATAGTAACAGATATATATGACTTATAGGAAAATAATTTTAAAAATAGAAAAAACAATGATGCATTTGCCAAAGGACATTGTAAACCAGACACAAGGGAAAGCATTTTGTTGGATTCTCCTTTGATCAGTTAATTTAGTTTCAGAATCCCTGCTCAGGATTGAAGACTCTGCCTTCATGGGTGAATGCCCAATACCTTCTATGCTGTTCTTTTAGATTTGCATAAACTATATCTCTCTCTCAGAAATGCGTGATGTATAAAGTGAGATTATGTGCATTAAAAAACTTATTTTGCTTAACCCATTGCTCCCTAACTTTTGGAACAATTTTTAACGCATAATACATTTTAACATCCTCCAGAAAAAGTTTCACTGAATACTCTTTGGGAAAGTCTAGTCTAGACAGGTGTCATCTGACTAACCACATTTTAGAGTTAAAAGTAGGAGAAGCGTATTAATCAAATTGTGTTAGAAATATAAGCCACATGGAAGGTAAAGTGAAGTCCATTATAGAAAAGCAAAGAACACATTTATTTTCAGATAGTGGAAATGGACATAAATAAAAACCTGAAACTTTTCTGGGCTAATGACACTGCTTTTTTTTTTTTTTTTTTTTTTTTGCAAATTGTATCACTGTCACAGAAATAGGTCTAAGTAGGGGAAGCACTATTATGATTCAGTGAAAAGCCAGAATTGCAAACCATCATTAATGTAATTGTATTACTTGAACTCCTTGGTAATCACAGTGCAAATAACAGCAATACTGGGGAAACATTTTTCCACTAAGCTAACAATAATAAAATATAATACCCTGAATGCTGGGGAAATTGTAGCAGAACACAGCACTTATATTGCTGGGGGCACTACAAATTTGCTCAGCTGTGTTGGAAGGCAGGAGAGCAGGACATAGAGAGCAGTAAAAATGCACATTAAATTTTACTTACTGTGTTTAGATATAAAACTTTATTTTAGAAAAATATTCAACGAAAAATAATAGACAATGGTATTTCTTTTTCCCGTTGCGGAGCACAGGCTCTGGACGCGCAGGCTCAGCGGCCATGGCTCACGGGCCCAGCCGCTCCGCGGCATGTGGGGTCTTCCCGGACCGGGGCACGAACCCGCGTCCCCTGCATCGGCAGGCGGACTCTCAACCACTGTGCCACCAGGGAAGCCCCAAAGATATTTCTTGCATTGAGAATTGGTTTGAGTCCAGCTTCTTTTACTTAACCCACTGAAAACACAGTTCTTCCCTTTTTTTTAATTCTGCGAATATTTGTCAAATGGCAAAAATTGAAATAGGGAAGAATTAACAAATTTATTCTTCAGTTTTGAGGTTACTATATGAATATATGAAATCCTGAAAATTGTTTTAAAAATGTGGAAGTGCTTAGTATGGACAGCAGAAAATTGTCTCCATTTTGATTATAAGTCGAAGAAGGAAAAGACAGGAATTTGGAAAAGGGAAATGGGTCACAGCTGGGGTTTTTAAGGTTTAGTTATTTAAAGTTTTCTTTAATAGCCTCTGTTATTATTTTTTATATAAAATGCTAAAATAAAAGTACAACTCAAGTATAAATTTAACTATATAATTGAATATTGATTGGTGTCTATAATTCTATATTGTTAAAATCCTCAATGACAATAATAAGATACGCAGAGAGGGCATCTGAACAATTTACAATTTGAAAGGGAATTATTCTCAGGTGCTCTTACTTTCATAAGTTCTTTATGTGCACCTATATATATATTTCATTTTCGTAAGCAGCATCCTATCCTTTTCTTAATCATCCCACCTTTTCATTAACAGGGTCCTGAATTCATTCATCCAAGCAGCATCAATGAATTAGGACTTACTAAATGTCAGATATTACCAGGACAAAAGAAGAAAAAGCCATAGTCTCTACCATAAGAAAGCTCATACCTATGTTATTCAATGCATATTTTAACTGACATCCTGAGTAACATGAACAATTTACTTCCACGGCAAGGATTCATAGTAAAATATGGTATAACAGAGCTTCCCTGGTGGCGCAGTGGTAGAGAGTCCGCCTGCCGATGCAAGGGACACGGGTTCGTGCCCCAGTCCGGGAAGATCCCACGTGCCGCGGAGCGGCTGGGCCCGTGAGCCATGGCCGCTGAACCTGCGCGTCCGGAGCCTGTGCTCCGCAACGGGAGAGGCCACGGCAGTGAGAGGCCCGTGTACGGCAAAAAAAAAAAAAAAAGGTAAAATAAAGTTCTTATTGGTGTGGTGTGTACCATAAACCATGGTGTGGGTGTGGGGATGAGAACTGAGCTGCCAACTGAAACCTCCGTTCTTCCCTTTACCTTGTTACTTACTATCCGTTTCACCACATAGCTTCCATCCTCCTTCCTCCCTCCATCCCCTCCTTTTTCCTCTCATTTATTCATTCACAATTCTTTCATTCCTCAAATGTTATGGCATCTATCTGCCATGTGTGAGGCATGATGCTAGGCAGTGAAGGTATAGGAATGAATGATCTGGTTCCTGTCTTCAAGAGCCTCATGTTTCAATAAGGGAGAAAAGTTTAAAGAAAAAGCTCTAACTGAGCTCTGCCTATCAAGAGTTTGAATAGTTTGATAGGAACACAGAAGGAAAAACAACGAAGTAGGCTTCAATTTCCTTAAAACTATGATCACCATATCCAGTTATTCACAAGGATGAACCAAGATAAGGTCTAGCACGCATTCACCATTGCTGTGCAAATATAATGAACACCTTTATAATCCTAAGTAGTAGTTTGAAAGGCTGTTCACAATCGGACCCTGACCTAGTTGTCCTCTCTAGGGTCTTTTGCATCTCACCCTTCTCCTCCAGGAACCTTAAGCTGTTCACCATCCTCTGAACTTGGCATATGCTTCCCCACACTTCTGCTCCTGCCACGGGCTGTTGCTCCTGCTTGGAAAGACCTTCCTCCTATTTCTAATATGAAGATTTCTGACTGTCCCTGCTCTGTCTGCCACCTGATGAGCTGTGACCTCTTGCTGCAGACCCCGTTCACATCCCACTGTCACATCTCCTCAGGCTCCTGAGGCAGGCAATGACTTCTTTCTCTCTGTACCCCTAATGCTTTTCCCCACCTCAAGCAAAAAACTTGTCAAAGCCATCTGTCCAGCTCCTTCACCATGAACTCTCCAAGGGTAGAGACCTTGTTTTTCTCCTTTCCTCATTGCCAGCACCTAGCAACATGATGTCTTGGTCAATGTTGGTTATAAAAATGAATGGATATATAAAGAACACATTATTTGATGAAAAAACACAAGGGAATGAATGAGTGATCAAATTAATGAGTCAGCAAATGATTGGCTAATGATTGAGGAAATGAGGAAATGACTGAGGGATAAATTATTGTATAGTTATTTAATTAATGGCTAAATAAATACATTATTTAGTAAGGGAATAAATAAATGGATGATTTACCTAAGAGGGCTCACTGCAGTTTCTTTCCACATCAAAGAGATCATTTCCTCCCATCTCTCACGTGACTCCAGGATTTTATTGGGCACAGAAGCTTTTCTCTAACAGACTAAAGGATTTTTTTTTTTTTTTGCCTCAAGGATTAAGAACAGCTCACCTTTTAATTATTCTAGACAATTTACAGTTGCAATATGTGACAAAGTTACAGGTTTGACAATATTTCACAAACCTTATTTTATGACTTATTTGACAAATTAAACATAGCCCCTTGTAAAAATGCTCAGTTTTTTTCCAATTCTGCTTCCAGCTATTGGTAAGAGAGGAATGACTTTTATAGTATATCTTGGTCCACAGATTGGAGTCTCTCAGAGTAAGTAGTTTTTAACTGACTTTAATCTATAAAAGACTACATTGACTTAGAAGAAAATGATTTTTGCTCTTTTGATAAAATCTACCAAAATAAAAACGGGTGTGTAGTATTTTGTTTGCATTAACAAAAGCATGAACTTGTTAGCTTCAGAAATGATATGACACTGACATTACAGCCACAAGGACACTCAATATCTTTGTAGTACAAAACTGCACATCACCTTGATTGGGAAAATTGTACCCAGGGATAATTGTTCGGTATTTAGGATACCCTTTTTCTATGCAGCCAGGGGCTTCTAATGAGAATTGTCAAATAAACAGATCTTTAGGTTAGGATTAAAACTGTCCACACAGACAACCTACTAAATTAATAATGCCTGATGGAATGGGACCCATGTCTTTTGCTATGGTTAACAAATATTGAACATGTAAGATTCCATTGTTGCCTGGTGTTTCATGTAACTGAGTAATAGGTATGGCCTAAGTGAATGTATGGTTTACAAAATAGATTGAAAACATTAGAGAAATTGCAAATAAAAAAATAAATAACCTTCATAAAATGTTTTAACTTGGGAGGAGGTAAGCTCAGATGTTCTCTATCATTTTAGTTTCATTTTTTAAGATTCAGCTCTTCTAGACTCATTTAGAAGAACACTTATCTTTTAAATATAAAGCATGAATTTTAAAAAATCTTGAAAATAGAGGTGTTATCCACTTTCTGATCACTCAAGTCTAGCTAATACTAGCATTTAGAGTTTTATTCTTCATATTTCTTTTCCAATGTACCAGTTTTACTTTAAATATATTTGCTTTCCTCCTGTAACAGTTTTGTGTGTTGATACAGTTTGTTTAATAAAAGTATTTTTAAATAGCTTCATAGACTTCAATTATTACAATAGCCCATAGGTTATTTCATTATATCCCAAATTTGGTTGTTTACTATGTTTCCAACTTTTAGTTACTAGAAAATCACTGAGTTGATTACTTAGGTGTACAAAGCTTTTTCCATATTTTGGATTATGTTCTTAGGATTAATCCCCAAAAGGGAATATTTTAGTCTAAATTATGAGTACTTTAAAGCACTTTTTATATATTTCCAAACTCTCTATAGAAAGAACCTGGATATATTCTAAATACTGAAACATCTCTTTCTCCTCAAGAAGTACCTTGTCTCTTTTGTTTAATAATTGCAGCAAATGTGCTAAATTGCTAAAGACTTTTTTTCTCTGTCACTACTCTATTAGTAGAAGTTTATATGGCATTTCAAAAGCTCTATTCTAGAAAAATACTGACGTGACAATTTTGCACCACCTTTTCCTTAGAAGCAGTCACACAGAAGAGGATATGGATCGTTTTTTCTTTCCTTACCCTCCAGAGGATAGAACTGGTCCCAAAGGGAGAACATTCCTGGAATGAATGTGAACTAGGTGTGAAAAAGAATTCAGATGGCTCTGGACTCACTGCTAACATAATTATTGATTAGGAAACCTGGGTAAAGACTGTTGTATTTCTGGAAGTGTCCAGAGAGAGCTTGGATGACCAGTTCTTGGAAAGATTTTTAAAGGTATTCTAGTTCTTTGGGTAGTCCAATGAGTTGTAAACTCATTTTCAAAAACTCTGATTCAACAATACACTGACACCACACTGTCAATCGTGTATCCAGCACAAGTCACCAATTAAATAATTTGGAAACGATTACATTTCTAAAGAGACCATAAACTAAATTTTAATCAATTTATTTCAAACTTGTCCTCCATTAGTACCTTTTCAAGAATGAGTAACAGTAACAGCATAGTAGCTTGACATTTTTTTTTTTTTTTTTTTTTTGTTATATGCAGGCCTCTCACTGTTGTGGCCTCTCCTGTTGCGGAGCACAGGCTCCGGACGCGCAGGCTCAGTGGCCATGGCTCACGGGCCCAGCCGCTCCGCGGCACATGGGATCTTCCCGGACCGGGGCACGAACCCGTGTCCCCTGCATCGGCAGGCGGACTCTCAACCACTGCGCCACCAGGGAAGCCCAGCTTGAAATTTTTGATTGTCTTTGATAGCTTGAGTTTAATCTGCTCCCTCCTTGGTCTTCTTTATGTCTCACACTGGACATGCAAATAGTGAAATTGGAAGAGACGAGTGCAGATGTATGTATCTGTGCAAGCTGGATACTGGGTCAGGGATTGGGATGCAAAGGCCTAATAATTTGGGAGTTTAATGAAGTGTTCTGAGACAAGGCAAGGTATCCAAGACCATTCTAACCAAGCCACGCCACATTTATTGATCTTGGAATTGAACCCTGTCATCCCCTCACTTCCCTGGGCAACACACTGTCGCCCTTTTCTGTTGACTCACCTCCTTACTCTGCCCCCTCACAACTTGCCCTAAGAACCTGCCAGACTCTTATGCCACGTGAGAAATCCTCAAAGGGACATTGGAGAGTTGCCTTGAAGAAAAGGAAACTTTGTCAGGAGAGACAGGTGGTTAGGAAAAACTAACAAATTCAGTAATTTTTCGAGTATGAGGGAGCTAAGATATTTCTGTGTATTCCCACGGAGAAATACTGAGAGAAATTATTGAAGAACATTCTTACGGAAAGGGCTAGCCAGATAGGGAATGTGCCCCTGAAGAGGTAGCGAGGTGTAAGCGGATATTATAACTTACTAGAAATGGACTAGACGTGTGACTAAGAAGGGGGAAGTAGGTCAGTTCAGTCCATTAGATTTTATAATTATATGATGCAGAAGGACATTGGGGGCTTTGGAATTTTAGCTGCTATTATCCCAGACTAGGGCTGGACAGCAATGTTGTGACCCACAATTACAGTAATTTTCAGGTGGACTTCGTAAATGAACAGAAGTCATTCTTTTGAAAATAGCTCTTTTTTAAAAGTGAGAATGTTTCTCCAATTCACATTTTCTAGTCTGCTTGTCTGTCCCCTCTGGGCTCAGTCAAAGAAACTCATGCAGTGGAAGTATGTTTAGCAATTGGGCCCGTTCCCAGGTTGCGAGACATTTAGCAAAAATCCAGAGTTATTATTAGATCTAAACGGAGGCTTTTGTCAAAGACCTCTTGAACTGTTAGGAAATCAGAGTGCAAATTGATAATGACACACAACACATCGCTGCCCTGGCAACTCCCCGAAGGCCGCTGAGATACCCGAGAAAGAACTTGTGTGGACTTGTGCCAACAGCATGTTGCTCAACACTCCTCCTTCTCCTAAGCCGACTGGACGACTGCATTCTCTTCCTTGTAAGAGGCAGTAGGAGATGGATTAAAGAGGATGTTTGACCTGAGACTATTAATTTCCTCGCAGTGTGTATTCAAGTCAGATCCCTTTAGAAGAGCCTTTTGTGGTTTCATAAAATTACAACTTTGGCTATTCGGCTGCCCTTTCCAAAGTACAAATTTGGCTTCTAAAGAAAACACACTTCATAGGAAAAAAGGAAAGAAATGAGTATGTAGTTATCTTAAATATATTCATTTTATATAATCGTTCTGTCACACAAAGAAACAATTACAGTATTAAGTACCTATTAATAAAAGAAATCATAAAACACGGTCTTCGTAAAACATATAAAATTTTTATGATTTTTATTTAAAACAATAATAAAATAGATTTTTCCCTCACAGTTTATGAAAGCTTAAAAATACTTTTTTAAACTGTCAGGTTTAAAAATAAATGTTCCACTTCTTTGTTTAGACTATTATAGTACTTTTTAATTTTTCAAGGGTTAGGTGAGAGACCATTTCATGGGGGACGTGCATGTGTGTGCTGTCTTGCAAAGAAATTGGAGAATGCATTCCTCCAACTCCTCATTTTATCCTCGGCCCCTTTAGCCTCCTCTAAATGTGCCTTATACTTGTGTACACGGGAACGCGGCTCACTTAACATAAACATTATTTCAGATTCTTTACAGCCCGTTTCTGCGGTCCAAGTTCTAACACAGCACCTCACACGTAGCTGGAAGTCTATTTTATTTAATGAATCCTTAAACGTAATGCCTAGTAGAGGAGAAATTCTTTTCACTGCTCTGGGGGTTAGACAACCTTTCAGTTGGTTTGAACTGAGAGGAAAGGAAATCCAATTTAGTTACCATTCACTGGAGGAAGACGACTTGGGTTTTTGGAGTAACATCCACTGTTTGGGGATGAAGTACAGACACCAAGGGGTGTGAGTGGGAGGGGACAGAACACAGTCAGACTTTTAAAGGGCCCTTAGTAGCACCTGCAACCTCACCTCTAGTCCTGGTGCTGTGTGACTTTGACCAATTACTTTCCCCCACTGGGCTTTCTCTTTGCAATTGGACTCAGTGGTTCTCAATAAGGACTGTGCATTAGAACCACCACTGGAGATTTTTAAAAAGCCTGCGCCTGGGTCCCACCTCAGACCGATTAATGCAGAAACCTAATGGGGGTGACCCAGCTGTGTATTTAAAAAATTCTCCAGATTATTCCCAGATGAAGCTGAGTTTAAACTCCCGATCAGCGCCTCTCAAATATAATGTGATGAGAATGATCTGGGATCTTGTAAAAATGCAGACTCTGATTCAGCAGGTCTGGGGTGGAGCCTGCACACCGGCATCTGAAGCCCGTGCCCGGTGATGCTGGCTGTCTCTGGTGCTCTTGGACAAGGACCCAGAACCTGGGAGCGTATGAAACCTGTGGACCTTCGGGTCCCACCTCAGGCCCACTGAATCACATCCTGCATTTGAAAGATTCTCAGGTGATTTATAACACATCAAAGTTTGAAAATTCCTGGTCTAAATAATCCATAAGAACCGCCCCCCGACCCCGCTCTAACACACAAGGTCCTCAGGGTACAGTCTCTGCCACTCGCAGCCACTTTCCTTCTAGTCCCTATGTGCCCACCATAACCCAACAGTTGAGGCTCCTTGTAATGTTTCAAATGTGCTTTGCCGGCCTGACACTGCCCTTCCATCACGGGGTGTGTCATTTCCTTTATATTTAATAAACCCCTCCCCTTTACCTTCTTATTTCCTACCCATCCTTTAAGATTTAGGGATTAAGTCCTCCAAGGAAGCTGATGTAACTATTTTCAACCACTACCCGCCCAGCTCTAACTTAGGTACTAGCTTCTCTGTGCTTCCTTACACTGAAAGAAAATTACCTACACATGTGCTTCACCCACCCCCCTCCCCCGTCTAGGATGTATATTTCTGGAGTGTCAGGAATTGAGTTTGGGGTTTTTTCCTCACTATTTATCAAGGTTCTGGCACAGAGTATGCACTTGTACTTCTCCAGGTAGGTTCTGATCAGGATGGAGAACTTAACAGGTCTCTCATATCAACCTCTTCTTCCTGCCTTGAGTCTTGGCAACACACCACACAGCCAGAACCACTGCAGGTGGATTTCCCATCTCAGCCTGGCACTAAATCTCACCTCTTTTTCTCCTGAGGACATGTTGGGACCTGTGAGCTCTGGAAGGCTCAAGACCCCCAGAATAAAGCAACTTTGGTGGGCTATTCTCAGTAATGGTAATAGACAAGTGAGATGGGCATCCACTCACTTGATTTCTGTGCCCCTTATATTTTCGACATTTATCAAAGCTGACGTTGCTTCCCAAAGGCCAAGGGAGGAATGATGAAACAGATCATTTTCATTTGCCTGGCTTTCTCTTAGCTGTTTCCCAGGCTGACTGAGAACAGTTTGCATCCTGTCCAGGCCCCGTAATTTCTGGTTGTTAAAGAAAGACATATGGGTACTGCCAAAGCATCCTGAGACCTTGACTCAGGGCAGTGTGACTTGAAGGACATGGGAAATGTGGGAGGGCCATTTACTTTGATTCTCTTCTTGTGGCCCACACTGGATGTTTCCGGTAAGAGGGCAAGAGACACTGAGCCTGCATTTGCTCTCAATGTAATGTTGGATTCAAATTATGTATATGTACTAAATTCATTGAATAACTGTGAGGTGGCCCCTGTGTGTCAGACACTTTGCTAGATGTTGGGAAGGTGACTTTAATGTATCATAGATTTTACCTTCAAGGAGTTCCTAATCGTAGACAGAGAGGACCATGCAGCTAAGTATTATCTTGAAGAATAAGGTGCCAGAAGAATACAGAAGAAAAGGCAATTAACTCTATTGCTTATGTTGTTTAAAAAAAGGTAACAGGGAGTAGTATGTCAAGGGAAACATCTTTTAAAATATTTTATCCAGGGCTTCCCTGGTGGCGCAGTGGTTGAGAGTCCGCCTGCCGATGCAGGGGACGCGGGTTCGTGCCCCGGTCCGGGAAGATCCCACATGCCGCGGAGCGGCTGGGCCCGTGAGCCATGGCCGCTGAGCCTGCGCGTCCGGAGCCTGTGCTCCGCAGCGGAAGAGGCCACAGCAGTGAGAGGCCGTGTACCGCCAAAAAAAATAAAAATAAAAAATAAAATAAAATATTTTATTCCGCCTTTCAGCTAATGTCTCAGTTTCTTTTGCTGTGTAACAAATAACCCTGAAGTTTGGTGACGAAAATAACAGCAGTAGTAGACTATAGAGACAGTCTTGCCTTGTACAGATGCCTTTTACCGATTTATTTAAAAGTAAAGACAGATAACTATTATACTGACACAACTAAGATTCAAAATGATGATAGAGTACGAACTAAGGCGTAAGGGCTGTCCATCAGCGAAATGTACTTGTGCTTAAAGACAACATGATTGCTGTTGTTCACTTGAATCTCTCCTGATCAGTGGGTCCACCCAGCACATAGATGGGAGTTGGAGGGAAAGTTAGGGTGTCATCCAAACAGAGAAGTGCTTACAGCAAAGATCAAGATGCTGGCCTTGGCTTCATTAGCAGAAATTAAACAGCACTTAACACATATTCAATTAAAATTCTGTAGAGGATTTTGGACGGAGAGTGGCAGGGTCCAGGATGCAGCAGACCTGACAGCGGATCGTGGAGAGTGGAACAAGGGAGTCAAACGGGCAAGAATTTCAACACTAACTGGAGACCGAGCGATTAGAGTCTTGAAGTGGCAACTAGCCTTGGACAAATCACTTTGCTCATAAAATGGCTCAAAGACAAAGGGTACATGTTAAAAATTTAAAAAAAGAAAGAACAAAAGTCATAACCAGACACACCCTCATGAAATTTCAAACACCAGAATAAAGAGTAGATTCTGAAAATGTCATAGGAATAAAAATGAACAGGTATCCGATTTCTCATTGGTAATACAAGATGCTAGAACACGATGGAGTAATGTGTTCATAGTTCTGAGGGAAAATATTTTCAACAGAGAATGCTACAGTTAGCTTTGGTGGAAGCCTGTGGTTTCCTACTCGATAACCATTTTTTTCTTCCTATCTGTAGGCATGTCTGCGGTTTTGTGAAGGTATTTGTTGAGCAAAGGAGGGAGGCCCGTCCCACAGCCCTGGAGGATGAATTATTAGTCTAAATCAGTCATGGTAAAATTATTCCTCTTTGCTATTGATTATTCAAAGTGCGGGATTATAATACGATTCTAAGAAAGATTGTTTACCTGATAAAAAGATAGAGCTATTCAGGAAGGTCTCTTTGCTCCAGCGGCCCATCTTCCTGCCTCAAACTCAGTTATTTGAGGATATTATGCTTGGATCTGTGTCATCCATCTTGTGACCATGAGATAATAAGCCAACAAACTACGAAAGGCCAAGTGGAATAATGGAAAGAACTTGGGTCATTGATAACATTGTTTAGTCACTGCACCAAGCCTGGTACCACCTACCTCCAGGTTTCCTGTTATTTGAGATAATTAAGGATTTTTATTGCTTAGGCTATTGTGGATATGAGTTTTCGCTTGCAGCAGAAAGCATCATAAATGATACCATGTGCCACATTATCTATTGGGCATAAGATGTAAAGATATTTTCATTCTCAGTCTTGGAAGTAGCCAAACATTCACATCTCAAGCCTTCCTTTTCAGGGATATACCTGAAGATTTATTTCAGTAAATTGAGGAAAGCAATCAGGAAAGGAGACAGAATCCACCCCAACAGAGCATAAAGGGAAGTGCCGCCGACGTGACAGTGTGCAGCCTGAAAGCAACAAACCAAACTGGAAAAAAAGAGAAAGGGTTGAAAGGACAGACCAGGGAGGGAGAGAGAGGAGGAAGTTCTCAGGGAAAAAAAAAAGTGGTGGACGGACTGAGTGGATAGAAAGTATGATTGAGTTTGGGCCACTCTAGACATATAATTATATCATAAAAGGAAATAAATACAGAAAGAAAAAAAGGCAAGTAGGAATTCTGGGTATGTGCCTCTCTGGGAGGGAAGATAGGGAATAAATAAGAAAGACCTGGTACGGATATGAAATGAACCATGTTGCTGCATGTTAATAAGTGAGGTAAATTAAGGAAAGAGAGAACATGTAATCTTACTGAGTAGGAATAGTCCCCTCTGAGAATTCCATAAATCTTGGCATCAGAGCCACCTAGGCTTAGCTATGAACACTATTTATATAGTTTTAAAAAATAAATATAAAAGTAGAGTAATATAATTATGTAAATGTAAATAAGTAGAATTAACCTCATACAAAGAACAGAAATTTTGCTTGTGGTGGTCTGACAATATATACAAAATATTGCGATTGATTATGTAAAAGTATAGCTGTCACAAAGGAATTCATAGTGGGGTATACAACTGTATAAGGACACTAGTATCCTTAATTTACAATTTGGTAATAGCTATTAGGTATTGACCAGCGCTGATGGAATAAGAAAGACATGTTTAAATACGCTATTTAATGTTAAAAGTAACCAATAGAATAAAAAAGAAGAATAGAATATCAAACATTTGGAGACTTGGTGAAGGAGAAGAGTAGTATAAATGAACAAAATCATTATCTTTTATATTGGAATAGCTCACACAATCCTCTTGTCCCCTGCGTGTCTTTCAAATCCCACCTCAGATTGTCACCCACCCTATGAAGCATTCCCAGCCACCTGTCACCTTTGATCTCAGCCTGCAGTAGTTAATAACTTCATGTCCCTTCTATGGCATTATTTCATTCATTCATCCAACCAACAATAGTTCTTGGGGGTGTATTCTGTTACAGGCTGTGTTGTAGATGCTAAAATACAGCTGTAAAAAAAGCGAGACATATATGTGTGCTCTTCTCATGGAACTGACACTTTACAGGGAGGGACACTTTAAAGAATTAAAGATTTGATTACAAAATTAAATAAAGACTTACAATTGCTATAGGGGCTATGAAAGAGGCATATAAGGAGCAGGGAGAGTATAGATGCATAGAAATGGACCGAGTTTGGGGAATCCAGGAAGGCTTTCATGAGGAGGTGATGTATAAGTTGCTCTCTGAAGGATGATGGACATTAACAAGATGGTGAGATGGAGGTATGGAGAAAAAGGCAGGGTATGAGGAGCAAGGAGCAAAGCAGGAAGGATTATGCCATGTTGAAGGGAAACTCTGTGAGGCTCCACAGTGTTGGAATATGGAAAATGAGGAAGAGGGAAACTCACGATGGTCCTGGTGGGGGAGGAAAGCAGGGACTGCATCTTATAGTATCTTGAGGCCATGTCAGAGGTTTTGGCTTTCTCATGGGAGAATGGGGAAGCCACTGAAGATTAACTTCAGTGGTGGTGGTGGTGGTGGTGGGATGAACTGGGAGATTGGGATTGACATATATACACTAATATGTATAAAGCAGATAACTAATAAGAACATGCTGTATAAAAATAAATAAATAAAATATTACAGGAAATAGAAAAAAAAAACCTTCAGTGAGATTGTTTGTGACTAGATCGGTTGTCAGCAAGTTGCAGGTTGTCAGTCAAGTTCAACCCACCACCTGCTTTTATAAACAAAGTTTTCTTAGAACACAGTCATGCTCTTCAGTTGTGTATCTATGGCTGCTTCCACACTATAATGGCAGAGTAGGGCAGATGCAATGGAGATTGTATGGGTTGCAAAGCCTAAAATACTTGCTATTTTGTCCTTTACAGAGAATGGCCGCTGGAATCGATCATCTCACAAACAATGCAGAGACCTATTCATGCTTTTATGCTAGCACTTACTGTACTCAGACCATCTGTATACTTATTTGATTTCCCCATTATTAGACTGTGAGCTCCTTTTGGGACAAGGACTACATTCAGCTCATCTTAGTTTCCCTAGCTCCTAATACATTAGTGTACAGTGAACACTTGATTGAATCAATCTTGCTCGTTTATCTCATGGAGCATCTAGTCCAGCTGCTAATTTAACTGATTTGGAAAAGAAGGTCAAGAGAGTTTGAGGGACTTTCTCCGAAACACCCAGCTTGTTCGTATCCATATCGTGTCTTAAATTCAGGTCTCTCGAGTCTCATTCCTGTCATCTTTGTTCTTACTTAATTCAACTGTCCAAATTAGTCTAAAAATAAGCAATAATTTGAATATCACTAGAACCAGAGAACTGAAGATATATATGTATATATACTTATAGAGTCATACTTTTAGAGTCGTGATGACTCATTTACGAGAAAAACGTGCCTAAGAGCTTTGTCGAAATCTGTATTACCATCGTCTATGCAGCAGACATTTGTGCATTACCTTAGCAAGCTGGGTTCAACGAAACACCCTCGAAAGTTTTGTAGATTCTGTGAGGAGTCTTACACGGAGGTCAGAGATGCAGAAGGCTCCGTATTGCTGTTCCATATGCCTGGCTGCCCTTCCTATTTGGAGGCTGGAAATATAATTAGGAGACAAGCATCACAGATGCTGCAGTTTACAATAACCAGAAGAAACGCTGAAACGGGTAAGACATGAAAGGATAATTTTGCTTATACAAAATAGCAGACTGCAAACTAAAACCAAGAAAAACAAACAGGCAGATGGTAAGAGTGGAGAAGGCATTGGCACAGCTGTGAACAGGATTTAGACACCCAGATGCAACGTAATTTGGGGGGAGGGGTGGGAGAGGAAGAGAATTTGAAAAAAAAAAATCTAGAAACAGAAAAGATACTGGAGAATAGTGAGTTCCTCGTCTCTCCACCTGTAGGTTAAGCTTCTTCACATCCACTTCCTACCCTGGCTGCTGAAAGTCATTTCCCGGGGGACGGGAGGAGAGAACGCAAGGACAGAAAATATGAATAGGCATCATTCCCAATAGAGAAGGCGGCGGTGGTAAAATCAACAGCTATGATTGCAAAGGAAGAAGAACGACATAGCCGTTACCCAGAAGAGGGTGAATAGTAGTGTTTGCTTTTATTATCAGCAGCATTATTTAGATGACAACACACGTGCATGGCTAGATAGAGTCACGGGCATGGGGAGGGGCAAGAAAGTGACATCGCACATGCGCATGGGGTTTCTACTCTACGTTAGCCGCATGTAATGGAAGCCACAACGATCTTTTTTCGTTAATCCCCCTCGACGGACAGCAGCAAAAAAACCCCAATGATGTATTGTTTTATTTATTTTTAGGGGTTAGGAAACTGAAGGTCTAAGGAGAGGAGCCAGGATTTAAATTCGGGTCTTTTTTTTTTTTTTGCGGTACGCGGGCCTCTCACTGTTGCGGCCTCTTCTGTTGCGGAGCACAGGCTCCGGACGCGCAGGCTCAGCGGCCATGGCTCACGGGCCCAACCGCTCCGCGGCACGTGGGATCCTCCCGGACCGGGGCACGAACTCGCGTCCGCTGCATCGGCAGGCAGACTCTCAACCACTGCGCCACCAGGGAAGCCCCTAAACTCGGGTCTTTACGATGTCCTAGAATGACTTCTCCAACCATTCAAGTACAAACACAAGTCAAAGCCAACAGAAGAAACTCTTCTGTTATGTAAAACCAAACCTGATGCCAAAAGGGAGCAGCCATGGGTTCTTCAGCAAACGGTGACTCAGAAGAGAAAGTTCCGCTGGCCAGAGGAGACACAGGGAATGAGTACTTCACTCTGCCCTGCGCATGGAGCGCTGTGTTTTTGCTTCTCTCCCATCGTGTACTCAGCATTTTTCTTCTTTTACAACTGGCTTTTATGCATTTTTTACTCCCACTCTAATGTGAGCCCCCGGAGGACAATATTGCAGAGCTGTTTCTGCCCATGGCTGGTTTTCCTCTTAGCTTCCTTGAAGTGACCTGATCAAGTAATGTGATCACATATTTTGGACAAAATAATGTGCTTCTTTTCTAAATAAGATTTCCTTGTTTACAAAATGTACCTCATAAAACCTCTTTCACAGATAATCGATACTATCATTTTTTCATTATTGATTACTTTATTCCCTCCCCAAAGCTCCTGAAACAACACAGCGCTGGGCTCCTTGAACGGGGATGTGACTGCTTCTTGGTGGCAATGGGACCTCTCAGCCTGTTGCTACAGGAAATAAGGCAGAGTTCCCATATCTTGGAGGATATAATTCTTCGTGGGAAGAGAAAAATCGTCGCTCTGTATTTCACCTCCTGGGCTGTTCCACCAGCTATTTTGGGGAAGGGGAAAGCCAGTCTCACAACACTTTCCCCAGAGAAAAGATGCCAATGTCAATGTCAGCCATTAGGAAACGTCATTAAAGCAGATGAGAAACGGGCTGTGGACATTTTTATGAGCCCAGAATACTCTGCTTGGAGATTTTATGGACCACAGGAAGCCAGAGAGACAATGACATTCTTACCCTTTTTTAGAGTCTGGTGAAGAGTAATTTTTTTGTACTCAACAGAGTGTGTTTTTTGAAAGGGAAAGTTACTGCTGGGGGCTACGTCCAAGTAAGCCTTATTCAGAGAACTGGCTGATCTATTGGAGATAGAATGCTCCAGGCCAAGTAGCTGTGGGCTCAATGCCCAAATCCTTCCAGAATTGCAAAGAAGATTCTTCTTTTTGATTCCAGGATACTCTGGAAACTAGTCTTTAGAGAATGCTGTTCTGCTGAAATCTCTATGGTTGTAACAGCACGTCTGTAATTTCTATATCTTTGTTTTCCTCTTTTTTTCACACGACAAAATGCAGTTCAGAAAGGCTGAGAAACTTGCATAGACATACGAATGGTAAAAGCAGAATTAGACTCTGCATTCTCTTCTTAACCAGGTTGCCTCTACCCAGGCCCAGAGATGCAGATTTAAGGCAAGGATAGGAAAAAGGCTGCACAAATAAAATTGTCCCCAAATGAGGTCTCGTGAATCTTTATTTAGGTCTACCAGCTCAGCAGAAATATTTTCCTCTGTAAATCAGGAGTTGTGTTTTTAAGGCATTGATCCACACAGTGGAATAGGAGGGAGGTGTGCAAATTCTTGGCAGTTTGCTTTCTGCCTTCGCAGTATTGCAGTTGTGTCTTTTCCCTGGAGTCCTAGAAGAGGGAAGGGGCAGACAATCCAGAATATTCCTGAAATGCAGAGCTTTCCTATTTATAGTGACATCTTGTGGTCATCTCATGTTACTGCAGTCTGCATTGCCTCATGAGCCAAACATTCAATTTTAAACATTTTACTCTTGCACACATTAATTGAACCAGAAGTTTCTAAGCATCTGGTAGGTGCCAGGCATTGTGCTAGGCACTTGAGAATATTAGGACATACTTACAGAAGAACCGTGGGAAAGACCAAAAAGAAGCTATTATAGCAGCTCACTGCTGATAAATGTAAGAACTATAACTCAGTGAGTGCTTACTACGCAGTGTACCAGGTACTCAGTAATAACTGTACAATCTGCTCTGCATTTATTATTCCGCTGTATTTTCACAATGACCTTACCTGGTGACTATTATTCACATTTCAGATTTGAGGAAATTAAAGCTATGGGAGCTCAGCTCACTGCTCTGAGATGACCTAGATGGGGGTGGAGTGGTGGAAGGGGGGGAGGGAGGTCCCAGAGGGAGGGGGTATATGTACACATAGAGCTGATTCACTTCATTGTACAGCAGAAACTAACACAACATTATAAAGTAATTTTACTCCAATAAAAAAATAGAAAAAAAAAAGGTTATTTAAATCATCCAAGTTTAAAAAAGCTCGTAAGTGGTAAAGTTAGCTTTTGGAAACTGATTGTTCATATCTCAAAGTCAGAACTACACTGTTCTGTGTCCAAATAGCAGGTAATGATTAATTCCAATGATGAGGTGACATTTGACAAGGACTTAGAGAATGACCACACTTCTTCCATGAACCCATGAAAATAATGGGTTATCAAACCTTCCAGATGTCTAGTGGTTAAGTTCTATTCAACGTAGTTGAATTCTCCAACCAAAACAAAGCAAAACAAAACACACCACTGTTAACATAATTGTGCGTATACTTCAGCTGGGTTTCTTTTGCCAACTCACAAATATGTGTATATATAAACATAAAAGGGAATCTTAGTGTAAGTCCTGTATTGTAATCTGCTTATTTTATCTAATTTATTAAATTTTTATTGCTACCTACCAAATTATCACAAATTTAGTGCCTTAACCATTTATCTCATTGTTTTACAAGTCTGAAGTCCAGGAAGGCTTGATGGGTTCCCTGTTTAGGGTCTCACGGGGCCAAAGTCAAGGTATCTGTGGGGCTGGGCTCCGGGCTGGGCTTGGGGCTAGAGTCTCTGCAGGAGAATCTGCTTCCAAGCTCATTCAGGTTGTTGGCGGAACTCAGTTCTTTGCCTTTGTAGGACCGAGAGCCCCTTTTTCTTGCTGGATGCTGGCCAGAGACCACTCTCCGTACCTAGAGGCTGCTCGGGTCCTCGGTAGTGGCCCCTCCGTCTCAGCAATGGACAGTCTAGCCCACAGCCAATCCCTCTCAGCTCCCTGACTTCCTCTTCTGCAACTTTCTGGAGAAATCCCTGCGTTGTGAAGGGCCCTTGTCATTAAGTTAGGCCCGCCTGGCTGATCTTCCTCATGCTAAGTTCAACCGATTAGTAACCTTAGTTCCACTGCAAAATCCCTTTTGCTGTATAATGTAACGTACCATGGAAAAGCCACCAGGGACAAAGGTCATGGGTCATCTTAGAACCCTGCCCACTGCATTTAACTATCATGCTTTCTACATATATTTATTGTGGGTCCACTATGTGCTAGATTTTAGGCTCTAGAACTAGGACAGTGAACCAAACAGAGACCCTGCATTCATGCAGCTGACATATTAGTGTTCTGGAAAGAGAAATAATTTGCATTTCCTGAAATACCCTTGTGCTTTTTCATTATTTATGGCCACATTATCCCACTGTATTGTATAAATGTAGCATAAATTAAATAAAGAATTCCAATTATTGAAAACTTTGGTTTCTTTTCTACTTTTGAATTTATGAACAACACTACAATAGACATTCTTTTATCAGATAGGTGCCTGGAGATGAAATGTATGAGTCAAAGTGTATGATTTTGATACACGGTATCTAATTGCTCCCTAGAAAGTCTGTACCAATCAACATTCCTGCCAACACTGCAAATCTTTCTTGTGAGATTGAACATTATAGATAGATGATAGATAGATAGATGGATAGATAGAGAATATTTATAACTCTTTTATGTTTTTCCTGTTCACATTCTTTGCCAATTTTTTCTAGGTTTCTTTTCCTTTTTATATCATTTTATTAGTTCTTTAAATATTAGAGGTTAACTCTGCTGTCATATACACTGCAAATGTTATCCCAGATCATTGCCTTTTAATTTTATTTATGATATCTTTTGATAGACAAAAGGGATTTTTCTAATCCAACTTATTCATGTTTCTCTTTATGGTTGTGCTTTTTTGGTAAAGCCTTTTTCACCCCCTTATGTAAGTAGGCACATATATTTTCTCTTGAGTTTATTATTACGAAAATATTTACCTTGGCCCTAAATTAGGGATTTTACATTATTTTTCAAAAGTGTAACCAGTTGCTCTGCCATTATTTAATGAGTAAACCAAACATTTCAACATGTCCAAATGTTTCCAAATACTTTGTTCTCTTCTGGACTTTCTATAGAGTTTCACTGCTCTGTCTCTCCTGAGTGACCCCCATGCTATCTCGTTGCAGCTTTATCATGTTTCAATGTCTCATAAGCCAAGTCCTTTATCATTACTCTTATTAGAAATAGAAAAAGGTCTGGCCAGTCTCACAGTTTATCCTTTCAGATGTGCCATAAGTATAATTTTTAATTCAAATTCAGACTCTTAGTGTTCAATATGAACATGAGAACCGCATGGAAAGGTAGTATCAGCTTTAGAATGACAAAGAATTAACTTCATATAGCCCTGTGTTTGCTCCCAGCCCACATACAGGCCCCAGTTCAAGACTCCCTCAGAGTATCTGTTGAAAGCTCTCTCTCTCTCTCTCTCTCTGTGTGTGTGTGTGTCTTTTGCTTCCTAATCTACCACCTCCCATCAGTTACTTATGCGAGCTGATTTCACTTAGCATTTTTTAAATATGTCAGTTGTCTTCCAGGGTCTTCCTGGCTTGGTCCTGATTGCCAGTATTTTGACCAATCAGCTTAGTGGCCTCCTAACCATCTCTGCTGTCTCCAGGCCTGTCCAGTGCATTCTCTAGAGGGACCACCATGATGACTGTCTCAAAGGCTCACTTGATCATGTCCCTTCCACGCATAAGACTTTCAACCGCCCCTCATCACCTGCGATACAAAGTACAAGGTCCTGAGTCTAGAGTTCACATTTTGGTCCTTATCTCTCTTTCCAACTTCATGTCCCTTAAGGACACTGTCTTCCAAAGTCTTCCTCACTTTCTTGTTTTAATTGAAGTACAGTTGATTTACAATATTGCATTTCAGGTATTCGGCAAAGTGATTCAGATGTGTATATATATATATGTATATGTACATGTATATATTCTTTTTCGATGCAGCCTCCTGATGTGCCCTTCCCCACCACTCCAGCTTCCCCTGCTAATGAGCTAACACCTGCCTGTCCTTTAAGACTGATCTCTGATGACTTCACCTTCTTCCAGAAGTATTCTGTGACATTCCCCAGTTCCTCTTCCCCATATTCCACTGAAGATTCTGCCCCCGCCCCCCTGTTCCCAAACACGTGGAGAGCAGGTAAATGATTTTCATATTCTCATATTTTTATCATCACCTCACCATAGAATATTATTTTCTATTTAGGTCCTTGTTTTTGAAAAATATAAATTACATGAAGGCTCAGTCAACATCTTACTGATGTATGAGTTTACAGACTAATTATGGAAAAACCCAATAAATACATGTGTGTAAATGTATATTCCCTAATCGCTATTTAAGTTTCTATAACGCTCCTGCCAACTTTCATCACCTTTGTCCACTCCTTCCTTCAGTATCACCTCTTCTAATTTCATGCCCTCCGTTTTGATCATGGCCCCTAAAAGCAATCTGAACTCTGCTTTAAAGGATAGAATAATTCTTTGGGGAAATTTTGTCTTGCAAGTTAAGCACAGATAGCGTGAATTTTGTAAAATCTTTCTCTCCTATTGCTAATTTTGGAGTCTCAAAACTAAAAGGAGCAGGACATTTCTTTCTTCCAGGCTAAAGAGTATCTTTATTACCAAGTTCACATGTGCTAATACTTCCTGGAGCTCAGTGACTGCAGTTCCTGGGAGACAAGAAGCTGCTTTCATCGAAAATGCTCTGCTTGGCTCTGCAGACCTCTCTGAAATTAACTTCACGTGTTATCCAGGCCACCCTAGGTTGCTATGGAAACCAACATGTCAGATCAGCAAAAAATAAGATAAAGATTTCGAAGAAGTCACTGATGCTGCAACCTCCTTTTCAGCATCTCTCACTCTCTCTTTGTGCAGGCGTGTGTGTGTGTGTGTCTGTGTGTGTGTGTCTGTGTGTGTCTGTGTGTGTGCGCCTGAATGAGAGCTTGGTGTCAAAAACCATATTGTCCTTTTCCACTGAGTGTACAGGCAGAGTTGGGACTCCCCAGCTGATTTTAACTACTGGGGGGGACTTCGTCTGTTAGGCACCCCAGCTTGGGGACCACAAACAGAGCATGACCTTTCTTATTACCCTCTAAATAGACTTCAGAGAAGAAACAGTTATGTAAGGAGAAATAATTCACCACCAGTCCTGAGGACTAAGCCGCATTCCACAGACAGGAAAATAAAAAACTGTGGTCAGTGTTTTGCTAATGTCTCTGCTGTTAATACAGGGCCCCAGTCCAGAGCCAGCGAAAACATGTCATTCAGACCTTGGAGGAGGCTCTTGTAAAAGTCCCTGTTTCTCCTTCTTCGGGAAACCCACCCAGGCAGCACAGTGGGAAACCTTTTCAACGATAGAAATTCCAGCTGGATGCTGCAGTTGCTTTGGGCTCTAGCTCGGAATGAGGTAGACTAAGGAGAAAAGCCCAGTTGCTGGCTTACACTCACTCAGGCTTTCATTCACTAGGATGGTGAGACAGACGGAGCTCTGGGTTCTTGAATGTTCTCAGCTGCTTTATATACACACTGGGGTTGGAGAGCAACGTGGCAGCTTCTGGTTACTCAGATATTTAGGGCGGTGGGTTGATGTGGGTGAAGTCTGGAATTCAAACCCCTTAGGGAGGAAATAAATTGTTCTGAGCATTGATTGCTTGCCAGGTACTGTCTCAAAGTGTTTCAAACATATTATACGAAAATTCATTCAGTTCTCACATCAAGCCTGCATGCTGCATGTTATCCAGGTTTTACAGATACAGAAACTGAGAAGCAAAGACGTTAGGTAAAATGCCCAAGATCACATAGCTAGTAAGAGGCCAGTATAAGATTTGATCTCAAGCTTTCAGGGCATCTCAAACTCTGTTTTTCTTTCCTCTCCCCATTATAACACATTAACTGTTACAGGGGCACATAAGATTATAAAAGTGCCCTGTAGCTGCACATTGCTATTCTTGCCTAGCCACTACCTTATGAATACAAATGATTTCAGAGAGCACTGTTAGAGAAAGCACTCATAACTCCATGAAAACCAGTCTTTCCCATTGGGAAACTGATCACCCAATTTAGGATGGGTCAGGAAAGGAAAAGGAATTTAATTTCCTTCTTCCCTCCCTCCCTTCGTTCCACCCCTCAATAATTCAGCAAGTGATGTTTGAACATTTATTCTGTTTTAGCCTCTGTACTAGGCATAGGGCTAGAGAGATGCATTTATTACACTGAATTCCAGTCCTTCTGGGATTGGAAGGCACTTCCAGGACAGGTGGTGGCTTCAAAGCCTTCCGGAACATAAACAGCTTTAGTGGATGGATTTAGTGGATGGATTTCCACTACTGGCCTTAGTGGATGGATTTCCCTTCCTTTCTTGGGAGCTTACCTTTGCATGTAAAGGAGTATTCACATTTTCTTTTAGACTCATCTTTCTAGATACATCGCGGCAGAAAGATGTCAAACTACTTATCTTTTATTTCACAAATATTTGCTGAGGTTCTCGCCTTATAGCAGACACCCCTCATGGAACTCACAGGCAGCAGAGATCTCTGCCCTTGTGAAGCATCTCATACCGTCCAATGTTCTAATCAGGGCAATAACTACTATCATTATTCTGTACTGGGAATCTTTCTAAACATTGCTTGTATATTAACGTGAGTATTTCTGTAGTGACCTAGTGATCATGATATTATTATCATTATCACTTTACAGATTAGGGAACAGAGGCCCTGGAAGTTAAGTGCATTCTAATTGATGTAAATGAAGGAATGCATGCATAAATGAATAAAGTAGAAAATCAGGAGATTCCCATTCAAGTCCCTTTGAAATGGAAACCATCTCAACATGCCTCCACTAAAAGCCGGTGGCTTGTAATTCTAGCAGAGTCCCTATGGTGTGCTTCATCTAAGACGGGTCACTTACACCCGTCTCCTTCTGTGAAGATCTTTTTGTGGATGTAACTCTATCCTGAAGGTTCTCTTTCAGGAACAATGCTGCGGAGAGGCTGCGTTCGGACGAATTCAGGCTCGGGGTAAACCCGTGAGCGATGCCTCATACTCAAAACTTCCAAAACGCAAGACCAGTGAAGGATTTCTCAGATGTAAAAACACTCGTGTTGTGGCTCAATGATATGTGAAATTATAAAATATTCATTAAACATTTCCTCCCAGTGACTGGAAATTCTAAGCCATTTCTCTGTCTTTGCCCCTTTAATTAGGATTTCCCGTTGCTGACGTAAACAAATCTTCATGGCTAGCAAACACAATTCCTTTCACGGTGGATTCGCTAAATGCATAATATGTATGTTTGCGTATCTGTTACTAGAAAGAGTAGTGTGCTGAACGTTGGGTTCAAGCACTCGTTGCTGTTCCTTTTCCCCCAAATCCTTTACACAAGGGTATCCTTACCATTGATGGCATGCTCAGAACAAAAGGAAAGTGACACTAACGTAATGCATGGTGGTGATATGGGGATTTTATTTTTCATCGCTTCATACCATTATCTTTGTCGTGGTCATGCAGGCCAGACATTTCTATAAAGTCCTACCGTAGTCCAGTTGGATTTGGTAGTAAGGGGATTTTTCTAGAGGGATTACTCACTGCAAAAAAAAAAAAAAAAGCAACAAAAATTGCAAAACTGGTACTACATCATCAATTTGTCCTTTTTTTATTTTTCCACTGGTTGCCTATAAATCTCTAATGAAAAGCCGAAGTAGTAAATTCAGATAGAAAGTAGAAATCCAGTATGTTGTCTGAAATCAGGAAATAGGTTTTATAACTAAGTAGAAAATAAGTACAAAGTCTGAGATTATGATCTCACATATTTACTGGTACTGTAGAACTACTTTTCCACTTATAAGTAGGTGGATGGATAGAGATGCAAAATTTGTAAAAAAGTTTCTAAGGTACGTAGCTGCAGAAACGATCTTCAGAACTACTGGTAGCCTGTTCTCTATAAGAGCCTCTCCCATCTCTATGGGTACTCTACTTTGGGACTCACTTTGGCTGCCTGCTGAAGGCAGAATCCTCCATCTCCAGAGCAGGGCTTCTATCATTGGCGACATCTACAGGGATTTGCCATCCTCTCCTTTCCTCCCTGAGTGACTCAGAAAGTAAGCTGGGGCCATGTGAGGCACTTGTAATATAGTCATTTCTTCAATAGCCTGAAACTTATACCTATGTGATTACTTACAAATATCCCCTCAAGACCAGAGAAACTGGTTTCTTATGCGTCTTGGAGGAAGCCTTCTAAGAGTCCTGCATCACAAAAGCTTTCCTCCTGCCTCTGAACTTGAACTTGTACTTTAGACACTGAAGTTCATGAGGGTAGGGTCCACTCCTTTCTTTTTTAACTATTGTTTTCTCAGAATCTAATACAAGTTCACATTGTAACTGCTGAATAGCCACCTGTTGAATAAAGGAGTCTGATGCCCCCTGCCTGCATCACAAGTTTGGCGGGTGGTCTTACTTGTATCATCTGGTACCACCTCAGTGGTAATGAGTGACTTCTGGAGCGAACCAAGCCAGGCTTAGGCAGTGCAGGGGAGGCTGCTTACATAGACATTCTCTACAATCACCAGAATTTTAAATGTAACGGTCAAGAAGGGCCAACTCAAATAAAAGTCTACCAAATTTGAAACAAACTTTGAGGAATTCTTTAATTCTGATCTTTGCAAAGCACAGACTTATATAAAGGTACTTTATGAACTGGAATACATAAAAATTTCTACATATTTTACTCAAGTGTAATTATATGTAATAAGTAAGCGTCTGATACAATAAATTCTACTACTAACTTTTCATTTAGCCCAGGGGTTCTCAACAGAGCGTGATTTTGTCCCTTGAGGGACATTTCTAGAGACAATTTTGGTTGTTCCTGGAGGGAAGGGGAAGTACTTCCGGCATCTAATAGGTGGAGGCCAGGGATGTTGCTAAACTTCCTGCTGTGCTTAGGAGAGTCTCTACAACAAAGAATTATCCAGTCTAAATTGTCTAAACTGATGAGATTGGGAAACCCTGACCAAACCGGGCTGTTTGGCCCATTTGACCAAATGCTTCTCTTCCTCGAAGTCCAAATATTCTCTTTCAGTGTTTTTGACTTTTTCCTTTAGTCTCCCAACTTTTCCTGGTCCCCCTCTACATTCACTGCCTCTGTGCCTGTGGGTAAGTGCATATGTCATTGTTGGCTTTGGTCTTATTCCTCAGAGCCAGGCAAACACACCCATTATTGTGACACAGTCATCTTTGACAGCCACACTAAACGTTTTCCTTTCCTCCCATCTGCATTTATCCCAATTTTATTTGCTTTCAACAAACTGACCTTTGTCTGTTTTTCATTATTTTGGCCCTAAGTTCACTCTTTGGACTTGACATTGCTGTTTGGTTTCCTTAGCGGTAGCTTTTTGAGACTTGGTAGTAGATAGCTAGAAATTCCAGCCCCCTCTTTGAGAGAATTCATTCCCCAAACTCTAGTCTCTCACCCACAATAACTCATTTGGCCAATTATTAGCCTAAACTCATCCACATCCCCAATAAGAAGTGGGTTCACACACTTATTGATGATGGCAGAGGAGTCTCGATTTCCACATACCAGAAGCACATAAATATATGTGTTCATTGGGATTTGGAGGAAGCATAGCCTTGAGATCTTAAGGGTAACTGCATACTTGGTGCGTCATTATTGGACAGGAATAGATATTAGTTAAGAGCAAGTGAAATATTCAGACTTACTTGCCTTTTGTCTGATATATTCCATAGTGTCTTATAGGAATCATAGGTTTATGATTTAACTTTAGGAACATTAAACTAAAGGACTAAATGTGTAGAATGAATTAAATCCTGTTTTAATAACTGACCTTTCCATGCCTACTACTGTGACACCTGGCAGCCTTCAAAGTACTGGGGCGAGCAGGAAGTTTCACACCAAATCTCCTGGACTTACTTGCCTTCTCACCACAAGTAATTTAGCAAACTTATTTATTAGTTTATTAATTGATAGTTAAAAATTCTAGGACATAAGGTGGGTGACACAGACTACAATGACCTGTATACATATTTTAATGGTCATGGCTTATGCAATTGCTTAAAGTTAAATTTAAGTATTATATTTGCATTGTGTAATACTAGGTATATTTGCTTCTTCCAATGTGAAGTTCTAAATGCCAGATGCAACATATTTGCTTTTTAACTTTTCATTACAACTATAACATACAGTAAAGTTCACAAAACTTAGTGCATTTTTACTTTATTTCATTGCTTTTTTTTTTTTTTTTTTTTGCTTAAAGCAAACACCTCCATGTAACCAACCATCACTCACAAAATACAAAACCTTATATAGAATCCAAAATTCTCCCTCTTGCTGCCTTCCAGGTATTACCACACTCTAAAAGGAAACCATTCTTTTTGTTTTGTTTTCTTTTTCTTGCGGTACGCGGGCCTCTCACTATTGTGGCCTCTCCCGTTGCGGAGCGCAGGCTCAGCGGCCATGGCTCACGGGCCCAGCCGCTTCCGCGGCATGTGGGATCCTCCCGGACCGGGTCACGAACCCGTGTCCCCTGCATCAGCAGGCGGACTCTCAACCACTGCGCCACCAGGGAAGCCCCATGAAACCATTCTTTTAACCTTTATCACCATAGAATATTTTTGTCTGCCCTTAAACTTGTAAATGGAAATAAATAGTATTTTTCACTCAATATATTGTCTATAAGAGCAGTTTTTGTTATTGTATAATAAAAGTTCATTGTTTTTCATATACATATTTTTTCTTCTTGCTTTATTTTGCTATCTTCAGTGGGATTTTTGATTAGAACGTTTTCAGCAATATTTTCATTAGATATAGAGACATAAAATAGAGAACATACCTACAAAGCCATAAAGCTGTAAAGAGGCATGACAAAATCAAAATTCTACTTAAAATAACTTTTAGTGATAACCATTTGGTAGACTCACAACTCTAGATGCATAAATTACAAATCTATAGAACAGTGATAGAAATCTAAAACCTAGCTAATGGAAGAAAATTACATTTTCATTACATTAATATATCAAAACGGTATATCAATATGACAAATACATCAATGGAATATTTGCTTTGGTTATATTTCTGAGACGTATTTAATGACATGGAAATGTAGAATACAAAACTGAATACATATGTGAGTGTATCCTATACTATATGATACCAGTTTGTTAATTTTATAAGCAAATCATTTGTAAAGATATAAAACAGAAAGATAAATTTAACCACAGTTACTTTTAGATTGTGAGTTGCTTACGGGTGGCTATAATTTTACACTTCCTGTATTTTCTAAATGTTACTGTTAGTTTTAATAGTGTGGAGTTCATACTTTTTTCTTTGGGGAAGGTGGCCTGTCATGTCATCCACAGATATTGCTAATTTGCATCCTGTTCTAGTAGATCTGTTTGTTTGATGTTTCAGGTCTTACTGTGCTGGCTAGAAATGGAGCAGCCATCTAAATCTATTTCCTGATTTAAATTAAAATGCCTGCAGTGACTCACTATTAAGTATGGACTTCCGTATCGGTTTAAGATATGTATTCCACAAAATGTTAATTCGAGTTTCTGATGTCATTTTTGCTACTTTCTGTTTGAAATAAAGATTGTAATTTGGTATTGCATTTCAGTCAGATCCTATGAAATATTAAAAATTAGTTTTGGCTTTTGTGAACAATATAGGCATAACAGGGACTTCCCTGGTGGCGCACTGGTTAAGAATCTGCCTGCCAATGCAGAGGACACGGGTTCGAGCCCTGATCCAGGAAGATCCCACATGCCATGGAGCAACTAAGCCCGTGCGCCACAACTACTGAGCCCACGTGCCACAACTACTGAAGCCCGCGCGCCTAGAGCCCGTGCTCCGCAACAGGAGAAGTCACTGCAATGAGAAGCCCGGGCACCGCAACAAAGAGTAGCCCCCGCTCGCCGCAACTAGAGAAAGCCTGCACAGCAACGAAGACCCAACACAGCCAAAAATAAAATAAATTAATTAAAAATTATATAGGTATAACACAAAATGCTCTTACAAGATAAAAAATATAGAAGAAACTAGAAAAACTAGGACTCATAAACTCATCAGAGATACCCAATATTAAAACTTTTCCCCTTAAGTTCAATCACTATGAATGTGTGTGTGTATAGTTTTACAAACTAATATTTCACTAAACATTTGTAAATAACTTTTTATGTTAATGAATATTCATCTATATTGGTTTTTCATGGCTCTGTCCTCATACAGTTGTACCATGAAAATCAGCAAATTTCATGAAGCAGAATATTAAGATTTCATGATTCTAGGTAGAGGATGAGAAGGGTGAAATCCCACTCCCCTTGTAGTACGTGGGTATGATTTTTACAGCCATTGTCCAGTTAAGCAAGTTCCAGAAGGACAGTGCAAGGTATGAGGGGGCACTTTGACTCTGTTTCCTTCCTGACATTCTCTCTTTGACCTTTGGTCCCTAGTTCAGGCACCTGCAATCTTGGTATCTTAGATCTGAGGCCCACAGGTTGTGTGTGTGTGTGTGGATGTACATTTTTCTGGGGAGTTTTCATGACTTACAAGTTTTCAAAGGAACCTGCCAATATAGAGACATAAAGTATCAGTTAAAGAAAAGTCTTTCTGGGATCTAGCAGATCATAGACTAATGTTTTCAGATTCTAATTTAATGCTTATTTCCATGGGAAATTTGGAAACAGTGATTCAAGAACTGTTATCCAGCCATACTTTAACAAAGAAATATCAATTTTGGAAGAACTTGCCATTTTTGAAATAAAACGATAGCCAGTTAAAATATTCTTTTTAAATATGCATTTGTTTTTTGATTTGTATTATGCACTTCGTTGTCTTATACATGTAGTCAGGTTAAAAATGCTCATTGATGAAGATGACGTGGATGAGTGAAGATTATAATACTAGCAGTTATAGAGAGCAAAAGTAAAGTGATGATATTGGCCCAACACAGTCATTCATATTATTTTCTCCTCCTGCGAAAAGAAAGGAAAATTCAATCCCTCCTGGATTTTACAGCCAGAATGACCCAGCATTCAGTCCTAGAATTCAGCCCCTCATGTTCTTCTATGAATTTCTCCAGAATATCCATAGACTATTTCACTTTCCTACAGGTACTCATGGGGACCACCATGGTGTATCAACTACACATGTGCTATGTTCTTTTGTATATGGAAGTGGTAGCAGTAGGAGCAGCAGCAAATATCTATCAAAAGCCAGATGTTTGGGGCTTCCCTAGTGGCCTGCCGATGCAGGGGACACGGGTTCGTGCCCCGGTCCGGGAAGATCCCACATGCCGCGGAGCGGCTGGGCCCGTGAGCCATGGCCGCTGAGCCTGCGCGTCCGGAGCCTGTGCTCCGCAACGGGAGAGGCCGCAACAGTGAGAAGCCCGCGTACCGCAAAAAAAAAAAAAGAAAAAAGCCAGATGTTTGGGCTCTTGCTAGAACCTTATGCTCCCTTCTGCAGAGATGACTATACGAGACTAGAGGAAAAGTCTGAGATATAATCCAATTAGCTAAAAGCTTTGTTTGGATGTTTCCATTAGTACATTGAGTCCACTTGATACTAGGAATAGGATGGAAGAGAAACAAGTTGAGAAGTGAACTACTGTAGCTTGATGGTTTACCCTACAGGTCAACATATTGTATCACATTAACATTGCACAATGACCTTACAAGTATGTGGTATTATAACCATTTTTATAGATTTCAAGACAGAGGTCCAAAGACATTATGCAACTTGCCAACGTTAGAGCAGTTCTATACAATGGAAAGAGGATTTTAACCCACATTTCTCAGACTCCTAAGCCATGTTTTGTTCCACTACCTTTTACAATCTCTGAAAATTGTGAGAGGCAATGATTGATAGCTTCAGAGGTTGCAGTCATTGCCGTCATCAATGGTAGTTTTTCAAACTCAGTGATCATGTGGCTTCAGCGTGAGGGGGCATGCCAGTTACAGCTAAGTGTGGCTTGCACAGGGGTCAAGGTTATTAATAGCCTCATCAATGAAGAGCATGAATTTAGTTCTACCCAGCCTAATGTGACTCAATTCAATTCAAGCTAATATTACTTTTTCTTGAGCATTATGTAGACAGTCATCTGCTGGGTCTTTTACTGGGGCAGAAAAGAAGTACTGGTGTGGACTTGTCTTTCAGAATCTCACAGTCTAGCTAGTGACACAACTGTCAACTGTGGAACAATCAACATGCAATTTCATGTTAACCTGTGAATTAATGATAGCAGCAAAAGCATACACTATGAATCTGATAACTGAGGACTGGATGCAAGTTTTGATACTTCCTAGCTGTATAACTGGGGAGCATTTTCTCACGTACAAGACCAGAATAAACAAAAATTATTTAAGAGATTTTTTTGCGCGTCAAAAGAAACGCTACTTTAGAAGTTCATTTTGATGCCATATAAGCCATGGAGCTCAGGCTTTTTGGGAGGATTAAAGTAAATGTGGTGGCTGCATTCCTCTTCAGATAATTAATTTCATCAATGTATTTAGTTAGAGGCTGAGACACCTCAGAGGATAAAAGGAACCTGAGGTTCGAAGGCAGAAAATGAATATGCTGGGCTGGATTGGTTCTGTGTAATTCATAAATCCTTGGAAAGGAGGAACCCGTATCTGGCGAAGTATAGATGATTAGATAAATATATTTTGATCCAGGTATCTTGGCAGCATGAACTGAAAGAATCATTCAACTTGGAGCTGAGGCAGTTTTGGTCTGGGGCACATCTGACCGAGGTGTCTCATAGAAAGAGGGAATGTTACTCTATCACCTTGAGAAGCCATAGGAACTTGAATTATTCAGGGTTTAGGGACTCCATCTGTCAGCAGAATGGAGACAGTGATAGCACTGGCTCAGTAATACCAGTAGTAGAATTTACAGGGAGAGAAACCCCAGAACTGGAAACTCAGGGGCAGATACACTTCTATGTATTTTTAACATGATTATTATTATTATTTTTTTGCATCAGGTGTCAGACTCCATTAACAGAGACTGCATTAGATGTATGGTTCTACCACTGGCTGTGGGTCAACAGGAGGTTTTGTCTTGAGCATCACCTGGATGTGTGTACCCTCTGGTCCAGAGCATCACACAAGCAGATGGCATCCTTGTCCTGGTCACACGTTCATCTCTCTGAGACCCACAAAAATTTGTAGTAAGGAACTCTGTAAAAAGTTTGGGAATTTTGCTAGAAAACAAGTTGTGACTTAGATCACAGTTTTTAATATTAAGGTGGAGAGGACCGTATTTGCACTCAGAGGCTACTGAAACCCCAAATATATTGGAGACTGAGAAAAATGACCTAGCACTGAATTGATCGTTTTAAGAATTATTGTTATTTTTGAACCCAGATGGGAGACATTCCTTGAGGGTCTTCCCTCAGTCAGCAAAAACAATGTTGAGCAGTGGTAATGTTTTCTTTGTCATAAGAGAGCTTGGTGGATACCAGATTCTCTTCACAATTTCTTAGTTGTTTACAGAAAACACTGCAGTAAGAAATTAGCAGCTCTGTATTTATATTTGAAGCCACACGGCACAGGTGGAGGGTCAGCCTGGCATGGCTCTAGAGAGCCTTGACTGTACATTTAAAGTACGTAATATAGGGCGGCCTGGAATCTGATCCCACTCAGAGGGTGGTCGAAACGCAGAAGTGTTCCTCCCAGGTGTTGACCATGAAGTCTTCACATCAGAGCTGCAGGACGTGGGGAGTGACTCACTTCATTGTCTGTTTACCCTCTGTGTACACTAGGCTCTGAGTTAAGCACTTCCCATGTCACAAATGTGCCTGGACTCATCTTTGTTTCACGTAGTGGCCACCTGTGCACCAGACTCTTACCGACAGGTAAAGAGGAGCGTCAGGTGTGCCAGTGCTCTTCAGAGCGCCCGTTCTCAGCGGACAGGCTGCTTCCCTCCCTCCCTCCCTCTCCCTCTCCCTCTCCCTCTCTCTCTCCCTCTCTCCCTCTCTCTCCCTCTCTCTCTCTCTCTCCCTCTCTCCCTCTCTCTCCCTCTCTCTCTCTCTCTCCCTCTCTCCCTCTCTCTCCCTC